>NC_035434.2:168639572-168963709 GCF_002127325.2 Helianthus annuus | reverse complement strand
TTATTGATCATTGCAAGCACTACTATCAGACCAGGGGTGATGGTAGGTGTCCCCTAAGTGTTATGGGTTGAGCATAGGGTGCCCATGCCCCATAATTATGTGCATGATCGTTCACAAGCTCCAAAAGTCAAGAAAACACAATTTTTCTGCATCTGGGCACTTTACGCGGCCCGCATGGGAGTTCCATGCCATTTTAACGCGGGTCGCCTAAAGTTCAAAAATCAGACGCGAAATAGAGGAGGCTCGCGGCCCGCCTCAACTTATGTTGAAACCTTACGCGGGTCGCCTAAGGTTATATTTTCTGAATTTTTAAATCTTTTTGTAATTATTACAGAATCTGGCCATAAATAACGAAATCTTTCGTAATGATTCGCCTGACCTTTCGGTTTTGAAGGGGTAACTTTGCGGTTTGGCCCTCGGTTATTTACCGATAGGGGCCTCGTGTTAATTACCCGCATTATTAAGTCCCCGGTTTATTTATTAATTATATTGGAAAGCCTTAACTTTCGCTGTTGACGCTTTTAACCCTTCTTCTACGAATTCGATCGTAACTTTCTCGTTTCATATCGAAACTTCGCGAAATTCATATATATTATTTTAGTGAGGGTATAATACCGTTACAAAGTCTTTGGAACGTTAAAGGGTCACTCAGAGGTATTATTAAACATGTTGACATAGTTAACCCCTGTAGTTTGTAATCTCTCACTTTCTTCCGCGTTTTATTTTTGTACGATCTATAATTTATTCGTTTGAAGGTTTAAGCATTATTTAGGGATACTATACAGTATATTTACCCTTGTTGACATTTTATAACCCTCGAATTTATATACTTTCAAGGTTTGTCAAAATTAGTCCTTTATTTATTATAGATGCCACGTGTAAACAAATGACACGTGTTAACACATCATTGGACACAAAATTCGAGGTGTTACATTCGAGTAAGCCAGACGGTCTTTGATGTTCAGCCTTGACTCTTGCACAAGTTAAACAGCTTCCAACGTACAGAGCGATATCCCTTTTCATACCCGGCCACCAGTACTTAAAACGCAGGTCCTGGTACATCTTGTCTGCACCGGGATGAATAGAATATCGGGACTTGTGGGCTTCGTTCATGATAATCTTTCGCAAATCAGTCCGCTTAGGGATCCAGATTCGGTCCAGATAATAGAATATCCCATCTGGTTTGCTTACTAACTGAGCTCCATCATGATAGATCCTTTCTCTCTTCAATGTACGCTCGTTAAAGCAAGCATGTTGAGCTTCTCAGATGAGGGTTTCGAGGTTGTGTTGTGCTTGGATGTTTCGAGTACTGAGCACGTAACTTTTTCTGCTGAGAGCGTTAGCAACCACATTCGCCTTGCCTGGGTGATAACGAATCTCACAGTCGTAATCATTGAGAAGTTCTACCCATCGGCGTTGACGCATATTAAGCTCTCTCTGATTAAAGATGTGTTGTAAACTCCTGTGATCAGTGTAGATTGTACACTTAGTGCCATACAGGTAGTGTCGCCAAATCTTCAATGCAAAGACAACCGCGCCTAGCTCGAGGTCATGGGTTGTATAGTTCTTCTCGTGGATCTTGAGCTGACGAGATGCGTAGGCTATAACTTTGTCTCGCTGCATGAGAACACAGCCGAGACCAAGGTTAGAAGCATCACAGTAGACAATGAAGTTGTCGCTTCCGTCGGGCAGTGTAAGAATCGGTGCGTTGCACAGCATATGTTTAAGGGTTTGAAAGGCAGTCTCTTATGCGTTTCCCCACACAAAAGGCTTGTCCTTGTGGGTAAGAGCGGTAAGCGGCACAACGATCTTGGAGAATCCTTCGATGAATCGCCGATAATAGCCCGCTAGTCCGAGAAAAGAACGAACTTCTGACAGGTTCTTAGGCGTAATCCAGCTTTTGACAGCTTCAATCTTCGCAGGATCGACATGGATACCCCGACTATTCACTATGTGACCCCGAAACTAAACCTCCTCCAACCAAAATTCGCACTTGGAGAATTTGGCATAGAGTTGGTTCCCCTGAAGTAACTCGAGAACCAAACGTAGATGTTGCGCGTGTTCGGCTTTCGATTTGGAATAGATCAAGACATCGTCGATAAACACGATGACGAAACGGTCAAGATAAGGCTTACACACACGATTCATGAGATCCATGAAAACCGCGGGTGCGTTGGTTAAACCAAAGGGCATGACAACAAATTCGTAATGGCCATAACGGGTTCGAAAGGCGGTTTTAGGAATGTCTTCCTCTTGAATCCGCAACTGATGGTATCCGGAACGTAGATCGATCTTAGAGAAGCATGCTGCACCTTGTAGTTGATCAAACAAATCGTCAATTCGTGGCAAAGGGTATCGGTTCTTGATGGTTAGCTTATTCAATTCCCGATAGTCGATGCACATCCGGAACGACCCGTCCTTCTTTTTGACGAAAAGGACTGGCGCGCCCCAAGGAGAGGTGCTTGGGCGAATAAAGCCTTTTTCGAGTAATTCCTGGAGTTGGTTCGAGAGTTCCCGCATTTCGGATGGAGCGAGTCGATAAGGGGCTTTGGCAACGGGGTTAGCTCCAGGAATAAGGTCGATACGAAAGTCGATATCACGACTTGGTGGTAGTCCGGGAAGATCATCAGGGAACACCTGAGGAAATTCACGAACCACTGGAACATCTTTGACTTCAACTTTCTTTTTCTTTCCCTTCTCCGCTACGACGATGTTGGCCAAGAAGGCTCGGTATTCCTTGCGGAGATACTTGCTGGCTTGAATACACGACATAAGCTTAAGACCTTTCGACGTGGTTTCACCGTATACACATAGGAGATCACCATTCGCGAGCGAGAATCGAATCATCTTTTCAAAACACACAACTTCAGCATGGTTTTCACGAAGAAAGTCCATGCCGATTATGACATCAAAACTTCCAAGTTGCATCGTAATAAGGTTGATCGGAAAGATGTCATTGTTGAGTTCGAGAGTACAATCACGGAGTACTGAGTTAACGGCAATAGTTCTCCCTGTAGCAACTTGTAACACCTCGAAATTTTGAGTCCAATAATGTATTGACACGTGTCTTGAGTCTACACGTGGCATTTGATGTTTAATAAAGGACTAATATTGACAAACCTTGAAAGTATGTAAATTCGAGGGTTATAAATGTCAAACAAGGGTAAGTATACTGTATAGTAACCCTAAAAGATGCTCGTACCTTCAAACGAATAAATCATGGATCGTACGGAAGCGAAACGCGGAAGAAAGTGAGAGATTACAAGCTGCGAGGGGTTAACTGTGTCAACATGTTTAATTATACCTCTGAGTGACCCTTTGACATACCCGAAGCCTTGTAACAGTAAAATACGCTCACTAAAATATAATATATAAATTCCGCGAAGTTCCGTTTTAAAACGAGAAACTTATGACCAAATTCGTACGAGAGGGGTTAAAAGCGTCAACTATATAAATTAAGGCTTTTCGGATAATAAGTAAACTATCCGGGGGCTTAATAACACGGGTAAATAACGCGAGGTCCTTAATTATAATTAACCGAGGGCCATATCGCAAAGTTACCCCTTCAAACCCGAAAGGTCAGGGTATTAATTACCAAAGATTTTAGTAATCATTATAAAAAGATTTAAAAAGATTGTTTCTTAACACCTTACGGACCATAAAGGTCATGCCTTACGGACCGTAAGGGAGTGAATGATTAACTGAGATCCGCCACAGGCTTACGGACCGCAAGGCCTAAGCCATACGGTCCGTAAGCGATGCCCAGCGACAGAAAGTTGGCTGTTGGCTGTTTAAAGCGGTAAAACAATTAAGGATGGGTTTCCCAGAGGCATGGGCGCCCCCTACTCGACCCATAACACCTAGAGACACATGCCATTCATCCATGATCACTTGTAGGCTATTGTGTAATGATCTAAGAGCCATTTGAACACTATAAATAGACACATTGTGTGCATATGTTCACCACACCTCAAACACACTCTTCTGATCATACTTGGAGCTCTCAAAGCTTTCTCTTAGCATCCTATTTCGTGTCAAGCTTCTGTAAGTCATTCAAATCCTTTGTGATTAAGTTTTTCCTAGTTTAATAGCTAAAAATCAAACCGTCGTAACTACGGTTTGACTTCAAGATAAATCCTTAATGGCTCAGTCGCTTGTCGAATCAAAAGCGGTTATGTGTTGGTATTTATGTGGGTAATAAACCTCTGAAAGGGTTCCCCATGATCACCACTCTAACTAGTTCAAATGTCGAGTCAAACGCGTACTTAAAAAGTCAACAGAAAGCTATTTTTGTGATTCTTGCATAATCTGTAATGTAAACGATATGCAACCTGTTTAGACACTCATAAAACATGATAATAAGTATATAAACTTGTTTACGCTCGTTTGATTCGGCCATTTGCTATATTGACCCGGTTCGGAACCGAATGTCGCAAAAGTTTGACTTTTGCTTTGACTTCAGTTCTGACCCGTTTTAGTGCAATATAGATATGCCTTAGGACTCTCTTAGGACCAGGTTACATGATGGTATGACCCTCTGTGACCGGTTCGTTGTTATCCGAGTCTTTTACGCATTTCCGTTAATTACTTAAAAGTTGACCGTAACGTCCTTTTTAAAATAAAACGAGTATTTCGGACACGTGAAGGGACCATAACCTTGCTTACTAAATTCTAAGCATGTCCCGAAAGTTTCACGCCAATCCGAGGTCTAGAATGGGAGTTATGCTAAATAGCGCATTTATAAGAAACTTTTATAATAAACGGCGCAATTAGCATAACGCCTACCTAAACCAAGATTCCGTCACCAAAACTTTTACCCACTGTATTAAAATAATATTTTGGAATTTTTAAAGATTTTTAATTAATTTTAACCTGCTCATAACCTGCGGTTATGGCTACGGTTCGGTAAATACCGAATATGCCCTTTTCGGCCAAAACATGAGTTCTACAAGGTCTTTTGACCCGATTCCAGTTGCTACTGATTTTAAATAATAAATAAGATATTTTGGACTTATCAAACTGATCGGGAAACTCAGGTTTCCTGTAGAACTCAGAAATCCCTTTAAAAGTCTTTAAAATGACCGGAAAACCCCTACGGGGCGTATAATGAACTAAAACTCGTTACGGGCATTATGGAAGGTATCCTACTGATACCACAACCTCTTTAAAGTATATTGACTTAGGAAAAACAGTGTAGGACTCCTACGGTTACCCGTTGCGCCTATCGCGCGCACGGTTCGGCTTATGTAACTAGTTTACATAAATTAGCCGATACGGGTCAAACCATATCGTTTCGACCCCAAAACTCAGAGTGTGAATATTAAACCCATATAAAACAAGTCTCCGAACTTGTTGGGTCAGAATCACATTCCATTCTCGGTTTTCTCCTTTCACGCGATTAAACCATATCTATCCCTCGAAACTAACCGGTCTAGGCTACGGCTAATGTAAAGACCCGTTAGGATTCTAATAGGTTATTTTAAAACCTTCGTTCCAGAATAAGGAGCCCCAGTAAAAGATATCAGTGACTTAATTGATTAAGGAATATACATTGCAAAGGTAAATACTTTTAACTTATTTTCCCTTATACGGGCTTGGGTTACGGTATATAAAATACCGCTTGATTGAGCATCAAATAATTCCATCGCTTAGGTGGTTAATTGAATAGTTTGATCGGCTCATTTAAACAGTCTTGTTACTTAAAAGCCTTTGGGGGGTTAATGACCATGTCCCGGATATCCTTGGCATCATTCGAAGAAATGGCCACGACCTTGACAGTCGGGTGTAGGCGTACACCCGGTATTATGTCTATATTATTAAAAGACGTAGCCGATGGTTTACCCACCTCGGTTTTACGCAAATGTGGTGTGTCTATTGATCTTTAACCCGGACAGGATCCGGGCTACTGAACGCAAAGAAGGAACATGTAATTCGTTCACAAGATTATAATATTAAATAATTTTCCCAAGTTAAACAAACATGTTTATGCCTTGTGCATCTAAACCAATTTTCAATCATTTACAAAATGAGTCAGTTGATCGTATTTACCAGTGTAAACTGACGTATTTTCCCAAAAAGATTAAGTGCAGGTACTACACGTAATTGGCTGGCATTAGCTCTATAGCATCATTAAGAAGTCTCGCAAGCTTGATGTCTTATCTGTTGAACGACATTTTATTTTATTTTGATCCATCCTGTGGATACTACTCAACTACTTGTGATACATTTGATATTACAGTAAATGGTTGAATTATATTTATCTTTATTGCTTCCGCTGTGCATTTAAATATTGTGGTTTGACTATATTGTTGCCAACTACGTCACGGTAATCCCCCACCGGGCCCACCGGTGATACACGTGGAAATCGGGGTGTGACACAACTTCGACTTCGAATGACGAGGATAGATAAGAGCGCTTACGACTAAGGAGCTTCTCGAATTCAAATGACACAAAGCAGTTATCGGCTCCAGTATCAAACAAACATGATGCATAAATACCATTCACAAGGAACGTACCATTAACCACGTTGTTATCCGCCTGAGCCTGGCGGGCATTGAGGTTGAAAGTTCGGGCATGGGCTGCTTGCTGCTGTTGCTGAGGCTGCTGTTGTTGCTGTTGGTGCTGGGGCTCTTGCTTGACCACCCTGTTCGGGCATCGGTTGGCAAAGTGGTTAGGGTCACCACATGCAAAGCAGACTCGAGCATTGACTGCTGGTGCTGGAGCTGCTGGCTGACCCTGAGGGGCGGGGAGTAGAGCTTGGTTGACAGTAGCTTGAGCTGAGGCTTGACGAGGACCATAGCGACAGTTCGCAGTGAAATGACCGTAAAGGTTACAGTGAGCGCAAAAACGACAAGCTAGACCCATTGGATGATGATACGAACATGTCGGGCAGAGTGGGTGAGGGCCTGTATATGCACGCTTCGCTGGCGGTGCATTGATCACTGGGGCTGAACGCTGGTGCTGCTGCTGTTGAGCTGGTACAGATTGTAGGGGAGCAGCGGTGGTTGCGGCAGCACAGCTCTTGTTGCTGGAGCTGTTGTTGTTGTTGTGCTTCTTCTTCCTTCTCGATGACTTGGAGGATTGAGCAGATGTGTCGGTGGGTGTTGCAGTGGCTTGATGCAGAGACTTAGTTTGCTTATCCCAGAAACCAGACTTGACTCGCTTATCGTTGATCTCAGCGGCGAGTAGGTAGGTTTCTTCGATCGTTGCTGGCTTGGCGGCGTGAACAAAATCGGCTACACAGTCGGGTAGGGCTCGGATATACTTCTTGATGGCTTGATCGGAGGTCTTGACTTGATCAGGACAGATGATGCTAAGCTGCTTGAAGCGAGCAGTGAGAGCAGCGTTGTCTCCATCCTTCTGCTTGATTCCCCCGAACTCGTCCTCCAGCTTTTGGCATTCATGAGGAGGGCAGAATTCTTCGATCATAATCGCTTTCAACTCCTTCCATGATAGCCCGTAAGCTGCATCATTTCCGCGCTTGTTTCGTTCAGCCGTCCACCAGTCTAGAGCACGGGACTGGAAGACGCCTGTTGCATTGAGGGTGCGGAGATGCTTAGGACATCCGCTCTGGCGCAGAGTGACTTCGACCGAGTCGAACCAGTGAAACATGGCTGTCGGACCATCTTCGCCAGTAAACTCCTTTGGCCCGCATGCCTTGAACTACTTGAAGCTGAAAGCAGCCTTGCTTGAATCCTTAGGGATTTCAGCTCGTGATTCTTCAGACGACTTGTTGGCGTTCTCATACACCTCACTCACAGCTTTCGCCATAGTTTTGGAGATGATAGCAGCGAGACGTCTGTCCCTCTTTTCCTGACGGGTAAGTGGGGCTCGGGGTCGGGATCCAGACGACGACATGGTCTGCATTAGACATCGTCACAAGTCTCAACACAACGAAATCGAATCTCACCTCACACATCTACTACTATCTAAAGCTTAGAATCACGTCGAAGCACATATCACGTAAACACATATGCACAAACCACAGATGCACGTAAACACAGAAGCACATAAGCACAGAGTCACATAAACACGAAAGCACGTAACCATTTAATCACAGAAGCAGTCAGAAAACAGAAACCTATCCTTCAAAGTTCGCGTGTCGTTCGAATATCATATCGAATAGCATAGTATAATATAGTCTAACTTAGTCGTATAGCATAACATAGTATGATACCGTCTAGATTTGCGATAACTGGGTGTCGATCTAAGATAGAACAGCAATTGCGAGTCGTGTGTGTCGATTGAAATGGTAGCAAAATCAAATAACATCACAAAACAGAAAAGCACACATAAACATATAAAAATTCAACGAGCCATCAGAGTACGCGGTTGCGGCTCTCAGAATCGAAACACATAAAATCGAGAGATAGATTGTCTGCGGCTACTAGACTTCGACTACCCAAGGCAACTCGACTATTCACAGTAAACCTGTCATCACTTTCGACTCTAGAGGTCGTGTTTCTGCCTCGATTCTTGGGCATTCCACACGCGTTCCCTAGGTCGTACTTGTGAGTTCAGGTCGTTGGAGTCCGTCGAAGCCTTGGTGAGATAGATAAAATTAAGAACAAACCACTACGGTTAGGGTTTCACCCCTTGGCTTAGCAATTTCTTCCTTGTTTTTAATCAAATACAGGAGGTTATTCGTCAAAATATGGATTTCACTCCTGATTTGGCATAACCTCCTTGGTTTGTTGGTGAAAATAATAAGACGAGCATGAATAAACGAATAGAATCAGCATAAGTCAGGCAGCTTGGTCAGGAGTTTGCGGCTTTCACATCTATTCCCTACTAAAGCTACTGACTTTGTTTGAGAATTCGAGTGCAATAATAGTGGAGGATTGCAGAATAAGCACATAAACTGGGTCTGATGGTTCCTAACTATAGTCTAGGTTTCTAAGACAGCGACCCGGACTAGGTCGTGCCTGCCTAATTCCCTATAGTTATGGCTCTGATACCAATCTGTCACACCCCAACCGATGGCGGAATCATCGGGGCGCGGCACTGAGCGAAACAGATTGTCCAGAAGTTTCCACAACAACTATTATTACAAATTCAGTTAAGTGATACGTCCCATACCGTATCCCAAATAAATAAACAAGTTATCATAGAATACAACTAAACAAGCAGTACTGTTTCGACAACTCAGATTCAAATTATTACAGACCAAATGTTTAAAAGTACTGCCCAGAGTCATTAAGACTCGTCCGGACAAGATCTACAGACAACTAATGCCATAGATGCTTGATCGAACAACTCCAATGGCTCCATGGCTATAGTTTATTCGCTTCTAGAGACCCCTAGGTAGGCTACGACCTACAACTGCTAGATGGGCTCTAAAGCTTTATTATTGCCTCGCTTTCCTAGCAAGTAAGCATCCTAATTACACAGAGGAAAATGATGCATGTTAATTATCGACATGGGACCATCGGTACCAACGACTGCGGGTTGACCGTTCGAGACGGTTCGCAATACATGATTACCTCCGTAATCCATGCAAGTAATTGTCCTTAACAACCCCCGTGTGAACGGGTGCTGAGTCCAAACTATAGTACTATGTTGCTAAGGCAGGTAGATAGCACTCCACGTGTAAACATAATAAACAGCATTCATTTAGTCAAATAGCACATGCAATTTGGTTAGCGTTCAAATGGTTTGTGTCTGATTGTGATTTGATAGGTAACGTATGTAACACCCAAAAGTGCTAAAAGCAAAAAGGGATCGAGTATACTCACAATGATTGATTGTGGACTGAAGGGAGCGCTGAGAGTAAGATTAGCCTGAATAGTTCGATAGCATAACGAGAAGTAACGCGGAAAAGTAAACAAGTATGGATGGATTGAATGGGCTGGTCGATCGAACGGCAGGTTCGACCGGACGGCCTGTTCGATCGGCAGGTTCACTCGATCGGCTAGCTCACTCGATCGGCTAGGAGCTTCAAAGTTAGTCCCCAACTGAATGTCGCTCGATCGAACAGTCTATTCGATCGACTGGCATTCTCTACTACGATCAAGTTGTGAAAATGGTTAAGTGTTGAAGCATAGTATCTCATGATCCGAGCAGTAATGTTTACCAATCGAGTGACCTATTCGATTGAATATTACTTCGTCAATACTATACTTCAAAAGTTTGGGAAAGTGGGACGCCATGTGCTAGCCGATCGGCTGGCCCGGTCGATCGGCTGGTGTGTCCGATCGGCTGGGCTGTTCGAACAGCCTAGCCGTTCGGCCAGCATTTCTGACCTGGTCGGCCCTTCGTCTAACACTTGGTCGTCTGGTTACTTGCCATTATATCGAGGTAGTTTGATAACGAGTTGAACTATGATACCTTCGTTCTTACCCGTCTCTCCGGCTTGGACAGGAATCACCCAAGTCCGGCCGGTGAACGGTTCGGAATGTCGGTTTAGAGTTTAATCCGAAATCGGTGAACCTTGTTCATAAAACACGAATCTTGAACCTTTTATCCGTTTGAATGATTAGTTAGCCGGTTCAAGCTCCGTTTCTATCGGTTTGAAAGCATTGAGTGTAAAAGAGTTGAAAGAAAGTTGGAATCCTTCTTTCAATCCTTTACATCATGAAAATGTTTAGATCTATGATGGATCTTAACTTGTTTATGTGGAAATCGGTTAGATCTAAGCTAATCATAGTGGAATGAGGCCAAGACATGATGTTCTTCAAGAACACCATGATGACATCACCCAAGAACACTTAGATCTTGGTGATTTCACGGTTAGAATCCAAGTTTTGAAAGATAGAAAGGTGTAGAATCAAGTAATGAGCAGAAACGTACAAGAATTAGAGTGAAAACTTACCGGGATTGAGAGAAATCTGAGAAAACGTGAAGAAGATGGCTGGTTCGGTCAGAGCTTTCCAAAAATGGAAAGTATGACAATGACAGCCCTATTTATAGGCTTCCAAAAGAGGAAAGTGGCATCCGATCGGTTGGGAACTCCGATCGAGTGGGCTGCTCGATCGGCTGGCAAGGTGCTAGCCGATTGGCTGGCCTGTTCGATCAGGATGCTTCCTGTTCGATCCGCCACGCACTTCGAGTATTTTGCGACGTTTTTCAACGTTTCGGTTTCGATGGACGATGATATGAATACGATAGAGTTCCTAGTCAAATTACTTTTAATCCCAACCACTATATCTAACATACAATCTTCTATAAGTCACGTTTCAATGTCGGTTTCGATTGAGTTTGATTGCTTTTCGAGTTTCGATTCGATTTTCGATTGATTTGCTTGAATACCACACCAATCATAAAGTAAGCACGCACAAGTAACACATAAGGCACACACACGTAAAATAATACCACAATTCGCATGATTCGAGTCTCGAGTTCGATTGATTGTTAGATCGGTTTGATTACTGATTGATTAACTTTATCGCATTGTTATTCACAGTCGTACATCGGTTCGCGTTAAAACACATTCGATTACTTCGGTTCTGGCTGAATACAACACTTACTCCACATAATACAACTAAAACACAAAATCGACTATTTACAGTCAAAGAAAGTCAAAGTTGACTTGGACTTTGACTTTGACTTTGACATTCGAAAACACGGGGTGTTACAATTGGGGGTCCTCCTTGAAGAAAACACCATAAATATGTGCTACCTAAACTACATGATGGAAACCTTGAACAACGACGATAGTGTTACCGAAGGTACCCGACCCCGTCACATTGTTCTCAGGCAAACACACACACAATCATCACCTACTTCAATCAGTAAACACCACCCGCATACCCTATTTGATTTGCCGTACCTGAATCGCCGGTAAGGGTGTTAACTATCAGCTAGGGGTACCCGATAAAGCCTACTCGATAACGCCTCTTCCTCCCTTAAATTTGAACAATCAAACCCAACCTAACTCGTTTGGTGTACCGTTTAGTGAACGTAGCTAGTGGATAAACTTAGGGGGTGGCACCACAACCCCAAATTATGCAGTGTCATGTCACTCACTTCATCCACTACCCTAAACTATCCAACTTGATGACACCACTACCCTAGAATACCTTTTTGTTTTAATTTAAAAATGAACTAGCTTACAACCCCGTGTATTACACGGGTTGAGTGACGAAAAATATAAATTATAAACTTCTATACAATCTTTATTAATGAAATGACTTATTTAGATAAATTAGTAAAAATAAAGAACAGTTATATTTTCGTTACTTGTACATGTAATTTGATACTTTATTAGTAATTATAGTTTATATCCAAATAATATAGTTTATCTTAACAAATATATATGGTTAGGGTAAAATAAAAACTTCTACAAGTTGTGAAAACTTAGAGAACTCAACTTAGAGAACTCAACCTTACAAAAGGTTTTTTGAATTTTTTACGGAGGGTGTGAATGAGCGGTTAGAGACTCAAAGTATTAAACTTTTTGATTTTGGATTCAAGTGGTTAAAACCACTAAAACATAGGGACTCAAAAAGTAATTTACTATTAATTAAATTTGAAATTATACGTTTGATCTCTAACTATATTAAATAATATTATACTTATTATATTATTTGATACATTTACATTTGTTATAGATAATTATTTATTTAAATTTGAATTTAGACGTTTATCTCTAACTATATTATTAATATTATATTATATTTTGTGTATAAAATTAATATGTAATACTATTATTAAAAAGGAGGAGGCACCAGAGAGTGACACGTGTACAAAAAGATTTTCGTTTATTAGTATAGGAAGATTAAGTTTTCAAACACAAGATTAAAATTTGTAAATGATAAAAAATAAAATTAACACATAAAAAATGATAAAAGATAAAATTAACAGATAAATAAGAAATTAAACAGTTAACACACAGTTAAATTAATACATGCTTAAAACTAAAAATATTTCATAAATAACTAAAAATTAAAACACACAATTACGTAAATGAAATTTTATATACATTTAAACACACAATTACATAAACTAATAACCAAAGAGGAAATGGGGTGACGAGCAGTCACGATCACTTTCACTTTCACGTATGTCCAACCTCTCGTGTCGACATTGATAATTGTAGCGTTCGGATGGGCCCCTCCCTAAGACCGAACGTAGTGGGGCGTTTTTTGCCCGGAATCTCGCCGGAAAACGCTGGCACCTCCGCCCCCGTGGGCGTGTTTGGCTTTTTTTGGTTTGGGCGTTTTATAAATCACGCCGGGTGGGGGAAATCTTGTCCAATCACATTTGAGCTTCCATTATTTGGCCAATGAGATTTTTAAATTTTATTTTATTTTATTTTATTACAAACATAGTGCCCCACATCCCCACTACACCCATTTTAGAAAACGCCCCATAATGCCCCATTGCTGACTGGGCTGTCACATGGCGCAAAACGTCCAAGGGTGAATATTGCCCACAACACATGGTCTAATTCTTATTCTTGCTAATTGTAGTTGACTAAAAGTATAATCATATACCTAATTCAACTCTTTTACAGTGGAATTGTTAAGATGATGTGGATGATAGTCTTATAAAAACTGATAATGGTGGTTTTGAAGGTTGAAGGTTTGCACGGTGATAGATGATCGTTGAAGGTTTGAAAGAGGTGGGTTGAAGGTGGAGGGTTTACACGGTGACGTGTTGATCGTCAACGGTTCCAAGGTTCTGCGGATTCAATCGATAACGTATAACAATTCCTCATGATGATCAAATGTGGCGAAATTTATAAAAAAAAAAATGGAGACGGTGACATAAATGTGATGAAAAGGTAAAGATTGTGAATTGGTACAAAAGGTAAATTGGTTTAAATAGTGAAGGAAAAATGGTTAAAATTAAATTTATTTAATTGAATTTCCTTTTTAAATCAAACGGTCCAAATGACCGTTACAACATTTAAAATCATCCGGCCTCTTCGGCTTATACTACCCCTACCCGAACATCCTTACCTGACAGACCGGTGTCGGTGTTGCCGGTCCTGTAAGGAATACCCAAAAGCCATCCTGCTTATGTCCCGACCCCTTAGAATTTTCTATAAAATAAACTGAAACATAACCAAATATAGTTATAAGTTTCTTTTCATTTTATGAGACTAGACAAAAGGTAAAAAGGTAATTTTTAACATAATAAATTACCAAAAATATAATGTTGAGGATGAGAGTTCATAGGGGTGGCATTGTACTAGAGATACGATGCCAGCACATTTGATGTTAATACGATTTAAATTATTTAAAATGAATTACTACAATTTAAAAGGCCCATTTTCCTGACCCACTACAATTATATGTCAGGGCCCAAGGTGCATTAAACATAGGTGCCCATGATTGTCCATTATGCATTAAAGTCCCAACAACCCTCGTGATTTTAATGCAGACTGCCTAACATAATTAAGTTACACTCAGTTAATTACTTTTTTTAGGGTTGATGACGACGTTGCACACTCATCACCTTTTAAAGTGGAGGTATCAGTTCGAGTCTCGCCAAAAGCAAAACTGTTTTGGGTTAAGCCATAAGTTTTATTAAAGTGGGTCTTCGAGCGCTGGGTTTTCTCTAGAATTATGGCTAGCTAGGTCATTTACACGGTCTACATTTGCAGGTGCAGGTGACCTTTCGTCATTAAGTTTATTCGTGTGATTGGGCTTTTGTTGGTTGTTTAAAAAAGTTACTATTTTAAGACGGAAAATGAGATTTACTGAAAAAGCTTCTAAGCAGGGCCATTTCAACGTTCTTGAAGTTCCTAAGCAAACTATAAAGATGTGGCCCTTTGAATGAGTATAAAAAACAATCGGTGCTTCTTTCCTCCTTCTAAGTCTCGGTCGCAAGCACAATATCAAAATTCAAAGTATCAATTGAGAATTTAGGGAAAATAGTGATTAAGTGAATCACAATATATAGAGATTACTATAAGAAATTGTCGTTAACCAGCCTTGATTATCTTTGCAAGACCATTAATTTCCCCTAATTTCACGTCTATTTTCCCCTAATCCACGATACTATTTAGCAAAATGAGCATGTGCGACTTTACCGTTAGTGAGAATAATGACGACGGCCTAATTTAAATACACGTTGCATATTTCTTGAAGTTGGACTTAGGCTCTATTATTTAAAAAAATGGTTATTTATTTGAACCTAATATAATAATACACATACTTTATATAAAGTTTTTTAAAATATTAGAATGCTATAATTTTTGGGACCCTAGACTATTACCCAGATTTAAAAGCTCCTAGGTACGGACGGTTATAAGAAACACACAATTACAACTATATTGCACTTATGTAATTGTTCCTTTTAATTATTAGGTATGACTTTATGTCACCGTTCTAAAAAAACCCTATACGTTACAATTAAGATTGCCTAAACTAAAATTGCACCAACCATGTGGTCAGTTAATTACTGCCTGACAACACTAAATTAATATTGTGTAATTTGTGAATCTTACCTTTTGTTCATTAAATTGTTTGGTAGTGGCTCTGGTAACTGAACGTTTTAATAATATTATAAGAGTATATGATATGGTTTAACTAGATGGTGCACCACGTTACTACAACGTAGATAATGAGGTTTTAATTAACTCATCATTTTCAAACTTGTTATGGCTTAACTAAAAAAATAATAAAGAAAAAAAATACAAAATAAACAAAAATGGTGATTTGTTGAAAGTCACATGGCCCCATCTCTTTATCTAAAACGCTCATTAACGCACTGTTCCCGAGTTTAATATACTTAAGAAAAGAAGAGACAATGAACTAAAGAGAGAAAAAGAAGTGGAAAGAAAATATTTAATTTACTATCGTGTTTCCGAGTTCGAAAGAAATGAAAACAAAATTAGAGATTTTATATATTAAAAATATATTCCTTCCAAATCTCTCCAATTTTGAAGGAATTAAAATGAAGGAAATGAACTTTAGTTTTCTTTCCAATTCCCTCCATTTCCAACTCTCAAACACGATTTATTTTACATTCTTTCAAATCTTTTCTTTTCCTTTCCTTCATCATATGAAACTCATGAACACTGCGTAAGAGGGTGGTGCCTCCATGTTTAGCGCTCTCCTTTACTTTGCCCGTGGTAGTGTTAGAGGGGCGTTAAATGCCCATGTGGATTGGAGTGTTCGCCCACCCCATATGGTCTAAGTTCCATAGATCATGGTCAACTTTGTGAAAGATTAACTTTTGGTTCCAATGGAGCATAGGCCCAGGCGGTAGGGGACGCATTGGGCCAAGGCAGGATAAAGGGGTAGCATATTTTTTTGTCCTTTCATAATAAATAATGTTACCACCACATATAAATATTTGAATAAGGTACTAAAACTTTAAGGCATCTTGTATCCTATTCAAGCCAGTACCCTTTTTGCTATTTTTTTAGTTTAGCGTATTTGAGGCATCATAACTAAATAGGTTGAAACAGAGCTATCACTAGCAAATTGATTGAAATGACATATATTATGACTACAATAAGGGATCGGTAACTCGAATTACGGATGAGCCTTCTTTACCGAGTACTGGCATTGTACCGGACCGATATCAACCGAATAACATTAGTACAATACTATAATTCATCTTTATGGTTTTCGGTATTTTTGCACTTTTGATTCTGAATTGGTCCCGTACCACCATAATGGGTACGGTATTCTGTTTCTATTTTACTCAATTTTGATTTTGAAATTTTTGGTATGGATACAGTACCAGTCTTAACTTTAACAACAACAATAATGTAGTTATGATACTAGATTATTTGTTTTTTTTATTAAAAAATCTAGAGTGTTGATTATTTTTACTAAAACCAATATTTTGGTTATGTTTTTATTTCACTTATGTCTTAAATCAATATGTTGGATACTTTGATAAAATCTAATGAATAAGCACTGGTAGAATAACCTATAATATATTACCATTTGTAATGTTTTAGAAAGTTTTTGATATATAGTAATAACTAGTCTAAGTACCCGTGTAATACACGGGTGGCTAAACAACAAATAAATTATACTTTGAAACGTAAATTCTTTATTACAGGTTTGTTTCGAATATTATGATGTATTTTAATCTACATAAATGTAAAGTTAGTACCTCAGAATATTATGATCAATGATACGTAGTGATAATACCCGCGAATATCGCGGTGTTGAACAATGATATGTTTCTTACTTTTTCAAAACAAAGTACGTTGTTATCATATCAATTTGAATTTAAAATATAAAAAAAAAAATTCATCGTACTACAAATGTAAAAAAAGGGGATCGATGATGTGTATTTAAGAAATATGATTTTCGGATGTTCAATATAAATTGAAAATCTGTTACTCTTACACTTATGGTTGCTGGAGTTTCGTAACAAATAACTTCGAATTCGTTTTAGACCAATTGAAAAAACTATCAGTTGTACATTACTATACTTGTAAATAGATTTTACAATTAGTTGTAAAAATATTAAACATCTAATAATAATTTTATATCCTAAAATAAACAAAACAATAGCTATTAAAATTGTTTGAGTTAAATATATAAAAGTAAAAATTTGTTACCAAAAATTACCGTGAAATTTACTGTTATTTTAATAAATATTTACGGAACATATCTATGAAGATAACATTTAAGTAAAAAATCATCATTACAAATATATCATATCAAGTTCTGCAAAATCAGCTTACCTTCTTCACATGCTTCAAGAAACATCAACGGCGGTTCAAAGAATTGGTAAAGGTAACTTTCGACTTCATCTCCGATCAGTTGTAAGCATGGTTGTAAAAGTCCCGCCTAGGCTCCGAGTACTCCCCGAGTACTCGCTACAAGGTAGGCTTCCGAGGCCCGAGTATTGTTCACCTAGGCCAATTACTCCCCGAGTAATCTCCGACTAGGCCGAGTACTTCCCGAGTACTCTCAAATCCGACTAGTGGGCGCCTAGCGACTTTTGCAACCATGGTTGTAAGAAGATTGTTACTTTGATTTACCAACTAAATTTATCATCCGTATTACAAACAACTCACGAATTGTGTTTATTTCCAACGATTAATGACGAATTAGACGTGAAATCAGAGTTAGGTTTTTATTAAATTGAAAGTTCTGTATGTTATATGTATTTAAGAAGGAGTATATGTATTGCATGTGTTTGAGTGTATATAATTTCGGTTAATAGTTTGATTTGGTTGATAGATTTTGATGATATTGTTATGAAAAAAAATATTAGTTAATGGTGTGATTTGGTTGATTGAATAGATATGATAATCATTTTAAATTTATGATCCAGAATTTTTTTTGTTGAATTGTATTCAAAATAAGATTATATTTAACTCATATTGAAGACTATCAAAGGATAATTTTTGGTAAAAAAAAAATAATTGAAACATTTAATTATTTGTAATATTCTATATAAATATAATGTTCAGATAAAAGTTGCTTTAGTCTTGTTTATATGTATATTGTATATAGTAATTGTATCAGCAAAATGTGTGTGAAAATCTGTTTAAGAAGTTATTTTCTTATTGATATGAACATATATGTATCGATTCAAGTTCAACACTAAATGTTTATAACACATGTTGGTATAATGCAGGTTTAAAAAATGAGTCCCTCATGCATTGCAATCTTAGAAGAGCCATCCTCGTTAAAACTTGTATGTATAAAGCTTACAAAATAATATATATAACTTGTATTACAAATTATATAAAACCTAAATTTAACCGCAGGTGCTGCCAGTTTCTTTGGCAAAGGAAAAAAGTAATGATAAATCATGAAAGTCGTAGAAGTTGGCCAGTTTCTTTAAGAAGTGTAAGTGGGGAATGCATTATAACCGACAGATGGAGTAATGTAGTAAGGGATCTTGAATTGACAAAAAGGACGATATTGCGATTAAGGATAATGGAGGACAAAAGTATGGAAATCAGTTGCTTCGTTGAGAACATATGTGGTGAATCTTTTGTAACATTCAATCGTTACAACATTTTAAAGTAATAGTAAGTATACTATTATTTCTTAATGAATATTATTTTATCATACTTGAAATATAAATGATTTACATAAATATATATCAATAAAATGTTACATTACTTTTCAGGTGCTTCCAGAAACTTATGTCACAAAATGTTACTCGTACGTACCAGTAAACGACTGTTATAAGATAAATGCAGCAGGTCATACTTGGAAAGTTGAGACGGACAAAATCAATGATAATTATGTTTTTACAAAAGGTTGTCCGAAGTTATTTCATGATCTTGGAATAGAAGATGATGATTTACTGTTGTTGACGAAAACTGACAACGACACATTTGAGATAAACATATATCGTAGAGGAGTTGAGTTAGTTCTGAACATCAAAGAAGAAAGTGATGATGAATCTGTGCTGGAAATACCTAAAAACACATACTACAAAAACGTTGACTTTGTAAGTATTTTATACTAAATTATACGAGTTTAGTGAAAATTCCGAATTACTTACGTATGTTATTGTATGACAGGCTTTCTGTGGAGATAATGATTCAATTGATCAGCTTATGTGTGAGGTAATAAACTTCCATTTATGTAGATTAATATACATTAGAATTAGCTTTTGGGATTTTACTAAGTATCAATGTATCATAAACAGATGAATGAAAGTCGTAACAAAGAGGAGGTGAATAAGAACATTGTTGGAGAAGAAGTCTCGAACGTGGAAACAAAGAGTGTGATGAGAGAAGAGATAAACCAACAACCAAAAGAAGATGTAATAATTTGAATCATAATAATACATGAGTAGTACTTTTAATAAGTTTACCCATATTTATTTTTTACTTCTTGGTTATTGATGTCAAACATAAGAAGTTGTCTTAACAGGTTAAGAAAAAAGGAAAACAGATTGAGGGATATTGTAAGGCAGACAACAGTAAGGCGCTGATATGCGGAACAGAAGTGGAAATGCAAACCGTTTCAACCGTTGGAAAAAGAACACGCAGCCGGTTGGTACGTATAACAACATTTATTTATGATTAACTGAAACAAAATTAAAATATATAATACATATTTTATTTTAAACATTATGTGTTTATGTAATAATTAGGAAAAAGACATTAAAAAGAGATCTGGTAGTGAATTGAAAATATTAGATGTTGCACCAAAACGTGTTGCAAGGAAGAATTCTGTTGATAAAGATGGTAACTATGAATTTACACAGAAGGGAGGTAACAGAATGGTATGTTTTTACAATACTAGTTGATAAACAGTAAGACTATAACATTCATAAGGCTGATTTAATTGTTAATTATCATATTCATGCAGAGATTGCCTGCTAATGTTGTAAGAATTGGCGGATTCAAAAACAAAGTGCATGTGTTAAAAGTGAGTAACATGAAGGGAAAAACAATCGATATGAATCTTAGGCGACAAAAGAATGGAGATGATGTGAGGTATGCAATCGAAGGTTGGCCAATGTTCATGAAAGACAATGGGCTTCGTTTGGGTGACACAATGCATTTCAAATTCGTAAGCACAGGAAATCTGCTGATCTTATCAGACGTGGATGAAGTTACTATAGGTTGAAAGGTAAATTTATAAGCTAATGATGAAGGTTTTTGCGTACTCGAAATCAAGACTATTTTATGCTACTTATGTTATGTTTACTTTTGTTTTGGACATGTAATCAGTGGTTATGATGTTATGTTTACTTTTGTTTTGGACATGTAATCAGTGGTTAACCTTAAAGACAATTAGTGTTATATCATGAACCAAAAAACCATATTTTTGAATGTAAGTAACGTTGGCATCGTCTATAAAAGTTTGTTGATTAAGAATGTGTATGTATATATATTTACATAATAAGTTGTTGTTGTTTATATGTGAATCGGATTCTTTATATAATTTGGAAGTAATTCGTTTGTCAGACGGAGAAAGATTGATTCTTGGAATAAAAGTTCTTGTCCCAATATTATTACCAGAAATAACTTTTGCTTCAATAATATGATCACAAAGTGTAACGACTTGTAATCTTGTAATCGACAATTAGTAGTATATCATCGAACCGCGTACCGTATTTTTGAATGTAATTAACAGTTGCTATAGTGTCTACAAAGTTGTTGAGAATCAATGTTTAAATAGATATATTTGGAAAGTAAGTTTTGTTTGTTTATATGTGATTCGGATTGCTTATATAAGTTGGAAGTAAAGAGGTACTACAAATGTAATATAACACACGCAAATACATGTTATCTCCTTAATCATTATTATAGGTTATTTCGGATTGCTAATTATTTAAATCATAAATACAGAATTAAAAAAAAACATTAATTACAATTATGAAATGACTAAATATTTAAATATTTTATTTTATAATAATTTGGAAATTGGAAATACGACACTTTAATAAAGTGTTAATATCGATAGTAAATGAAAATAATATCGGTAACATCAACTCATAAATACTAAATAGGTGAGACAACGGTCTCTTCAAACGATGCTACTTTGTATAGTCCTCGAAAGGCCTCAGCGTCTCGTAAGTATAGAAAATCTTTCAGTCCAATTTGTATCTCAAGAATACCACAGCGATCGATCTCAAAAGACCAAGTGTCACCTTTGTTCTTAGCTAATTTGTTACGCCATGAATCAAATGAAATTGAATTTACGTTTGTAAAAGACGACACTTCTGACCATCGTTCGTCTTCAAATTTAAATAGCTTCACATTTTTTTCAGGGGTGTTTCCAAAAATAAACATATGAAGTGTGTTGCGGATTTTGAAAAAACTGCTTTGGCGACCAATAACATCAGTACATTGTGGTATGGAAACCTTCGAGAAAGTTTCAGAATCCACATCAAAAGCAATCATATAACTTTTAGCAGGCGTCCAATAGTGTGGAGATGGAAAATATAAAACATTATTGCATAAAGTTCCGGAAGACAACCAATAAAACTTGAACCGTAATCCGGTCCTTTCAAGAAAGTTAGAGTTTTCCATTCACATGTGTTCCGAGAATACACACGCGGTACAACATCATCCTTACGACGTTGGAGAAGTATTATTTTAACATCGTTAGATGAATCAATATAAATCCCAGCTGCATCTTTCTGTAAATCAAAAAAATTTTTAGGTTTCTTATCACACAAATTCAAAAATTTGTTAGTTGTTGGATTCCAAAGAATCAATTCGTTCGGTAACCAATGGATGGAGATCAGTAAAAGACCATATTCAGAAGCAAGAATTGTTAGATTTGAAAGACAGGTGTCAACGGGGAAGGAAATAATCTTCCTTGAAGAAATGTCTACCTTTCCACTAATCAAGTTATGAAGAACAATTGATGACTTGGTCAGCGTGATAAGCTTACAATCTTCATATTTAGCGGTACAGCGATAGTGAATAATCGCAAAAAAATGTGACGACAATTCGTATCGCCATTGTTTGGAAACACATCTTAATCGAGCAACACACTTTGTTGGTAGCCTTGATAGGATTTCGTTAGCAAACATTTCAAATTCAAGACGTTCCATCCTACAAAATATTTCATAAGAAACAATTGATGAGAATTATGTACTCGAATTTGTGAAGTAAGCAACCAAGTTGCATGAATGATATACAAAACATATAATATAGCAAAACTGAATCGTATGAAGATTAATGACAAATTATAAACAGAACATAATGAAAGATATATAACCAAACAGAAATTCCGAATTGGAGATAATTACCTTTTCTCTCAACACAAATAATCTGACCAACTAAAATGTGCTTTATTTATAATTGCATTGGAAGGTAAACTTTATAATTAATGAGGATATTTTATTTTAAGAATATGATATATAAGATATAATTCACTAATACATTAAATTCATTAAATAAGAAAATAAATGAAAATATTGTCTCCAAAATTAGATAAATGAACCATTCAGAACCATGTAAGTTGGAAATGATGTACCTAATGATAATTTTAATTTCGACATTTAATAGAATATATAAATAAGTGTAACTAATTTTATGTGATTGACCAATTTCCATATTTACATATAAACTATAAATTTTAAAGTAAGAAAGTTTGTTAAATGATGTACATAATTCTAACTTAAAATTCGACATTCACTGAAATAAATAAATAATTGTAACTAATTGTATGTGATTGTGAAATCTCCATATAAACTATATTTTTTAAATTTAAAAAAATTGCGTAAAGTTAAACATAAGAATACAAACTTTTATCTTCTATAATTTGTTTGAAAATAGTTTGTTCTATTTAAGATGCTAGGTTAAATAAGGGAAAAAAATAATTAATGATAACATATAGCTTATTAATCGTTAATCGATTAAGAAAGTAATTAGTCGTTACTATATTAACATAGTCAATTCTTTAAAAAAAGAATTATAAATGGAATGATATATATCATTATTTTTTGTCAAATTAATTAATATAATATGAAGATGTAACAAATATAAACAAATAATAGAATATTCGTAAGATAAGTTGTGCTAATTGATAATTTCCTAAAATTAATTAAAAAAAAAACAGTTGACTTATTTCGGTTAAGTACCCGGGTACTACACGGGTGGCTAAACACCAAGTAAACACATAGAAATACTATACGTTTAAGCGTTAAACTATTATTTCGAAACCAAAATATTAAAAGATTGTTAACCATACGTTTAAGCGTTAAAAAATGTAACAGTCACAATGCCAGTACAATTTTGCAATAGAAAGCCTATCTCTGTTGAATATAATTTAATGCGTAAATACTTCGTTATAGGTTTCTTCGAATATAATAAAAAATGATACAAAGTACGTGAAGTAAGATAAAAAATGATAAACATAAAAACCTCACAATACATTGAATATCTCTTTATATACAACATTCATTGTTTTATTTGTAGGCATGCCTTCATTGTCAAGTATTAGTAACTTGATTCCATCTCGTCTTGTAACCCTGGATAAAGCTACGTACAATTGACCATGTGTGAAAACTGGTTGTCTTAAGTACAAACCAACCTTAGATAGCGACTGGCCCTGGCTTTTGTTAATCATCATCGCAAAACATACTGTTATTGGAAATTGCCTCCTTTGAAATGCAAAAGGAATCTTTCTGTCCGAAGGTACCAAATTCATTCTAGGTATGAATGTCCGAGCACCAATATTTCCACCTGAAATTATCTCAGCTTCAATAACACGGCTGTAAAGTTTTGTCACCTTTAACCTTGTACCGTTACACAAACCATTTCGTTGGTCAATATTTCGCAACAACATTACTGGAACACCAACTTTTAGCACTAACCTATGATTTGGTAAACCAGACACTTTAAGACCATTCAGCACGTCGGGTGAGTATATTTTTTGCTGATCAGCATTGCCATCTTCAGTAGGGCATAGACTGTGAGAACTAAGATACTCTTTTTCTTCACCTGGGAAAACTGCCAACAATCTGTCGTTAATCTCATGAACAACCTCATTCTTAGGCGCAAGTATAGCTCTGGTACTAAAGTAATTACGATCATTGTAGTTCTCCAAGATTGACGGATAGACAAAATCAATCAGGCTAGAAATTGGATCAGATATGTTGTCAATTAAAAGCTCAGGTGGTATTTCAATTATTGCTTCTCCATCATTGGAACCACCAACATTTCCCTCACCAACGTCCAACAACCATTTTGCAAAATTACTGATCTCTTCAACTTCAGATGATGGTCTTCCAACGGTTAACCTCATGTTTCTAGTTAACGTCAACAACTTACACTTACTCCACAGATAAGACGAACATAATGAGGCATTCACAATTTCTTGTCGTCCATCGTTTGGAACAACAGGTAATATTTGCCTAAAATCACCACCAAATACAATTACCTTTCCTCCAAATACAACATCAGACCTGGATGAATTAGATATATTGAAAATGTCATGCATAGTTCTATCCAAAGCCTCAAATGCATGTTTATGAACCATATGAGCTTCATCCCATATAATGAGTTTGGTCTGCTGTAGTAATTTAGCTACATCATCGTCAGGTTTAATATGACAAACGGAATCCTCATTAAGATTCAAAGGTATATGAAACCTAGATTGCGCCGTTCTTCCTCCCTCCAACAGCAATGATGCAATTCCGCTAGATGCAACGTTTAATACGATCTCACCTTTTGACCTAATTGCAGCAGACAATGTTTTCCATAAAAATGTTTTACCAGTCCCGCCATAACCGTAAACAAAAAATACTCCCCCATTGTCTCCATAAACTGCGTTCATAATTTCTTCATATACTGCACGTTGTTCATCCGTTAACAAATTCACCTGACCTTGATAAACATTTTCTAACTCTGTTCTGTCGTAAGCAAGCTCTTCGTTAATCAATCGGCAGCGAAAGTTATCTAAAGATGAAGTATCCGGGTAAGGCATTGATACAAATCTTCGAAGCGATGAATTATTCCGAGTTAAAAACTTCTCGATTTCGCATAAAACATAGTTCTTTAGTTGCTCATCAGGAATTGATAAACCTGTGAAAAATCAGAACCACATATAAATTTAAGAGTGAATTACAAGTTGTGTCCTTTATCTTTATGCTAAATTTCATACGGTGTCCTTTATCTTTAAAATTGATAAGTTTTGTACTTAATGTTTAAAAATCTTACACGTTATATCCTTTAAGCCTAACCTACTTAATTTTAACCATTATGTGAAGGGCAAATTGGTCTTTTTACGTATTTATTTAACAACATGGTTTTAATAATTTTAATAATTAAACACACACGTTCTTATCTCTCTCAAAGACTCAAACACACATTTTCTCTCTAGATCTCCCACCCTTACTAGTTACCACCACCTGCCGCCACCAACCCCCATATCACCACCGCACCACCACCTGCCACCCCACGTCTAGGTCGGATCCAGACCCACCTCAGAATCATTTGCAATGATAAAAAAGGTTTGGTTGCCATGAGTCAAGTCGTTCAAGAAGTGTTGGTTATCAACCGGAGTGTAAACCAGTTTGGATACAAGCCATGTTTGGTTCGAAAACAAAATTCAGTTAACATAAAAGCATGGTTCGAGTCATCATCTTCCCCAAATATGAACCCTGATTTGTCCCTTTCAATTTCACGTCAAATTCGAGTTCCATGATCACAGTTTTTGAATAAAACCTTAGGGCTTTTGATTAGAAAATGAAAACAACTAGAATGGTGGCTTTCTTACCTCAAATCGGTGCACTAATTACGACGGTTGCCCGTCGGAAAATGAAACAGCGACGTCAATAACAACAGAGCAGGTTGTGATTTCGCGGTTGCCGGATTGTTTTGCTGAAAGAAATTGATTCCCAGAGCAAAACAACGAACAATTTAAGGTGTTTGTTCCATGTGAGAAAAGGCAAAACGTGATGAATAATTAAAACCACACCTCGATGGAGCTAAGATGAAACAGGAGATGAGAATAGTAAAAGAAGGCGCTGGGGTTGCTGGAAATCAGAACGCTGATGGTGGTGTAGTGGACGCGGTTGGTGTAAACGGTTTTTGTCCGAAGGCCTTCTGGTCACACAATTGTAGAAACTAAAACTAGAAACCATGTATTCAAAACGAGGAAGAAGATGCAACCAAAAAGGTCAAACTACTTTCTTATTTATTAAAACCTTTTGTTTCACAATAAATAAGTAAATAGACCATTTTGCCCTTCACTTAACAATTAAAAGTAACTGGGTTATGGCCAAAGGACAAACCTTGTAAGATTTTAAAACATTAAGTACAAAACTCGTGAATCTTAAAGACAAAGGACACCGTCTGAAATTTGACACAAAGATAAAGGACAAAACTTGTAATTCACTCTAAATTTAATGGTAAGTTTTTAGTAATTGTCACAAAAACATAATATGAAATTTATAATTTTACCTGAAACACGATGATACTTTGAGAATCTGTACAGAAAATCATCTATTATATACTTCCATGTGCTTTCCCAGACTACTTCAGGTCTAGATAAAGTGCTTGACAGTAACATGGTGGCGAATAAATTGCAAATATAACCTGCGCTACCTGATATATTTGCTTCTTTGATGGCCTCAATGTACTCTGAGTCGTCATCCAACAAACCAAGCGCATAGCAAGCATCTCTAAAAGTATCGTACACTCGACCATTAACTGTTTTAATATCATCAAACGATGTTGGTCCTTTAACTTTGTAAAGAAGAATTCTTAAATAGTACGCTTCACCGGTAGACAGAGAAACGGAATGAATTCTTCCAATTGTTTTTCCTTTTATTCTCGGAACCCATATACGCTTGTCAAGCTTCCACACATAAAAACATGGAAACTATACATATGTTAATGTACGTGCAACAGGGTCGTTAGGATCTTGATTACGTTGCATCCAAGACAAAAACATTGATGAGTTCACAGATGGTTTGTTTAGCACTTGATTAATATCTTCATCAAGACCGAAACAAACTGTTTGTTGTCCAGGAAGATGGAAAGGCAACCGCATAACAGAAGGACTCCTATAATTAACTTCATTCGAAAAAATCCTCCAAGAGGCTTCACACGCCGATATATACCTACAGTCATAATACTCTTTAATTTCATCATTTTCTGGTTGCTCGTTTTCATTATTGCTCGGAACCACCGCAACTGTTGCTCTATCAGGACCTTTATTAATATATTTGAACAAATACTTTATTGACGCCGCTTGGTTGCACCATTCCATGTTTATATGCGCCTGATATCTTTTCAAAAGCTTTTTGTTGTAAGGTACAACACTTCTGTTGTCTAACTCAATTCTATTTTTTAAAACGAAGGAACCTTCATCTCTTCTTCTGTATAAGGGAAATCCGTTACAATCCAAGGTTGAGTGATCTTGAAATTTCTTTGGAAACCCTTTTGAACATTTTCTATCAACCATACATGGAGAGCTCATTCTAGCGTTACCACATGGACCGTGAATCATATGGTCTTTCACAAGCGTATATAGTTCCGGGTCTTGGTTTATATCACGGATTTCTGCAGAAATAAACTGATCAACATGGTCTACAGTTGGAAGTTTGTAATCATTCTCCATGAATAAGCACATATGCGCATGAGGCAATCCTCGCTTCTGAAACTCAATAGTGTAAACAACTACACAAAAAGGTAAGAAACTGTTAATTATCATTGAGATTATGTTTAAAAAGTAAATTTATTAACATACCAGCTGAAGCTTTTCCAAACAAATCACGGTCTTTCAAATCTTTACAAATTGCATCCAGCTTTATTTTAAAGATTCGCGATAAAATATCAGGCCTATCCTCTGGATTAAGATTTGTGTCCTTAAGAAACCTTTGAACCTCCGGCCACTTGGGATTGCAGGTAATGGTTATAAAAAAGTCGGGATAACCATACCATTTACAAATGGCCATAGCGTCAAGATAGTTTTGCATCATATATCGTGACCCGCCTGTAAACGAAGATGGAAGGAAAATACGTTTTCCAACCTTAGACAAATCTTGTTAGCCGTTATATCTTAGTTTTCGGATATTCTCATATGTATCAGACCTGAGATCTTGTTGCTGAAATCTTATAAAGTTAAGTCGCTCGCTCTCAATCATCGTATAAGCATCAACCAAGAACTGTTGGAATAACCGTCGAGAAAAATTTAGAATCAATGAAAACTGGTTACTACGATCTTGTACACGATACGCAAAAGACTCTCTCATTGTACAATTCGGACGTTTCTTGTTAGTAACATCAATGACACCCCTATGGGGTATGTCAATTCTGTAACCGTCGTCTCCATATGGGAACAAAATAGGATACTGAAGTGCAAGATAGGAAGGATGCAATTCACTTATTCTTTTTAATGACCCTGTTTGTGTCTCGACAACGATATCTCTATTCTCAAGAGCGTTATCAATATCTCCAACAATAAGAGCAGCAACCTCAGAGGAAGTAGGTAAGTTATAAGTCCGACCATCTTGTTCTCTTTTCCCAATAAGGCGAAGCTTTAAAATGGTATTAGGATTCTGTTGGAAGCAATCTCTAACCATCCTATAAATTTTCACAAGCACATTGTTGGCATCCAACATTGCTTTGATTTGTTGTATTAGCTTATTATCAGTTTCGTCTGAAGAGGTTGATGACGAAGCATTGTCTGAAGACCTGTTTCATAAAATTGAAATAGTAAGTAAATATATACTTAAAATAAATGTTATTAAAAAAATTAGTTCATGCATGGTACCTAAAAACTGATTGCCTGTTTGCCAACTCATTTTCAGTATCATATATGTATAACTGACAAAATTTAGGTTTCCCTCCGTTTTCTGGCACAAGACTACCAATAGAATGGTAATTTTCACCACTAATTCTGTAGCAAAAAGGAGCATTACCAGTATTAATGGTCTGGTCAACCTTACCACCCATTGACGTAAACGCGAACATAGAATTGTAACGTCGAATGTTCTTTAAAAAGTGTCTGCTTTCATTGTCATTGGACATGAATAGACTTTTATAATAAGGTGTCGCAGATTTGTAATCCGGTAACACAACTTTGGCATAACCACAACATAACATATGACATATTTTGCCACCCTCTTTTCTTCCGCTTCCTTTCTCTGCATCCCATAACTTTGCATAACAAACTTCACAAGTAATAACTTGATCACCATGATCCAAATAATCTGTTAAAACATACAACATTAGAGTTATATATACAACATTCATTACAATAATAAGATATACGTATTTAAGACTTGGTATTTTTACACTATGTAGCACTACTTATCACCAAACCTAACCTGTGGAAACACCTTTATAAGGATCTCGTTCGACGGTTTCCTCTGTGGTCAAGTCGATCATTGGTATAGGAGATGAAATACGTGGTTTGGATACCAACTTACGTTTACCAGATGATAGCCTTTGCAAATTATAGTTCAATGATGATGTGCAGGTGGTTGATGTGATGCCAGTTGAAATATTAATTCCAAAACCGTTTTCTCTCGTTGTCCGATTGCTGGTACTACAAATAATGTTACCTACTACAATTGACAAAAAGGATACTCAAAATATCGATGCAAAATAATACAAACATAAAAAAATATAAAAACATTAAATTAAAAAATTACTTACTTGTTACCATACTTGACGGACTTGGAGTAACATTATTAGCCACATCAGGAGTGGATTCAAAATTGTGACAACCAGTTTTGTTGACTATGTTATCCGATGTAACACCTATGGTAGTAGATCTTCTTTTGTCAATAATACATCTAGGTAATCGCATGCTATCTCTATGTTGTGTAACACACGGAGTGGAAGTGGAATTAATATTGGTGGATACAATATTAAGGGATGACGATGTAGTTCCCCCATTTGATCTCTTATTATCCAAGTATAATTTTCTTAATTTTCTTCTATGAGATGCCTCGTCTCGAGTAACAATTGGGAGGACAGCTAACAGAAAATCGTAGACATATTGACAAAAATTATAATGAACAAACAATAACAAATCAAAATAGTTAGTTGTAGATAAGGAAAAAATAATTTTCAATTTGTTATAAAAATATATAGTTAAAATAATACCATTCGTTATGCTTGATAAAGGTCTTCTGCCTCGTCGAACTTTGAAGAGACATAAATAAAAAAATGGAAGAATTAATAAACAATTCGAGCATAATAGTTAGCTAACTAAGTAGGTGTAAAATAATATAAATGGACAATGAAATAATTAGTGTTATACCGTTAACAATGCCGGAGGATGTGTTTCCATTTCGGTGAACTGCAGATATATATATATATATATATAAAATCAAATAATTGAGAAGGAAAAAAAATGTAAAACTTTAAATAACTTACCATCCTGAGTGTTTTCTTTATCAATCTCATTGTATACGGAGTCAATCTTTGGTCGTTTAGGCATTGCTATGAATTAAAAAAAAAGTGTTACATTACAGAGTTGGTATGTTGGATCACATGTTAAGTAATATTTAATCAATCAAGATTCATATATAAACTGTAACAAACCATTATGGTGGTAATTGTGTACATCGATCTATATTTTATACGGACTCATAAATCATAAAATTTATATAAACGGATATAAACAAAAAGCAGTTGCACAACAGTGTATATCAACAATAGAATGAATTCACATTAATGAACAAAAAATAATACGAAAAAAATAATAATTTCTAAAAACAAAATAAAACAAATAAATTATATAATAAAGTGAGTACTTGGGAACAATAAAAACAGAACCAAAACAAATTATATAACTTCTAACTAAAAGGAGAAATAATAGTCTCTATAAATAACGCTCCATTAACTCCGTTAAATGTATCAACATCTTGTAAATAATGCAACTCTTCGTCCGTTACTTTAACGGTAACCATATGTCCCCAATCACTAATTAAAATCCATGTGTTGTACTCAATTATATGTGGTTGGTGCCGCGTATTTTGGAAAGAAACTGTTTGAGAATTCTGAAAAGATAAAACCTTATGCCATACTTCACCTTCGAGTTTGAAGAGTTCAACAATAAGCTCTTTAGGTTCGGAAACAACAAACATTTGAATATTCCGTTTTAATGTGATAAGATGCCCTTAGCTAGAAATAAGATCTTTAGTCAAAGGAAAATTAATAAGTTTGAATGTTTCAAATAAAACATCAATAGTGATTGGGGACATATGGTTACCGTTAAAGTCGAGAATAGACACTTGCAAATACATTATTGTATCGACGCTTGATGTGGAGTACTATAAGGTCGTTAGATTGGTTGTAGTACAAAGTGAAGTCTCGATAGGAAAAGATATACTTTTCGTTGAAACAAATTCAATCTTGCCACAGATAACGTTATCAACATCTATTGACATATCATTCAAAGATATTAGCTTCCGATTTTTAGATTTATTAAGGCATACACAATGCAAAATGGCAAACTGATTAGTTGATAATTCTGCACACCATGCTTTACTAAAACATTTGAATTGACAAATTGATTTTGAAGGGAGCCTAGACAAAACTTCCACGACTAAGGTGTCAAAATCAATAACTTCCATGATCTGAACTACATCGGAACAAAAAAAATATGAAATACATAACAATTATGATTTGTGTATTATATATGTATACATATATTACTATAAAGGTGCATTATAATGACATCATGCAACTTAAGTGAATGATACTATGCGAAAACAAATATTGTGAAAAAAAATACATACAGGTTCAAATAAGATGGTAAATCATTAAATAACAATAGATTAAAATACAAAGTGAACAAACTAACCGAGTTCAAAGGTTGAATACCCAGGAGCAAATTAGCAACGGAAGATAAGTGTTTTGATCAATTCTTATTGAATCAGCCAATACGAAATGAAAGGGGGATATAGAACTAACAAATTGGAACAAATCTATATCAATATATAGATATAGAATATACAAAAAATGGAAAGATATTTATGTAATATGTTACTTTTGGAAGTGATTAAATTGTAATATAGGTTTCCATAAATGAATTTGCTTACCTTATATTCAATATTTTATTTAGGAAAATGAGATTGATGACATCTTTGCAATTAAATAAAAAAAATGTATTGTGGAAATATGAAGATTGTAACTACTTACTATAATAGACATATCAAACACTAACAACATTAAAAACCTATTACAAAATAAGTTATTGGTATCATTACAAAACATCTAAATAAACTAAACCATAGGAAAGTACGCAAAGTTTTCATGTTCATCACCACAACCACCAAAATATATTGATGTGCGTGAAGTGTGTTATATTTTTAATGTATATTTAAGCCCTTTTTACACTTTTAGCCAAGTTTTAAATTTATAAAACACGATATTCACTAACACTAAACACACATATGGGCAAGTGCACCCATCGTTGACGTAGTATAGTGTTGGTAAGATACCGAGGTCGTCCAAGGACACAAGAGCTTTTAATACCGGTTTATCCTCAACGTCTAATCAAATCAAAAAGTGAGAAAAATGTTTTTTTAGCTAAGAAAATAAAAACTAACTAAATGCTGAAAAATAAAAATAAAATAAAAACAGATAGACAAGATGAATCACTTGGATCCGACACGTGTATTAGTATAACCTTTGATTATTTTCGCACTTTTGCACTTGTTTAAGAGATTATCTTAGTTATTGTAGCAGGCCCCTCTTTTGAAGGCGACGTTACCCTTAACCCAGTAGTTTGAGTCAGCAAGGATACAATCCTAAAGGGTCGGATTATTGAAAGATAATGAATTAAGTTATTAATGCAAATTGTGGTAGGCCCCGCTTTCGGCGGTGACGTTAGCCTCGGCTAAGTAGTCTGAGTCAGCAGGGATACAGTCCTAAATAGCCGGGTTATAGTATTAATAGTAGTTAACTTATGAGGGGGTCAAAGAGTTTGGATCCCCGCCATCCAATACCTATGGGCATTGAAGGAGATCCTACTAAATTTGACCCAGGTCCCAAGCAGGACCTCTAAACGCTGAACAAGGGCAAGACCTTTACCAAACCGTTCCCTTAACCCCCGACCAGGTAGCCAACATACCTCCATATAGACCGTGGAGATATGAATGGTGAAAATCTTTTATTTTATATAGACAGTAAAATAATGCCAAGACACCACGGACAAACGATAAGGAAAGATCACATTCAACATAAGCAACTAGTTATTAAAGTCATTAATACAAAACCAAATAAAAAGTGCAAAAGATTAAAAATAAAAAGTATTATACTAAACACTTGTCTTCACCAAGTGATGTAAGAGACTTAGGCAAACATGACCTTGATTGTCAAGAACTCTTACGATCAATCTTGGATCCCGAGACGACTCACACACTCTACGATGGACAATGGATGATGGTGGTGGATGATGGTGTTATGGTGGTGGTGGGTGGTGGATGAAGTGTGAGAGAGGTGGTGTGCCAAGGGATGAGATGGAATGAAACCAAGCACTCCTATTTATAGGCTGAACAGAAGGCTGGGCACGGCCCCGTGTCCGCTGGACACGCCCCCGTGCCCGTCTGACACTCTCTCTCCTCATTAATTGTAATTCGCAATTACAATTAATGCGCCTGCTGTACTTTCACCACGCCCCCGTGCCCGCTGGACACGGCCCCGTGGTGGGCAATGGAAGCTTCTATAAGTTTGTCTTTTATGCTGCTTCTTGGGCACGGCCCCGTGCTGGCTGAGCACGGGGCGTGTTCAGACTTCTGCTTTCTCTTCTTTGCCTTGGAGGATGCCGTTGAGGGTCCGGGCAGTCTACTTTTGTTCCTTTTCTTGTATTTATGCTAGAATTAGTTGTCTTTTTGCTTCTTTTGTGAATTTGAGCTCATTTCATCCTGAAAATACAAAAGAAAGACAAAAACACTCTTTTTCCAACATTAGTACTTAAAAAGGGTTAGTTTTATGCCTTAATTGATGTGATTTATATGTTGTATTTTACACACATCATATATCTATTTAAAAGACTAACAAATAGCTAACCAAACCATAGCTGTTTTAAACACACTTTATAGCAGTCTTCGTTAGATTGAAGTTACATCGTTCAACACAATCTTCCTCTGTGAAGTTACATATGTGAAGTGCAACATGTGTCCAAACTGCAACTGGTTATCATCCATGAATTTCCTCCATCCATCAACAGCGTAATGTAACGTACCACTGTTTAACTCTGTCTTTGTTTCATAAACGTCAACATCACCATTCATGTTTTGCACAGATATAGTTGCAAGCTTTCAGACAGGCCGGCTCTATTAACAACCTCAACAGGCAGCCGCTAAATGCGTTGAAAGAAAGCAAAATATAAGCAAACATAAAAAATTATAAAAGTTTTTATGGTTGATCATGTAAAAAAAAGTACCAGCCTATACTCTGCTTTACGGCTAAAGTTGAAGAATTCTGGATCCATGCCGAGACCGGAAACTTTGTTTGCATTCCTTGTAACCTTCTTTCGATGCTACACATTTTGAACAGCAGTTAACCGTTTCTTTGCCTTTTTTAAGGAAAATAAATATATAGAGGTAGTTAACAACAAATATAGTATATATTGTACAATTAAAGTTATTTAGTACAAAGCCTATTTATGAAATTGGATAACATACTCATTTGGCTGAAAAACAAATAGTTTACTTAAAGATTTTTACACATAATATATACACTTTGTAAGACTTAAAAACAATTAAGAACATTGATTCTAAAAGTAATCACTTTTTACTAAACTAATACTGGATTCATTCTACTTGAAAATAAATCTCAACATATTCAATACGACCACAAAGAAATAAAATACGAAAAATTCAATAATTTAAATTTTAAACTTGTTATTCAGCAACAATTATCAATTTTCTATCAAACCTTATGAATATAACTAAGAAAATAGTGATAATACAAACGGATATTAGTAAACTTAAAATAAAATACATAAAATATTTAATACCTTGACAGTTTGAGCAGATGTTGTAGAACGTTTTCGGCCTTTGCATTGTTTGTTGAAATTATCGACTGTGACGGATCGGTCGACAAAAAGTTTACCTTTTCCCTTTCCTTTAACCTGTTGTGAAAGAATAGAGTTAGCACATGAAATATTTTACATCTTATATGTTTTATAAATTTAAAGCTAAAATTATTCTGCATCAATTTACATATACAAAATGTACTATATCTTGAGAAAAAAAAAAGGCTAACATACATCCTAGACTGTCTTTCAATTTGATCTAATAAAGTTGGAGGTTATTTTTCTAATATACTAAAGTTATTAAATTAATTGTACAATGTCATAATTATTAAATTAATATTTGACTGGTAAACCTAGGAAATAAACAATATAGTTGTTAAACATCTAATACAACTAATATGAGCATTGAAACTATTTCATGTACCTTACTTAAAAAGCAAATTGATTAAACAATGTGTTTGTACAAACAAACAAAAAAAACAGCCTATAAAAGTAATGATATAGATGAAACCGTAGGTTTAAAATCAATACTAATGTTGGTATGGGTTAATTGAAGCTTGAATTCATAAACATGAGTTATAATACGCAATTATCATAACTAAATTAATATAAATATATAATAGTAGTTGTAAACTTACATCTTGGCTTGTCTTGAAACGTAAACCATCACCTACTTTCAACATCTCTTTAACATGAACCTTCTTCGGTGTACTTGACGTGACTGTTCCTGATGGACTTTTATCAGAAGTGGGTTGGTTATCATCTTCCTCTATGTCTTGCAAACATAATATTTAAAAAAACTTAAAAGAAGGATAAAAATGGATACAAAATTTAATACTTAATAGATACGAACCTTAGAAAGCGCTTTATCATAATCGGCCTTAGAGATCTGAATTACGTCATCATCATCATCAGATTCAACTTTCTTGCTCAACCTTATCTCAACCTCGTCTCGATACACGGTTAAGCCAAACATAACATCATTAAGTTTTTCAAAAACCAGTAAATCATCTTCTTGAACGCCAAGATCGTTGCAAAGTTGAGCCCAACCTTGTGAAAATACATAGTTTGAATTAACCTTACTTGTTGACACTGTCCACGGAGAACCCTTATAATTAATTTCATATGAGCCAGCCACTACATTGTCTCCAAAACATTGTTGAACAAAAGAATCTTCAATGATCTACATAATATGAAACATAACACATTGAATGTTGGCTATGTACGTTAGATTATAAAAAAGTGAAAAACATGTTAAAGATAAGTTGTAATGAAAATGAAATGAAATTACGTACCATAAAACCCATTCTTAGATGACGATTAATTGTGAAATAAGATTGACGATATACGCCATTAACATAAGATGAAAGATGGAGACCAAAATGGTTCAATGGAAGAAATGTAAGCAGACAATCCTTTTGAAGTTCAAGCTCTGAAACAACTGTTTCCCAGCCGTCAGTTAAGACCGGCATACCTTTTACTCGTTTCAACATTACGACCCAGTTTTTCCCACTTGAGTGATATATACGCAGCTTCCTATCGGCCCAATCCTCTCCATAGAATTGAGTAACAAATGAGATCGGGACATCCTATATATATAATAGTGTTAACTATATTTTAGTATTATAAGTTTCAAAAATCAAAATACTAAAAAATATTACTAAAAAAACTGAATTATAGGTAACATATAGAATGCTTACTATACTCAATGATGATGGCTTCAGAAGATACTTTACAAACGAAGTATACATTTTCAAACCTGCAACAACAAAAATGCTAAGACGAATGATTTCAAAAAACAAATAATTTCACATTCTCATACTTTACTGAACAGTAATATATACAGTATAGAACAAAAACACTACAGACAGAACACTGATTGACCTAACAATACTGAAGATTCAAATCATGAAAACACAAACTTATGTGGTTGAATAATCCAAAATTTCTATGACCTTACAGATATTATTATAACTAATTTGAATGATTTTGAAATTTAAAGTTCTTATACCCGTATCTATCAAATTTAAAGTGAATGATTAAATACAGAGTAATAACCTAACGTTTATGTATAAATTATACTCGGTATATAAACAAAATTTGAACATAGGATAACAAAAATAAACTACAAACACTAATTTCTACCAATTAAAGTCTAGATCTTACGGAAAACAACATAAACGGTTAAGATTCGAAGTATATCAATGTATAGGTAAAAAATCAAAGATAGAAAGGATTATATCAAAAATTCATCAATAATCTAAAGGAACTTAATGTTGTTACCTACAAATCAAGATGCCAAGCCCTAATTCCGGAGTCGATCAGCTTAATAGAGAAGATTCCGGCGATAATCGTAGCAGTAGTTCCGGTCGGCGATTCACTTTAACATTGGGATGATGAAGTTTTGATATGATGGTTGCGTATGGTAAGGAATCTAAAACATAATTACAACCGTCATTTGAAATGTTACATAAACAACCCCTATCCTTTGAACATTGACGCCAATACAATGGATTTAACCATAAATTATAACAACACCCTTTTAGTTCCACTAATGGTTAATAAATATTGAAGAAAGTGTTAAAATATTAGTATTTTTAAATCATGTATATCTAACCACAAAGAATTTCCTTACAATGTATAACCACAAGGAGTTTATTTAAAAAGGTTAAATTCTGTATATTTAAAGTTTTTAAATTTAAAAACGGATTTTATTATTTAAATTCTGTATTACTTAAAACGTTAATTTTTTTTTAAAATAGTATGAAATACTTTCTATAACCTGATTAATATGTATGTTCAGAATTAATTATGGTAACTGTTTATAAAAGAAATTGATAACGTATTTTGTACATTACCTAAATACATTACATCTATAATTAAATTGCTCATAATTTAGAAATGATCATGAAATTGATTTATCGTTACAAATTTAATAAAATAATATGAATATTTTACAGTTACATATAACACAAAAAAAATATAATTAAAGTTTTATATAACAAAAAAATTTATAATAAAATTCAAACTTTATAAATAAAGACTTTGAAAATTCAAAATTTGACGCTTTTACTGGGACGGAGAGAGTAACATTATTTTTTTAAAAACGGATTGTATTAAAAATGATTCTGATTAATATATATGTTTATATTAAATTATACGTTTTTTAAATAATGTAGAGTATATATAGTAAAAAAAAAGTAGAATAATCATGACATATATAAGAAAAAAAAGTATAATTAACAACAATTAACAAACAAAAAATTTGTTTCCCGAAATAAACAACTAAACCATGAAACAATCACGTTCATATAAAATAACCACACGAGTCAAACCAATAACCCAACAAAAATATCCAAAAAATGAACACAAAACAAACGATGATATCAAATGTTTAAATTATAGATGACTAAGTTTCTTTCTTTGGAATTAGAAGCACTTCATCGACACCACTGTCTTTACGCATCTTTGATGAAGACTGGGAAGAAACATCATCCACGTCATACACGGTATCCAAATTGCGCTTCAAGTCACGTTCGCTGTTCGTATCCAAGTCAGCATCCTTCTGATCAAACGATGTTGTAAAGCCAACTTTAAAAACATTTGAGCAAGGGGTTACATCGTCTCCCGTTTGGGATATAGAATCCTATAAAAATAAAATAAATAAATAAATAGGGATGAGTTATAAATATTCATTTAACAGATAATGAGTAAAACTTAAATGATATATAAGGTAAAGGATAGTAAACCTTAACAGGCAAATCATCATTACGATTTGAATCGGATGGTTCGACATTGACGGCTTCCTCATCAATAGGCTGATTTTTTTTATAAAAAGTAAAAAACAAAAATGATATTAATTAATAGTTAAACATTGTTGGCAAATTGTAATAATAGTACAAAGGTGAATATGAATAAATATACCTGAATAGTGTCAAAATGTTTATCAAGCTCGGACAAAACAACCGGGTTATCAGTCATCTTGGAGACTGAGTAGCCATCAGACTTCTTGCTGATGTTAAAAGAAGAAACAGCAACCTTGAACGCAAACTTCATATTGAGTAAAGAATTTAGCTCCTTTGGAAAGCTTCCTTCGTTTGCTAACTGTTGAAAAACAAAATATACTTTAGTGTTGTATAATAACCAAAAATATGATAAAATGAATTATTTAGTACATACTTCAATGTTGTTGTCTAAAAGCTGATTAGCATTAACCTTCAAAAGCTTTGTCACCTCACGCTCAAACAATGTTAGACTCACAATACCAGTACAATCTTGCACACGTATATAAAGCCTAATTCTGCAAACAAATATTAATGAGATTTACTTTTTTTGACAAACAAAACTTAACATGGATAATATTTACCTTGGAATTGATGAAACGGTCCTTGTATTACAAACATCAGTCTTGCATTCCAAGACAGTAGCCTCTTCAAAACCATCAGTACCATCCTGCTTCTCTTTAACAACAGTAATGGTTGAAACCTTTTTGTTGCAGTTTGTGCACGCGTTGTAAAACCACTCATTGTTCGATGCAAAACTCTTGATAGTCCCAACAATGACAACAAACTTCGTCTGTGTTTAAGATATAGATAATGTATAACAAAATAGATAATGTAAAACATATTAAAACAATTTTTTATCTGTGTTACCGTATCTATTGAGTTTAACGACCCAATGGGATAAAAAGTCAAGTCAGAAAGGAACTCTTCAGTGGCAGACTTCACAACAGAAGAACTTAAGCCAGAATAACTGGAAGAAATTTCGGGAGAAAGTTTCTCGATGAATCTAATAAAAAATGAAAAATAATAATTTAGAATCACAGAAATGCATACAAAATTATAAAAACATATTAGGATAGTGAACCTTTGTTTAAACTCAGCAACTTCATCAATATCACTGTTAATTAAGACTCGGGTGACGGTATACAAATTAGAAACCGACAAATGCCCTGTACATAATTATAATTTTTTTAATTAATTTAAACAGTTATTTAAAGTGACACCGTAAAGAAAAAACACAATATATTTGAAGTAATACGATACCTCCCCAGAATCTGTATTTCCCAAACTGAATGATTACGACGACATTTTTTTCACCTCGATTGCTGCTCTCATACTCCATTATTTGATCCGCATAACCGTCCCAAAGTGTCACAAAGATCTGCTTATTGCTGAACATTAAAAAGGTTAACAAAAAAAGTAGTAGTTTAGAATACATAACATAAAAAAAATAATATTATAAGGAATAAAAGTGAAGATAAAATAAATAAATACTTCAAGTCTTCAAGCATAAAGGTGACTTTCTTCTGGTTTTTTCCATTATTAGTTTCCATGTCTACCTCGAAGGGAAAACTTTTGATCACAAAACCAATCACATCTGGGGAAAAAAAGTAAAAAGTGTCAACAAAAGAAAAAATGTGTTATGTTGTATTATATAGTTTTAATTGTATATGATACCAATTGGACTTTTAAAGAACTTGTTGTCAGCTGTTGGATCCTCCACAACAGAATCAAACGGAGTAAAATCAAAACCCCATTCAGAACCAATAGCATTGTGGCATTCCTCAACAATGGTGTTGTTATTAAGGTTAATCTTCAAACCACTGTTAGCGTACTTGACCTTCTGACGATTCTCACCCAAGGAAGGATTTCTAATCGTCAAACAACGCTTTTCTTCTAAAAAGATGTTGATATCCAGATGCGTTTTTAGCCAAAACAAAAGCTTGCATTTTTGTTCCTTGACAAACAACAACATTATTTTAGAAAAAAAATACGTACTTTAAGAATTAACAGTATATAATATTAAATTAAAACATAAGTCTATGAACACTTACCTCACTGTCCATGACTATCATATCATAACAATAAACTTTTCTAGCGGTATTGAAATCAGCTCTTGTCCACAAACGAACAATGCGTATTCTGATGGTGTAGTTATCAACGTTGAGGTCCAAATTATTCAACAGTGTGATTGCAGCTTCTTCCATTTCTGCATAAAATTCAAAGGAAAGATTAGAAAAAAAAACAATATATACTAACACATTGTAATAAATTATCAATCAATATCGTATAGAACAGTCAATGGCATTCTTACCAACGCTTATGAAAACTGATAGACAAATTGCTGAGTAGAGAAGATTGATTACAATGTGAAATGTTTAAAGAATATTTATAATAGGTAGGCAATGTTAATTAAGTAAACATTGTATATTATACAAAATTAAAATATCAAAAAAATCAATTATAATAAACGATGAACATGGAAATATGTAACAGAAAGGTCTTTTCTAAAAATACAGTCAATCAATCTAAATGTCCAAAAATAGGATAATATGTCATAAAAAATGATAAATTGAAATGTAACAAACCACCTTAGTAAACGGATTTGAAATATTAAATTCATTCTTTAGCTTTAATTGAAAATGAAGCTTTCCAGCATTATACAACTTTAGCAGTTATAAACTCAGCACTGAAATATGACATATCACACATTCAGGAGCATATCCATATAATGTGCATCAATATCACTATCTATACTATATTTCTTTACTTTTTAGGCTAATTATAGGTCTGTAAACGATTCAACTGGAAAAAAATAAATGGGGCATATTATCAATTTCCATAGTTATCAATTTGAAATTGCAAAGTACGGAGGGAATTTTTATGATTAATAAGTTTCAAAGTAATGAAAAAATCTAGAATTTGCAACCTATTATCTCGTAGCTGAGATTCTGTAATTATAAATAATATAAAATCTATAATGCAAGGTGTATAAAAAGTTTATAATGTAACAACATAGTGTTATATATTATAAATAATATAAAATCTATAATGCAAGGTGTATAAAAAGTTTATAATGTAACAACATAGTGTTATATATTGTATATATAATACTAAGTTCATAATACTGTTTTATGAATACCTTAATATTATCTGAATACCTTAATATTAAAATCTTTATATATGCAAAAATTAGTTTATATATCGTTTTTTGATATATAATATGTGTAGATTTGTTAGATATATATAACACATTGAACTTTGATTTTATAAACACTATATTTAGTTGTAAACAATAATCAGCAATGTTAATATGCGAGTATATCAATTTAATTTTATCCATAAAAGTAGTTTGTATATCGTTTTTTATCTATGATAAAATGTTATAGTGGGAAAAAAATTTACTAAAATAATAGATTAAACTTTTAAGTAATGGCATATAGTGGTTAAAATAAGAATTAAGATGAAAGTTATATAAAAACTTGAAGTTCAAGAACAAAACCAATGTTAAAACCAAAAATCTTGAAAGGCAAAAAACATGCCATAATTGTCATATAACTAATTACTACGGCTAACGTAAGGTACAACCCTCTCAACACTCAAAACCTGCTCATTTTCATCAAAAGAATAGTGAACCTGGTCACGGACCTTAATTCGAGCGGCTTTCATGAACTTCTTCCAAGAGGTTAAAGCGTATCGAAAACCACGACCATTGGTTCTTCTTTCACGTCTGGTACCGTTGGTAATCTGGAGAGGCGGATCCAGATGTAAAAATCTTATGGTCAAATCTTTTAAACCTTCATGAAGCTTAGCCATGCGTGAAACAGGATCAGGAATTCTCTGTATTGAAATAAAATTAATAATAAAAGTTAATGTTTATTAAGTAAAAAAAACATAAAACTTGTTTATATCAGTTTTTAAAATGATATCCAAACTTACAAAATAATCTTCACCAGCCATACGAACAAATCGAGTAACACCACCATGTATTTGTTCTTCAACTTCATTTTCAGCGTCTACAGGTGCAACTTTAGTCTGCAAATTAATATATATAAAATGTATTACATTATGATATGTATAAAATTTATAATTAACTACCAATATTGAATTTACCTCATCAAGATCTACGTCAGGATAAGTTATTTCAACACCGTTTTTCCCAAAGACTTTTAAATAGAAAAAATGACCAAAACCTTTGGTGAATAAGAAATAACTACTAACCTCCAACTGAAACAGACTAACAATTACATCCATACCAACGGTAAAACCGACTTTGCCGTCAAACGTTACAATGGAAACGTTAAACGTTTGGTTGTCTATCATTACAGTAGAGATTACATCATTTGACGAATAATCGTAACTCTTTGGCAAAATACATTGAGGAATGACTGTAGGATGATAAAAAAACAAAGTGAAAAAGGTTAGTATTAATATATCTAAAGTAATAATTAAATACATTAGGAAAAATAAAATCATATTTATCTTACATAAAAGTTACATGATGGAGGGAGCATATATGTCCAGAAAGAGCCACGACTAACCCCATCAACGAAACTTGTTAATTTAAAGGTAGTAGGATCTACAGGATTAAATACTACCAAACATCCTTCGGTTAGACCCAAGTGTTCTACAACATTGGACCAACCATGAAAGAAAAATAACTTCCCTTTAGAAGCGCTTAAAAAAACATTAAAGACACGGCCGTCTTCAGTGTGAATCATAACATTAGAAGGGCCTTTGTCAACACCCCATAGTTTGGAAGCAGCATCCTCGGGAATGGACTAATAAAACAATGAAATGCAAAATGAATTATAATTATAGTCAAAAGATTAAAACAATACAATAATAATAAACTGTATTTAATAAGAAGAAAAAGAAAAGAACACAAATAACTAAAGTAATAATTATTCATTTACCAGAATAAGTTGGTCTGCTCGATTCATTACCCTACAGAACCAGGGTCCTCTGTAACTGAATTACATAATACAATGTTAACAAAATATAACATGTTAAGGTTATTGTTAGAAAATAATAAAAAAAGCCACAAAATACCTTGATGAACTTTCACCCATAGTGAATACCTACAATAACGGGATACATAAACAAACGACATCAAATCAAATATTATGCAATCAAAATAATTAACAAACAAAGGTTTCATGAATAAGTTGAATCAGGATTTGTATAACTTAAAAATAACAAATTGAAAATTTTTTATAAAAATATTAATTCATAATTAATAAAAATATATATTACATAACAATCGATAAACTGATTTTCGTTTCAATAAGTTGAATCAAGATTTGTATATCAATTGTATTTAGAACAATTGTAAAGAGAGATTAGGGTTTATGATATCGATAACAATTAACATATATCCGTTACAATCAACTACAACATACAAATCAAACAACTTAATTGTGGTTTTATAATAAAAAATAAAAATCAATAACAGAGGTGCAATATACTTACCGATGCTTGTATTTGGATGTCTGATGATGAACAAAAAAAAAGAGCACGCTTCTCAAGTGAACGATTGAAACATTATATTAAAAGCAAAATTTTGTATATATGCAATACAAATGGAAACGGTTCCAAAATTACCTAAAATAAATTACGATTATTTAATAAGATTGCAACCTTCCATATATAATGAAAATAAGGCGGTTAAAAAATTGAAGGGAATATAGAGGAGATCTGTGGTGAGAAAAATAAACAATCTGTTGATGAAGCAACCAGTGAGAGAAATTTGATGGAATTTTTTTGAGGGGTCGTTGACATTGCCGAGGAGCGTAAGGAAATGATATAACTTAGCATTTCCTGAGACTCCTTGACAACATCAACGACACCTCCATGTTCCAAGCAAAACACTTTCACTGTATTTTTCTTCAACTGAACGATTCTTCTGATTACCTTTAATATGTATCATCTAAAATGTATAATACAATAAGTTAGTGAATAATAAAAACAAAACGATACCTTAATGAAGAAGTCCCAGGCAAATTAGAAACCTACAAAAAAAGGTTTGAATGACAAAAAAAAAAAATCAGATCATATATTGTAAATCATCCGTAATGTTAATACTAAAAAATAAACAGATCTTGAGAGAAAATCAGATAAAGGCTTAAATTAAAATAAAAATGATCAAAAAACAAACAAATGAAACACATTTAAAAATATTACATTTAAATAATTTAGGGTTCATAGAATACAGATTCAATCAAATTAAAACAATTTTTTCATGAAATTCAGATTTAGCGATTTGAATCAATGTAACATCAAATTCAATAACAAAAACATACAGAACGGGAGTATGAATAAACATTATATTCAATAACAAAAACATAATGGTAATAAACAAAAAACACATATCTGGAATTACATTCGGAATTAGGGTTTATACAACAGAACAATACTTCTTCAAAAAATTAATCAAAAAACAAAACAAAAGTTATTAAAAACACAGATCTGGATAATAAACATAAACAACAAATCTATAATGACAATCGGAGATAGGGTTTTTTGGATAATAAAAATTAATCATAAACAAAACAAAAGGTAGTATACATTACAATCGGTTTAGGGTTATGAGTAAACATCAAATTCTATACCAATAACATACAGATCTTGAGAGAAAATCAGATACAGGCTTAAATTAAAATAAAAATGATCAATAAACCAACCAATCAAACACATTTAAAAATAATAGATTGAATTAATTTAGGGTTCATACAATACAGATTCAATCAAAATTAAACATTTTTTTTTAATTAAATTCAGATTTAGGGATTTGACTAAATGTAACATCAAATTCAATAACAATAACATACAAATCTGGAGTATGAATAAACATCAAATTTAATAACAATAAAATAATGTTAATAAACATTAAACACAGATCTGGAATTACAATAGGACTTATGGTTTCTATAACATAACAATATTTCTTCAAAAAATTTATCAAAAACAGAAGAAAAGGGATTATACACACATATATGGATAGATAACATTAACATACGAAATAAAAGATATTATACATTACAATCGATTCAGGGATATGAGTAAACATCAAAATCTATAACAAAAACATAAAGATAATAAACATAACAACAGATCAATAATGACAATCGGAGCTAGGGTTTATTGAACAGAAGAATAGTTTTTCAAAAAGTAAATCAAATTCCGAACAAAAAAATAATGATTAAACCAAGAAATTAACAATCTACACTTACAGCTTTCGATATGGATCAAAGAACAATTTCAGAAATCAATTGAAGATGATGAAGAAAAGGACGCAGTATATGTTGAAGAGAGAAGGCGGTGCTATTCGAGATAATTGAAGAGAGAAGGCGGTGAAGGTTTTTGTGTATTTAATAGCATTCAAGGAAATGAAGGAAATAGGTAGAAAATGAGAATGGCGCCCAATATCACAATTATCTGGCCAAAGAGAATAGCCACATCATGGTCAAATAGTCAACCATTATTTTGCTTTAGTATAATAGATAGATGTTTTTTACATTAAGTCTTATATAAATGTTTGCTAAAACGTATCACATTTAAACTTTACATGAACATTTGCTAGAATATATCTAGCCTGCTATTCGCTTCCGTCTTGTGTCTCATTTTTTTTATTCATTTGACAATTTTAACATATTATATTAACAGAAAAATTTAAAATATTAATTTGACAATTTTAACAGAGTTTTTTTTTCCTATAATGATGTTGGTGGAGAAACTATTTACCAAAATGGTGTTGGTGGAAAAATATTTACCAAAATAATGTTTTTGGTAAATTCTTTTGTTTCTCATTCCTAATCTCATTGGATAATTCTAATAATTTGAATAACTATTAATTTAATCATGATATTGTGTCTCTCACTTAACTTAATTGTTTTTTAAATCTTAAAAAAGCCTTCTTTTTTTTTTATCAAACCTACTTTTATATATATATATATATATATATATATATATAGTGAGAAGATCATGCGAGAACCACCTCTTATTGTGAGAACCGCGAGAACCAATGTGAACACACCAAAATGCCTAAAAATAGCTAAAAATCACACAAATTTTTTTTTTAATATTTTTTTATATAAAAATCGCTACTTTTCGAAGCCAAAAATTTTTTTATTTTTGGCCACTAAAAGTAGCGTTTGAGCATAAAAAATATTAAAAAAAAAACTTTTTAGACTTTTTTTTTGATTTTTTTAGATTTTTTTAGGTTTTTTGAGGGTTTAGTTTTTAACATTTTAGCTTGGGGGGGGGGGGGGGGGGCGGTTTAGGTTTTTGGGGGGTGGGGGAGGGGGGTTTAGGTGTTTTTTTTTTTTTTTTTTTTTTTTTTTTTTGGGGGGGGGGGGGTTAGGTTTTTTTAGATTTTTTTAGCTATTTTAGGTTGTGTTCACATTGGTTCTCAAGGTTTCTCACAATAAGGGTGATTCTCGCATGAGACCCTCCCTATATATATATATATATATATATATATATATATATATATAAAAGACCCTCTTGTGATCTCAAGAACTTTATCTATACACATTTATATTCTCATAATTATATAACTAATAAAAAAACTAAATATTATATAAGAATTCTAGTTAATATGACTTGTATAAAAAACACTTTAAAAATTAATTTTTAGAATATTATTCATGCTTTTTTTTCTTCTATACAACCCAATAATTTTGTTGCATTATAGAAAAACTTAAAAGAGGGGTGGCGAAAGAAATGGGTGTAGACGTGTAGATGCTCGACATCTTCACTAAATTATAATCTTGTCATCCTGTCAAAAGATATCATTTCTTTTTCCAATGATTGGATATCTAGTATTAAATACAACTAATTTTTTTTTGTTTGAGTAAAGAATATCATTTTCTCAACCAATTCATTAATGAAAACTGGAGTGAAATTTGTAAAAGAATACTGCATTTAAACCAAAATCACAAGAAATACGAACTACAATCATTTTTAACACTTCTACAATATACATTATCAAGGACAAAGATCAAAAGAAAGAGCTTGTAAGGTGAGATTGAGAGAGAAAAATATATGTACCGTAAATGAACCGAAATTCAGCGAACAGTTCGTGAACCGTTTGACAGAAAATTCGTTTATGTTCGTTCGTTTAGTTAATGAACGAACGTGAACAAGAAATCTCGTTTGATTAGTTAAATGAATGAACACGAACAGATGTCTCGTTCATCTAATTGCGTTTGTGAACATTCATTCATGTTCGTTTGTTTATGTTGTTCATTAAACATTTAGCTTTTATTATTTTACAGTAAAATGCACGAATAGTCCCTGTTGTTTGGTGAAATTTCATCTTTAGTCCCCAACTTTTTAAAATAACATGGATGCTCCCTATGATTTGAGAACTTGTTACTCGGATCGTCCCTGAAACGAATGGACATTAGTTTTCTCAGTTAAGTAGGTTTGAAAAGACTAAACTTCTCTTACTAGAATAAAAATTAAATAAAATAATAAAAATATAGTTATTCTTTAAACACACAACACACATAAAACACACAATTCTTTACTCTTCTCCCCTTACTTTCTCTCTCTAACCCTAATCACCTGCTACCATCACATGTCATAACCACCACCACCACCTACCAACCACCTCCGGCTGTCACCACAACCGTAACAACCACCACCTCCGGCAAACGGACGAGGCTTTGATTCTGATACACTCTATCATTCATGACTTGCTCCGACTACCACCCCACGAACTCTCGATTCTAAATTTTGGGGTTTCGATTTAAACATATTCAACAGATGATATGGAGTAGATGAGTTAGCAAGTGGGGGTGCGGCGATGAAATTTTTGGTGGAGGTCGATTAGGGATGTAGTTTACGTCATCGTCGGAGAAGATAAGTGTAGTCGGAAAATGAAAAACAAGATATTGTTGGGGTGGTGAAAAAAAGGGAGGGTGTGGGGTATGGGATAAGTATTTTATATTTAAATAAAAAGTGGGGTCCAAATTAGTTATTAAATGATTAATTATATTTATTTTAATTTTTTAACAGTAAAAGGTAGATTTGTCATTTCACATGAACTTAAGCGAACTAACTAACCTCCATCCATGTTAGAGGTTATCCGAGTAACAAGTTGTCAAATCATAGGGAGCATACATGTAATTTTAAAATGTTGGGGACTAAAGATGAAATTTCACCAAACCACACGGACTATCCTTGCATTTTACTCTTTATTTTATCTAAGCTTTTTATATTCCTTAATTCTTATTTATATTATTACCCAAAAAAATAAAATATGAAACCCTACCTCCACCTTATTTATGCACCGTTCCCTTTTCCTTCTCATTATTCATATTGAAAAATTCCATCGAACTTCGTCGATTTTATCTGTGTTTGTGAACCGTTCATGAACATGTTCCTTTCCTTAGTGAATAAACACAAACAAAAAATCTCTTGACACATGAACAATGACACACGCTCATTTTATGACATTCGAAAGCGTGTGTCAAGGAAAAAATGTCATGATTTACAAAATTCACTAAATTTATGACACTCTTTTCTGTGTGTCTATCTTTTTAGTGTCATAAAACAACCAAGATTTATATTGACACGCGAACAATAACACGCGCTCATTTTAACAAATTATAAAACGCATGTCAAGAAAAAAATATGTGTCAACTTGACATACATAAATTCAATAAATTTATGACCTTCTTTTTGCGTGTCATCGTTTTAGTGTCATAAAAAACAACACTATCAAAATATGTATGTCAAGTTGTATGAAACTCTTTTTTGTGTCAATTTTTTAGGAAGTCATGTTATATTTCCACTACTAGTATATGAGGCTAATGTAACTTTTTAGGAGTAATTTTTTAAAGTTATGTTGTATTTGACTCTATTGTAAATTCCTTTAACATAAAGGTTGCATTAAAACATCTAATGCAACCTTTTTTTTTATTAAAAATTACAAAATTTTATTAAAATTGCAACCTTTTTATTTAAAAGGTTGTGAATTTAACTAAATATTGCAGTTGAAAGGTTGCAAAATTTAGTGAATGAAACTACTTTTTTTCTTAAAAAGTTGCTAATATTTTTGAAAGGATGTAAATTTTATAAAAAAAAATTACAACAGTATCACGATCGAACGAAACTACTTTTCAAAGAAGCCACTAAAGATCAGTGGTCTAGAGTATATCCTTAATATAGCTATAGGTAGTTTTATCTTCCAATATTCATCTATGTCAAATTCTCAAATTCTAAAACAGAGAAGCTTTTCAATAGCGTCTACATATTCACACACCCAAAGGCCTATTTCCACACCTTCAAGACGCCTAGTACAAGTCTAGACGGGGCGTGTAGGGTTCAAGTCTCCGACCAGTTGGTCAACCTCGTACCACGTCAAATCAGTCACTTAATACGGCACGTACAAGGCTAGACACCTCGTCTTAAAGAAAATGAGAACAAAAAAAATGTATATATATACGTCGCGTACAGGGCAAGACTGGACACCTAGTGTGGTCCAAAAGACCATTATAGCCCTGTGTTGCCCCCAGTCTAGCCCTAACTCAGGGGTATAATAGTCTTTTAAACAACCCTAAATGCCCAGTCTAGCCTTGTACGCGACGTCTAGCCCCTCAAGTTTAAAAGTTAAAAAAAAGCAAATTGGCAAATTACCATTTTAGCCCTAAGACACCCCTAGTCTAGGCCTAACTCGGGGATAAAATGGTAATTAACCATTTGAGAACTATTCTGCTCAAATGGTTAATTACCATTTTAGCCCTGATTTAGGCCTAGACTAGGGGTGTTTCAGGGCTAAAATGGTAATTTACCATTTTCTTTTTTAAAATTTTTATACTTCAGGGGCTAGATATCGCGTATAGGGCTAGACTGGGCATCTAGGGTTGTTTAAAAGACTATTATGCTCCTGAGTTAGGGCTAGACTGGGGGCAACACAGGGCTATAAGAGTTTAATTTGATATAAAAAACAAATTTTGTCACAACAAACTAAATTGTGCATAGATGAGGCAATTTACGAACCGAAACGAAACCGTTTTTTTAAACCGATAGTAAAACCGACCAAACTGGGATGGACCGAACCAAAACTGGTCTTTTAAACCAGTAGTAAAAAACGACCAAATTAGGATGGAACCAAACTAGTTTCAAACTAAAACCCGTCAAAGTCAAAATAGGGCCCAAACCGATTACTGTTTAGAAAAAAAATGTTTTGTTCACCTCTACTAACAAATAATATAACTAGTTAAACCTTATGATACTAAAACTCAAACCTCATATACTATAATTATGATATTCTAATATGTATGTTTACATTTACCGTAACACTTAACTCAAACCTCATATAATAAATTATGATATTTACCACTTAATATTTTTATAAGTTTCATAAAACATTCAGAAAGAATATAATATTATACTTATATAGCTTTGTAATTTTAACTTTATTTTTAAACCTAATATTACTTAAAAAATAAATTTTGACTTTCATTTCCCTCCCCAAAGCCAGTTTCCCAATTCCAACCCACTTACCCCATAAAATTCCAGATTTCCCACCCATCGAGCCATTTTCACCCTCCATCAAACCTCCACCGGCACCACCATCGCTGCACAATGCTATTGCCGTCTTCGCTGATCGTTGACCACCACAACTTTCCTCCAATCGATTGGCATCCAAGCTGTTTGCAGATTTCGAGATGAATGAGCCCGGGGCTAAACGCATAAAATTCAATAGGCCGGTTCAATCGTGTTCTTTATCTTTCATTCTACAACCCAAAATAATTTCACTTTCTTATGCTAGTCGGGGGATGGTCTCATGGGGCAAAACTGTTTATACAGGTAAATACATCTATACTATATAATAAAAGAAACCATTTTGATGACACTTGTTATCATATTAGGCCATGTCTTATGGACAACTACAATTTTAATTTAATCTCTTCTAATTAATTATAGATAATCTTCCTACTAAATATTATTTAATTTAATTATTACTTTTATATTTATCTATTTACTTCAAATTCAAACTTAGTTATCTAATTTAATATTAGAGTAAATTACGATTTTGGCCCACGTGGTTATATCACTTTTACCCTTTTAGCCCAAAAGGGAATTTTTTAACATTTGAGCCCTCAACATCTTTTTTTTTAACCCTTTTGGACCCCAACGTCTTTTTTTCTAACACTTTATTTGATATAAAAAATTAGATTTATTCAATTCGTATAATACACGGGTTTTTTTAAGGATATATATTTTTTATTATTTAGTAACGGAAAGTACATTTATTCAACCCGTGCAATACACATATTTTTAGAGATGTAACTTTTTTATTATTTGGTATATAAAATTACATTTATTAAACCCATGTAATAAATGAGGTTTCTTAAAGATGTATTATTTTATTATTTGGTAAACAATATTACATTTATTCAACTCGTGTAAAACAAGCGGTTTTAAAGATATAACTTTTTTATTTGGTATATAAAATTATATTTATTCAACCCGTATAATATGGTTCTTATAGATATAACTTTTTATTATTTAATATATAAAATTATATTTATTCAACCCGTGCAATAAAAGAGGTTTTTAAAGATATATTGTTTTATTATTTAATATATAAAATTCATTTATTCGACCCGTGTAATACACGGGGTTATAACCTAGTACTAGAATATATGTTTATTAGTTTCTTTTGCTTCTTATTTTTTAGAGTTAAATGCCATTTTAGTCCCTGTGGTTTGGGCCATTTTGCCAGTTTAGTCTAAAAGTTTCATTTTTAACCTGTGGGTCCAAAAATGTTTCACATTTGCCATTTTAGTCCACTTGGTTAACTTCATCTATTTTTTCTGTTAACGAGAAGGCCAATTCGGTCATTTTGTATGTAATTCTGTTAACTAAAAGGACAATTCAGCCTTATAAAATGACCGAATTGGCATTCTCGTTAACAAAAAAAATGGATAAAGTTAACCCAGTGGACTAAAATGGCAACTGTGAAACCTTTTTGGACCCACAGGTTAAAAATAAAACCTTTAAACTAAACTACCAAAATGACCCAAACCACAGGAACTAAAATGACATTTAACTCTATTTTTTATTTGTTGTATTCTACATAGTTGGGATATTTGATGGTAGTTATTGGAGTTAAATTAGATTAGCATGAACCTTGTTTAGTGTATCAAATTTTATGGTCGAACTAACCATAATAAGGCTAATTATTTGCAAGATTCAATCGTGCACTCCACATGTTTGATGAAATGTCTCAATGAATAATTTCTTTTTGTTTAATTGTTTCATATTAATTTACATTAATTTGCTAAAAGCATTTTGGTCGATCTGACCATAATACGTCTAATTTTATTGTCGCTTCAATTCTAGAACTTGTTAAAAACTGTTAGGTTTGTTATGTTTTCATCATATTTTGATATTATAATAATATCCCTAAATTCTCTTGCGTCTTGCCATTTGCAGATAGTTCATTTAAGGTCTCTGGAAAACAGTGGCGGAACTAGAAGAAAAATTTAGGAGTATCCCAATTCTTTTGCCTACGATCATCACTAAGAATTCGAGGGCTCTTAAGGAGCCTTGTGCGCCTACTAAAAATGGGCCCTAAAATTTTTCTTTTACATTGTGTCCTCATTGAGAATTAAAGTTCCATTAGAGGCCTTATACGTCTAGTATATATATATATATATATTATTAGTAGTTTACAGACCTGTGTATTATACGAGTTGAATAAAAAATATAAAACAATTAGTAATAAGATTTAGAAATTATAATATGATATTTTGAGATAAAATATAGTTGAAATCACATAGTGATTGTATAAATGAGCGTTTTAATCAATTTTTTTAATCCATACTTTTTAATATATAGTCACTCTCTCATAAAGTGAGAAAATAAAAACAATTAAATTTGTAAGATTCATATATAGTTCTCTATAAAACTTTAAAATTATTTAGAAGTCTTTTATAAATAATATTTAGTCTATAATAAAAACATCTGCAACAAAAAAAAGGAATTATTAATAAAGTAAAACTAATACTAAATAAAATGATAAATAGAGAAAGGGGTTGTTTGGTAGCCTCTTAATGGTCATTAAGATGTTACCTTTTAATGGAACCATTAAGAATTTTACCAATGAGAAGATAGAAGAATGTGACATGTGATGATTTACCATTTAGAGGTTGCCTCTTAACCATTCAGATTTGAGGTTACCTCTTATTCATTCAAAGGTTTTAAACCATTAAGAGGTAGCATCTGAATGGTCATTAAGAGGCTACCAAAGAGCCCCAAAGTTACTAATTAATGAAACATCCCTTTTCCGTTCATCCTTTTATGTTAAAAAAACAAAAAACAAAAAATGCTTAATCATTTAAGGAAAATAAATAATTAAAATTAAATAAAGTTCAAATATTGAAAGATACTTTTTACTCGAAAAACGTGTCTTTCCTTTTACATTCACGTATTCATCTTCTCCAACCTTTTATTTTTGTCACTGCAACTTTCTGTCAACCGGAAAGTCGACCGGAAAATTTCATTTCAGCTTATCTTTATCTACACTCATTCATATACACTCAGGGGTATCATAATATTTGCTCAGAGTATCGCCAGGTAAATCAAACGGAGATAAAAATGAAAATTGCACTTCGCCAAAAAAGTTGAGGGGTATCCTGGGCCACCCCTCCCAACCACATAGATCCGCCCCTGCTGGAAAAGGAAGAAGATTTATGTCTTGAATTATGACTTGGGCTTTCTTACTTATATATAAATATTGTAATCCTTGTATGAAAATTTAATTGTATCTCTTGACCAAAATCGGCTGGTCAAATTTGCATAATATATGATGACGGGTGAACGGGTCAGCGGGTTAATGTGTGATGTAGTTGATATAATTATTCTTATAAGAACTCCAAATCACTCTTCTAATAACCACAGATGTTATATATATATATATATATATATATATATATATATATATATATATATATATCAACATCAATTGTTACTTGGAGGATGATTGCCTACTGTTCTAGCAAGATAATGGTTAGTTATTCTTTTGATCTAATGTCATGCATTCACACACTTTTATAGAGCATCTTTGTGGTACCATTACATGATTCACTCACCATTTGCTATTTAGATTGGTAGATGTGTTAATTAGTTTGACTTTGTATCAAGTCTTTTCAATTAATTACTTAAGGATCCAGATATAGTCAAATTCACATTATTTGTAGATACAACCTGCACATGAAGTATGTCATCTAGCCTATCGACATGTTATATTGTAAACCGACATGATATATTGTAACCAACATGCTACTTTTTCGTTTCTTTACTATATCTTTTTTCAACATCTATTGTGAATGGGTCAGTGGGTTAACGGGGGACGAGTCAGCGAGTGAACGGTCAGCAGGTCAGTGGGTTAACGGCTCAGCGGGTGAACTGGTCAACGGGTCAACTAGTCGGCGGGTTAACGGGTCAGCGGGTGAACTGGTTATCGGGTGAATGGGTCAGCGAGTCTGTTGGTCTGATTATAGTTACATGTGTTTTGTTTTTTACAACCTGTGACAATTTGTGATCAAACTTAATTTATCATGACAACCGTTTTTTGCACATTTAGGATAAGATGAGGTTCTGAAGAGGTTACATGTGGAATACCTGATGTGCTTACGCAGGCCTTAGGACGCGGGATGGGTAGAGAGATCTAGTCATTCGATGCTCTGAATTGGTGATATTATTTACATAGTTTTTAGAAAAGGGTGATGACATCATCCTATTGCCCTATAATCCCGGGTTTGATTTTCCATCAAAATAACTGTTTGTAAAGAAAGGCCTATTATCTTGATTTGTTTTGACTGAATTTTGGTTTTTGGTGTTTTGTAGAAATTAATGGTGTTGGCAGTAGTAAACCTGAAAACTACTACATGTTATTATCTTGATACCCCAAGGTCTAGCAGTGTCAATGAGCAGTTGAGGAAAATTATTGATATGTAAGTAATACAAATTATCATAAGAGTTGGAATATTCTTTGATGAGAAAAATGCCCGGATAGTCCCTGTGGTTTCGTCTTTTTTCACCTATAGTCCCCAACTTTCTAAAATTACCTGAATAGTCCCTAAGTTTTCATTTTTTGTTCCCGGATAGTCCCTGGGTCTAACTTCAGTTTGTTTTCTCTGTTAAGAGGGGTGTGAAATGACAAAAATACCCTTTCCTTAAAAGGCCAAACCACAGGGACTATCCGGGCATCTTCTTCATTTTTATTTATAAAACCCCACCACCACACTTCATCTTCAACCTCCACCCACCATCACCCTCCTCCACCCTCCACCGTCACCGCCACAGTGAACCGAACCTTGACCGGTGTCGACTGAACCGAACCTGAATCTGAAGTGAACCGTACCTTGGACCGAGTATACCCGAACTTAACATGACCCGGACTTTAGGTTGTTAGTTTGAGTCTACTTTGTTCGTTAAAGAAGAGCAGTGTCCCCTATTGGTAAATCAGAAAAAGTTCCCGCGCGAAAGAAAATCTTAATTAGTCCAGGATAGCAAACTGGGCGTAACATCTAGACCAATACAGAGTCCTGAAGGAAGATTACTTACTGTGGTTTTGGAGCCAAGAACAGCAGATGGATGAATAACATTGTTGTGCACAGAGAATGTACATCCAGATAGGTGACTTGCATCTCCTATCACCTGACGACATGCTCAACAGTCAAACCTCAGCAACAACCTTACACTAAAAAGAAAAGAAAACGAAACTCACATCTCGGTTAATGTCACTATACGCTTGAATGGAATTTAGTCTTGCACAATATTTGGTCTTGTTGGCAATATCAACACAACATTTATGGGTTTTTCTCTTAGCCGGGGAAACTCGGTTAAGCAATAGAAGCTGAGACAAAAAATGAAAACTTGGGGACTATTAAGCAATAGAAGCTGTTACATAATAATGCTAATAAAATAAAGAAATAAAAGGCGTGTGGAGTCTTAGCAAACCAACCAGCTGACTTTTAACAAGATAAGGCAGCACATCCTGCTTTAAGCTTCTAAAAGTTTGCTTTTGATTAAGAACTTGCTGAAGAACAGACCTACAAAAATGATATTTAAAGTGTATGAAATAGAAATTGTAATAGATCAATTTATTATAGGGGTGTAAACGAGCCAAGCCGCTCGTGAACTACTCGATAGAAGCTCGAAATGATCCATTCAAGCTTAAACGAGCCTGAGTCCGATATTAAAAATAAGTTTGATGGCCGACGGTGGCTAGCTGTTTTACCGGCACCGGCGACAACTGTGATTGCAGTGGTGGTGATGGTTTAAGTCGGGTTGGTTCGGGTCATGTTAAGTTCGGGTATACTCGGTCCAAGGTACGGTTCACTTCAGATTCAGGTTCGGTTCAGTCGACACCGGTCAAGGTTCGGTTCACTGTGGCGGTGATGGTGGAGGGTGGAGGAGGGTGATGGTGGGTGGAGGTTGAAGATGAAGTGTGGTGGTGGGGTTTTATAAATAAAAATGAAGAAGATGGCCGGATAGTCCCTGTGGTTTGGCCTTTTAAGGAAAGGGTATTTTTGTCATTTCACATCCCTCTTAACACAGAAAACAAACTGAAGTTAGACCCAGGGACTATCCGGGAACAAAAAATGAAAACTTGGGGACTATTCATGTAATTTTAGAAAGTTGGGGACTATAGGTGAAAAAAGGCGAAACCACAGGGACTATCCAGGCATTTTTCTCTTCTTTGATATATTTTTTATAGGGCAATGGTCATGTTTGTTGCACGAAGTGGTACAAGCATGAGGGTTAAACTCAAATCGGTCAACGCTATGGTGAGCACTTAATTTCTTATTTAAATTGTGGTTGGAATGATACTGTAAATACAGGAACCTTTTACTTTGAACTTAAATCACAACAGTTTCACACTTCTTGATACTTTTAGTTGTGTAGTGTCCATGTCAGCGATGAAGTACAGAATGTGGCTACTATGTGATGAAGTTCATGAGATAGAGAGCTTGCAAAGGAGTTGAAATTTTGGATAATGACAATGTAAGTTTAAGCAAATTTTAGCCTGCATGTTAGAGAAATCTGGCATTTAATGCTTAAGTTCATAGATTCTGATTTTTAAGAGAGTTAATAGCCAAAATGGTCCCTGAGGTTTGCTCACTTTTGCCACTTTAGTCCAAAATCCAAAATTTTTAAATCTGGGTCCCTGAGGTTTGCATTTTGTTGCCATTTTAGTCCAAAACTGAAATCAGATCAGATTTCACAAAAAAACTGCTTTTTTGTCCTTTTCTAAAGGAGTATTTTGGTATTTTGTTTTTATTTTAACTCAAAATTGATTAAAAATAATAGAGTAAACTAAATAAATCACCCTATTTAAAGGGTTCATCTTCCCCAACTTCACCTGTTCAAACCCTAATCAGACACATCTACATCTTTCCCCTAATCAGACACAATTTCACCTGTCAAAACTGCACCTTCATCTTCATCTTTCCCCAATCCAAACCCTAATCAGACACATCCATCACCGTAATCAGCCACCACCTCCACCCTAATCAGCCACCTCTATCACCGTAATCAGCCGGATCTGTCGGTCTCTTTCCTGTTATAAGCTCACCGTAACGCACCCCTTCTCCTCCCGTGAAACCCTTCCCTCTTCTGGATCAATATGCACACATACACACACCCAAAATCTTTGAGAGAGAGGGAGATCGAAGAGAGGAGATCAGAGAGGAAGTCGGAGAGAGAAACATGGAAACGATAGAGATGGTGGCTAAGGTGGTTGCCGGCAGTGGCGGTGATTATTGTTGTTGTTCAGATTTGGTTCAGCTGGGCTTCGGTTCATGCTTGGTTCAGGTCCGGCGGCCGTGTAATCGGGTAAACTTTTCAACACCCTCTTCTTTCTTTCAAATTTTTCTCGAACCACCTTCTCCGGTGGATGTGGGTTGTTTTCAAGTGTTGATGGTGACGGTGGTGCTTGGTTGTTGATGACAGAATTGGCGGATGTGGGTTGTTTTCAGGTTTAAGTGAAGGTGGAAGCGGTGGCTTTTGATTTGGTGGAGGTGATGCGGTGGTGGCTGATGGTTTGTGGTGGCTGATGGTTATGGTGGATAACGGTGGGGAGGAGGTGGCGGTGGTGAGAAGGGGGATAACGGTGGGGAGGAGGTGGCGATGGTGGTGGTGATGATGCGGTGGTGGGGATGCTGTGTTTTAGTGAGAGAGAGAGAACTGAGAGAGTGAGAGGACTGGTGATTATTAACTCTTTATTAATAATTAATATGTTATAAAAAAACCTAAGATGGACCAAACTACCCCTGCATAAAAAGACAAAACAAGCAGCTTTCAGCAGTCAAAATAAGGGGTTTTTGAAATTTGGACTAAAATGGCAACAAAATGCAAACCTCAGGGACCCAGATTTAAAAATTTGGGATTTTGGACTAAAGTGGCAAAAGTGAGCAAACCTCAGGGACCATTTTGGCTATTAACTCTTTTTAAGATTTAGTTTATTTAATTGTTGCTCAGGTTAGGGAAGGAGTAGTGGAATACTCGGCTGCGGATATGGATGGCATTCGTGAAGATTGGACGACTTATGCGACTACCTTTATTATTAAGTGACAAACCGTATTTTAGGTGTCCATAAATGTATTCAAACAATTTTTTTTTGTTAACGTTAAAATATTTGTACTATACTTGACAAATGATTATGTAATGGGTAGTTTGGGTATGTATATGTGTATTTGTTTTATGAAGTAGATTTATTGTTTTTGTTATTATATATGCATCCATGGTAAATTAGTAATTCTATAATTTTTTATAAATAATTAAAAGCATTACACGCGTAAATGTATGTCATAAATATGTGTCATAAATGCGAGTCATGAATGTATGTTATTAAAGAGTGTCAGAGCATCACCAATAAAGAAGCCTAAAAACACATAAAAATGTGTCACGTCAGCTGCCACTTCATAAAAACACCAATTCTTTAAAAACATCTAAACCCACCCAATAAGAAAACCTAAAGCCGTTAACACATCATCACCACTGTTTTTAAATTAATACCCAACCCCACTTGCCTGCCAATGGACCCACCATCCATCTGTTTTTCTTGTTTTTGTAGACATACATCACACAAAAAATGGGTATGAAAAACAAACATCACAATAGGAAAAACATGCAAATATGCCACATAGGCATAGAAAAACATTGAAAAATCACCTATTGGTGATGCTCTCATAAAATGTGTGTCATTAAGGTGTGTCATAAAAACATGACACACAAATGCATGTCATGTTAATTTTATGACTCCTCAATTAACGACACGCTTTTGCGTGTCATAATTACCATTTTATGACGCACAATATGCGTCAAGAAATATTTATTTTTTAGCAGTGGATTCATTTACATCGATAAATATATGGAATCACGAAGAGTGACTCTCATATCATATGTCCAATTTTAAATGTCGTACACATGCCCTCCAACATCCCACTATTCAACTAAAGCCATCGTACTTTCATAATCTACACTTTCACCCTTGAAATCTAAACAAATCAAATTAGGACAAAACAAAACTGAATTGAATTGATATATTTCAAACAGATATTATTAAATTTTGGATCAGATCAATAAAGAGTGTTAATTGTTTGACAAACAACCAAACAATTTCAACGAATGTTCCCAGCCCAGCCCAACCCATCTTATCCCAGCCCAGCATTGCATTTGTTTGGGCCAGTGTCAGCGAATGTTTTGCACTTTTACCTATATGGCTATACCTTGAAAGTATCATGATAGAGAATTTATTGATAAATATTTTTTTATTTAATTTTTAACCTATAACTTTAATTACTCTGTTTTAAAAATGTTTTTTTTAATTGATTAATTTTGTTTATATGCATGTTTAGTTCATTTGCTTTAACTTTTATAGTATACATGTTTAGTTCCACTAAGTTTATTCTTTTTTAGTAATTGATCGTGGCTTTTACTTTTTGAAGGCCATGTCACAGAATAGTGTCAGATTGTCTGACACTTCCACATTGGCCCGTGCAAATTACGATATTACCCCTTGTTCAGAATTACGATTTTGCGCCAAGTTCAAAATTACGATTTTGCCCCAACTTCAAAATTACAATCTTGCCATCATTAAAGCTTTTGACAAATTACACTTTTACCCCAGTCAAACTTACGATATTGCCCCATTTCAAAATTACAGTCTTGCCATCGTTGTAGCTTTTGACCAATTACGGTTTACCCACTGTCAAAATTATGATTCCCCCCAGTTCAAAATTACAGTTTTCAATCGATTTATTGTTTTAGCAAACCTATGGTAGTTCTTTATTTTAATTAGTTGACTCGATTTAATTTTTATTCGTACCAGGCAGTTGCCTAGCACTCGTTCATTGGTCCTGACAAATTATAAGTTTACCCCCATCTCAAAATTACACTCTTCCCATCATTTTAGTTCTTTTTCCTAGCAAACTTATAATAGTGTATTAGTTTTTTTTTTCTAGCAAATTATGTATAGGCTTGTAGCTCTGGGCCGGTCAAGTAAAAAAGGGGCCGTGTTAAAAAGATTCGATATCTAGATTTTCGTATTCTTATAAGTCCAAAAGCCCAAAGATTATGACAATATTGAATAATCTAAAGACACCAGATTGGAACACTATATATGACTATATGTTACCTTTTGTATTTGTTGTGGATGTGGATGTGGATTTTAATTTAATTTAAATGTCCAAATAAAGGGCATTTAGTCCGATGATATCTTAGTGAGTTAAATAGTGTCTCCACCACCCTTGTAGGGTCGGGGGTTCAAGTCCTACTATGGATTTGTTGTGTAGAATTAGAACCAGATTAGATGAGTGTGAAAAATATGGATCTCACTATTCCCACACCCTAAAATCTTATTTCAAACTCCTACAGCTATACGGCATGTAAAAAGAATCTTGCACAAAAAAATGTCAGAGAATGTTTTTTTGTCTTCATGCATACGAGCTGTATAACATTATACGACCCGAATACAATATTATACGACCCATATAGAATGTTATACGACTTAATATTTTCTTCATCTATACGAGTCAGATAACATTATACGAGTCGTATAACATTATACGACCCAATATTTGTCAAGTCAGATTATTTTATAAGGCCCGTATAACCCTATACAACTCGTATAGAGGGTGTGAAAATAAAATTTTTGGGCATGTGGCTTTATTAACACCCAAAAATTTTAGGGCATGGCTTTATTACCCACTGGATATTAAGCTAGAAGTGGAGAGTTCAAATAAGAAGAAATTTTTTGTAAGAAAAAAAAAAGAGTTAATTGCTAAATTTGTCCCTGAGGTTTTACACAAATTGCTAGATCAGTCCAAAATTAAGATTTGCTGCTAAAACAGTCCAAAATCAAGATTTGTTTTGCTAATACAGTCCAAAAAACAGGCGCCGTTAAATATAGCAGTTGGACTGTTTTAGCAACAAATCTTGATTTGGATTGTTTTAGCAGCAAATTTTGATTTTGGACTGATCTAGCAATTTGTGTAAAATCTCAAGGACAAATTTTGCAATTTTCTCAAAAAAAAAAGGTGATTTTTTAACTGTTTTTTATATTTAATTTGATATTAATACCCCATTAATGAATTTCAATAAAAAAAGTTCTAGTAATTTTTTTAAAGAATGTGAGAATAAGATGTAAGGATGTAGCAATAGTGTGAGCCTTACATAAAACATGAGTTTACAATTGCGATTACAATGAGTATGATTCTTTATGTGTTTCTCTTGTATCTTTACTTAAAATTTGATTATTTATTTTACATAAGAACATTACAAAATAAAACATTGTTATTAGTTTAGACGTAATGTTGTAACTACTATTAGGAATTTGATTATATGTGACATCGACGGAATAAATGGAATAAAGACGAATATGTCAACTCAAAATGTATAAAAACTAGTTTTTTGCCTCGTTCGTGTTGCGAGACACTAAGCCAAATATTTCTCTCTGATAACATGTACGTCTGTGTTTCGGTTACTTACATACTACTTATAACACGATATCAAAATAAATTACACCGAGTCTGTCACACCCCCAAAATACCACCTAGGGAGTGTTCCTGATAGGCGTGTGACGTACCAGCAATGAGCCACTAATTACATAGAACCCATACATGTTTCTAAAATAAAGTTCTTGATTATTAATAAAACACCATCCAAGTTCAAAAGAAAACCAAAGTATTCAGCGGAAGCAAAATCAAACGAAGTTAAATAGTTTAAAACCAATATAAGGTATCAACAAATCAGTAACATAAATTCCTCCAGTCGACCCATGAGACTCCAGCTACTCCAGACAGCAAGTTCCAATGCAACAGCTAACGACCTACAAGCATGCAAACAAGTGTGTCAGACTACGCTGGTGAGTTCAAGGTTTTGTTACCGAGTTTAGTTTACAAGATGTATATACAAAACAGTTTATCAATTTGATTTGATGTTGTTACTAACTCGAATACCGAAATGGCTACAAGATGTGTTTGCCCAACCCCAATGTCTCTATCAAAACATTGGTCATGCTTTAAGGAAATTAGTTCACGCCCGTCCTCCTAGGTACGGTGTGAGGGTGCCAAACCTAATAGCGCTATCAACTAATAACCTCGTTGCCTCCTCGGCAACTGTCGGTAGATGTAAGGGGTCTTATATGATAGAAACTGAGAATAATAACAAACATCCCATTGTACCACGCATGTTATCACACAATACCCATGTTACGTTCATGAAACATTCACATCTTTTATGCAAGATATACAGCTAACTACATCATGAACGATCCGAATTAACACAGTGGATCCTGTCCCTATTGTTATTACCACTAATAACTAGAAGTCCACTCTATCGCACCATACATGTAACATCTTTGTAACAATTAACACGTAACCACAAAGTAAACATTTGAGTATCACACATATCACACAGCCGATAGTTAATTCACGTTTACACTTCGCATTACAAGTTCACACTTTATCACACATAGTAAACAACCCCCAACACTTCAACCCAACCGTTCAGGCCCACTATTAAATCAGTTTTCTTCACAATCCACTAACTAACCACTTATGTATAATACAAAAAAAGTGCAGCCCATTACTAAGCTGTGTTACGCCCAAACCCCCATTCCAACACATCTTTTCATCATTTAATGCACATGTTAGGTTTACTGACAATTATCAAAGTAAACAATTCCATATGATTACTAATACTAACCCTCAATGGACCGAACAACTACATCATTTGTTATAATTGGACCAATCACATGGTAATGGATATCACGTGGGTCGTCAATTAATGAAGTGTGACAACCACATGCATATATATGACTATCTTAGGCCCTAGAGGTTTGACTATTAAAACTATGAATCAAGAACAGTCAACAATGGTTTAATATGTAATTTATTTGCCCAATAAAATTGCATTAATAATTCTTATCTTGACCGATTTCCTACCCACATCGGTCCAATGATTATTTAACACTCATATGAATTCGGTCCAATGATCATATAACACACATATGTGTCGGTCCAATCATCATACGATTCAGTGGTAACGTGGATTGAACATTATGGCAGCTTTATTAATAAATTGAGAGATACCCAGCATGGTTTATCATAATATAACCCTAGACAACATAGTTCAACACAGTTTATTTGCACATACACAAAACTATATAGCATCACCCTCCTATTATCACAAATAAATCAATCATTACAAGTAAACAATACCATACAATTAATGAAGATCGCAGGCAAGAATCACTAACCAAAACTTGGCAATTCAACGTTGCTATCTTGATCAGGGGGGTGGGCTCTACTGACTTCGTGCGATCAGGGGGTTTTAGTTTTATTTGATCAATATTATTTATCTATATATAATTGTAAGGTTGGGCGGTGGATGTTTTAATCGATCTGGGCCAGGCCCACAAACAACAAGTATTAGCTGATGATTACGATGGGGGGAAGGGGTTTCTTCAACCGCAAATAAAGGAGAGGGTGTAGGGTTAATTGGACTATAATACCAATTACTAAATCAAGTGGGTCGGTTGCATGATAATATTATTTATTAGAACACTTGGGCTACAAGGATTGTTAGATTGGGCCATGTTACATTTGGGTTATTCTAGTGTGTGAATGTGGTGAGTATGCAGCCCACTAGAGAAGGATAACGAGAAATAAAGATCGTAAAATAGGGCGTTATGGACCTTGAAAGTTCGGCTTGTCACATCATCCCCAACTTGAAAGAAATTTCGTCCCGAAATTTGACAAGCGAGCACAAAGAAGTGAAGTGATAAATCAAGATTGTTACGGATTTTCCCCAGGTGCCACATCATCCCCAACTTGAAGAGGAATTTCGTCCCGAAATTCACTAGTTGCATTAGTCGTAGGTTCACCAGGCTTGGACTTGTCCTTTGGGAATAAATGTGGCTACTTGAGCTCCATCTGATCCTCGCGCTCCCACGTGAACTCCGGTCCACGCCATGAAGTTGCAACTCATTCATCACACCTTTCTCTTGCACTTCTGATCATTCTTGGAGCTCCAAAGCAGACTCAAGTGGTCATAATTCGTTCATAGGACTCTTGTAGGCACCCTTAACCTTTCTTAGTTGAGTTCTTGCTTAGTTATAGCTTAGAAGTCAAACCGTCGTAATTAACGGTTGACTTCACGGTTAATCACAAATGGTCCAGTGATTAGCCGAATCAAAGGTAGTTATATGTTGGTAATTATGTGGGCTCTAAACCCTTAAAAGGGCACCCTCTGATTCCCACTCTAACTAGTCCGAATGTCGAGTCAAACTTGATTAGAAAAAGTCAACAGAATGCTAATTTGCGATTTTATTCATAATCAGTAATGTAGATAGCGTGTAACCTGTTTTAACACTCATACAACATGATAATAATTATATTAGCTAGTCTAAGCTTGTTTGATCCGACTATTTACCATTTTGACCCGGTTAGGAACCGAAAGTCGCAAAGCTTTAACTTCAGTTCTGACCCGTTATGCTATGATTTAGATATGCCATAGGACTCTCTTAGGACCAGGTTACAAGATGGTATAACTCTCTGTGACCGGTTCGTTGTTTGTCCTAGTCTTTTGCACATTTCCGTTAAACGCCTAAAAGTTGACCATAACGCCCTTCTCGCTTTAAAACGAGAATTTTGGACATGTGAAAGGACAATAACCTTAGTTACTGATTTCTAAGCATGTCCCTAAAATTTCACGTCAATCCGAGGTCTAGAATAGGAGTTATGCTAAATAGCGGAATTACGGAAACTTTAGTAATTAATCGGCGCAATTAGCATAAAGCCTACCTAAACCCAAATTTCGACACCAAACCTTTTACACACTGATGTAAAATAATATTTTGAGATTTTTAAAGATTTTTAATTACTTTTAACCTGCACATAACCTGCGGTTATGGCATCGATTCGGTAAATACCGAATATACCCTTTTCGGACATAACTTGAGTTCTACATGGTATTTTGACCCGATTCCAGTTGCTACTGATTTTTAAATAATAAATAAAGTATTTTGGACTTTATAAACTGTTCGGAAAACTCAGATTTCCTGTAGAACTCGGAAATCTCTTTTATAATCTTTAAAAAGACCGAAATACCCCTTCAGGGCGTATTTTGGATTTAAACTCATTACGGGCATTATGGAAGGTATCCTACTGAAACCACAAACTAATAGAGTATATTAACTTAGGAAACTTGTGTAGGACTCTTACGGTTACCCGTTACGCCTTTTGCGCGCACGGTTCGGTTTATGTAACTAGCTTACATAAACTAGCCGAAACGGGTCAAACCTTGTCATTTTTACTTCAAAATCCAGAGTGTAGTTATTATACCCATATAAAACAAGTCTTCAAACTGGTTGGGACCAAACCACATTCCATTCCCGGTTTTCACCTTTCACGCGATTAAACCATATTTATCCTTTGAAACTGACCGGTCTAAGCTAAGGCTAAATTAAAGACCCGTTAGGAATCTAATATGTTAATAAAACCTTCGTTCCAGATTGAGCGCCCCAGTAGAAGTACTTGCGCTTGCTGATTAGAATATACGGCTGAGTATAAATTGCTTTTGCTAGCTCAGGTAAACACTTTAACTTATTTTCCCTATACGGGCTTGGGATACGGTATTATAATAATACTGCTTGGTCGGGTATTGAATGTTTAGTCGGATTGTGATTAAATCATTGAGGTAACCCGCTTTAATCTGTATTGTTTGAAATAAAAGCCTTTAGGGGTTAATGACGATGTCCCGGATATCCCTGACATCATTGTATTATAAAATGGCTACGCCTTATGCACGAGGTGTAGGCATACCCCTGACAGTGCATAAGGGAAACGGTATCTCACTCTCTTGTGGGCCTATACTTGTGGCGTGTCTGTTAATCTTGACTCGATTTCTACATCGGGCCCTGAACGTACAACGAACATGTAAATATGTATACAAGATTATAAAGATAATTGTCCCAAGTTATAAAAGATATGTTGTGCCTTGTGCATTCAAATCAATTTTATTAAACCTTTTCAAAAGAGTCGGTTAATTGTATTTACCAGTGTAAACTGACGTATTTTCCAAAAAGGGTTAAGTGACAGGTATTGAACATAATTGGCTGGAAGCTCAGGGCGTTAATAAGGAATCTTGCAAGTTCTAGATGCCTAAAAGTTTGTTGAACAGTTTTCTTTTATTTGATCCGCCTGTGGATCCTTTACTTTCCGTTGTAATACTTTGACATTACTTAATATTCGGAATGTAATATATTTATCTTTTGCTTCCGCTGTGCATTTATATATTGTGTTGGTTGACTATGATGACATCAATTACGTCACGATACTCCCCACCGGGCCCACCGGTGATACGTGGAAATTCGGGGTGTGACAGGTTGGTATCAGAGCGAACATTGAGTGAATTAAACACTAGCCTTTTGTGTTTAATCTCAATGACACAGTAGCACATTCCTTAAAAAACTTCTGAGTCTAGACTTATCATAGGAATACTCTCGATTCTAATCTGGAATTTATTGCTTCCAATTATTTTTATATATTGGATACGTCGCCAAGCGAAGAAGCTGTATTAGGATTTCTCCTCATCCGGAGCCTGGAAATGCTGAACTTCGTACCGCGACTAGGATAAAACGTGTATCCAGGGAGAAAACATTCAGAGATAAGGTGAACACTCCTTTTTGCTGAAGATCATATCTTTATTAAATCCTTGTGAAGATATGTTTATCTTTTAGTCCCTCCATGGACAACATCATTCCTTTCAAGTCCCGTTAGGGCAATTATGTATTCCTTTTATCATTTTGTATGAATATAATATATCAAATAAATCAAATTATTATCCCTTTTCATAATTGATCTACCAGTATATATATTGAAAGAATCTTAAAGGGTAAAACCTAGCTTGAATGTCATTAAAGACCTAGCTATGATGGAAAAAAAACCTGTTTAAAAGAGATTCATATTCTCGTTAACATCCGCAAACATGTTAACACTCTTGACAACAGTAATACGATAAAATTACACTTGTCATCTTTACTTCGGGAAATTCCGAACCCTTATCTAGCCTAGTAATTTAGAATCATGGCTTAAATCATCAAATAAAGATGATCATACTATAAACATCCATTAGTGATGAAATGCTTACGGGCCATACTTATTGTCCTAAGGGACAAAAGACAGTTGAAGTCTTTGACTCTCTGTCAAGAAAAGGCAATGAAATACGTTCAAACCTTAATGCCTCGATTCTCTGAAATCATGGCTTATAAATTAAAACAGTCCTTGTGACTAGGCCTTTTGCGCCACTTTAATATCCTTAATGTTTTATAAATAGGATAAATTATAATGAAAATACTAGTTAAATATAACTAACAAATTAACCAATATGGTTTATATTACCATGGTTGATGAATCGTCAAAAATGATGATTCCAAAATAACCTCTGAGTAAATAATTGTCATTATGTATGTAGCAATCAAGCTACATGGCTGGATCGGATGAAGTCAACAGCCATCCGAGGGAGGGTAATGATGCTCCCAGAGTTAATATAACGGGTGCAGAACTGCGGGCATTAATAGATAATGCCGTTACACAAGCTCTCGACAGACAGTATGATGAATCAAGTGATACACACTCTAAGACTCTATCTGTGGCTCGTAGTAAGCCCCTTTCTAAATCACACGAGTCGAAGGAAGATGATAATCGTAACTCGTCAAATCAAAAGAGTGTCCCGTCTAGACAGGTGGTGCTTTATCAAGAGGCACCAGTTAAGACCTGCTCATACAAATATTTTGTCTCCTACAAGCCCAAAGACTTTACAGGAGAAAAAGGAGCCATCGATTGCATGACGTGGCTCGATGAGATGGACACCGTTGTAGATATTAGTGGATGTGCAGACCAAGACATTGTGAAGTTTGTTTCACAATCTTTCAAAGGAGAAGCCCTAGCTTGGTGGAGGTCACTGATCCAAGCTACGGGGAAGATCCCTTTGTACAACATGACTTGGGATCAGTTCGTTGCTCTTATCAAAGAGAATTACTGTCCTCAACACGAAGTTGAGAAAATTGAGACTGAATTCTTGGCATTAGTCATGGAGAACTTAGATTGTCAAGCGTACCTTACAAGTTTCAATACTATGTCTCGATTGGTTCCTTACTTAATCACGCCGGAACCAAAGCGTATAGCTCGCCTTATTGGGGGTCTAGCCCCAGAAATAAAGGCAAGTGTGAAAGCATCAAGACCTGCTACGTTCAGGTCAGCGGCAGACCTGTCGCTGTCTCTTACACTCGATGTAGTCAGTAACAAGGCTGCCAAAGCCTCTGAAAATGGAAAGCGTAAAAGGGAGGATGAGGATTCTCATCGCTCCGATAAGAAGACAGAGAGGAACTCTGAGGATAAGAAGAGTTCCGGGTTTAAGAGAGACAGCCAGTAGTCGGGTGAGAAGACCAGGTGCGAAACCTGTAGGAAATACCACCTGGGGAAATGCATATTTGAATTTCAGCCTCTGCCTTGTGGGATTTGCAAGTCTAAAGAACATAAGACGTTGGAATGCAAGAAGTTGAAAGATGCAACCTGCTACGGTTGCAACAAAAAGGGGCATATCAAGACTAACTGCCCTAGAAATCAGAAGAAGCCCGAAGAAGCCAAGAGAACAAACGCATGAGTCTTCAGGAGGAACGCCCAGGAGATGGTGCAGTATAATAAATATATAGCAGGTACCTTTCCTTATCAAGCAGTTTATGCAGAAATTAGTTACTACTGGCACATATAATTCTATAATGAATAATAATTGTTGAGAACTGTTGTCTCCGCCTGTTTAGGACTCCGGTCATTTAATGCGAGATGGAAACTTGCCGATGATACTTAAGAAAAACGCTCCAACAAATCTTAGATTGATATGTGTATCTATTAGGAATTACTCTTTTCTGATACCCTGATGACAAGCTTTCATACTAACCAAAATTCATCAATATATTAAAGACAGATGTGACGATTTAATCCCCTGTCAAAAAGATGATGGATTAGGTCCAAACCTTAAATGCCATTGATGGTCTTTCATGACCTAGGCTAAACATAATGAATATATATATTAAATAACATTCATTAAGAATGTTAGTACTATATTGGTCTGTATGGTCTATAGATACCATGGTTAGTATATGTTCAGGCCATCAGGATGAAGAATAGCAGTTGTTGGATTGCAGCTAAGAAATTGTTTTATTGGTGTTAGGAACCAATATCGAGTATGGCAAACTCAGATAAGACTGCCATTGATCGTGTTATGAATGATGCGACACATGCCAATGATGCTACGATTGTGAGCCTTAGAATTTCTGAAGGTGTTCTTCAAACTATGATAGACGCAGCTGTTGGGAAGGCTGTGAAAAAGGCTATGAAAAAGTTCAAGGAACCCCAGGCTACTCGCTCCAAATTTTATCTAGGACCACATTTCCTTACTCATAAGGAGGATCTTGTTCATGCCTCAATTGCAAAAGATGAGCTAAAAAGGAAAAGGGAGGAAAATAACTCCCAGAGCTCTATGAAGAAGAACAAACAAAAGTCCAACCAGAAACCAGTATGCAAGACTTGCAAGAAGTGCCATTATGGGAAGTGCAGGTTCGAACCAAAATCCCAATCACAACCAAGGGTTTGTGGGATCTGCAAAACAGGGGAACATAAAACGTTGGACTGCAAGGACATGGAGAATGCAGTCTGCTTCGGCTGTAATGAGAAAGGCCACATCAAGACCACGTGCCCTAAATATGTCAAAGGAAATGCGGCTAAAGAAGGAAAGCCTAAGAATGAAAGCGCCTAAATACCTGAGCTAGTTCATAAATAATGGCCTCAGGTACATTCCCTAAATTTTTATCAGAAATTTTTAAATGCTAAGAGTCTTTATTTTGGTTCGGATACCAATAAATCCTTCATAAACGATAGGTATAGCAAGCTTTTAAAAACGTTTCATAAAAACCCTATATATTAAGCGTAAGGTAAAACCTACGGGTAGAAAATTCACAGGAACCATTCCTTCTATTCCTGTCGGAAATCTTCAATCATAAAGTCCTAATGTACCCTCTCTCCAGATAAAGTACAACATCCTATAAAAATTGATATCCCTTTGATCTCCATTGATTTCGAATACCAAATGGCATGACGAAAGCGCCATATGAGGATTTGTGTATCTTAATATGTTCCATAGATTGCTTCCATGCCTGATCAGTATGGGGGTTTAATGCATGGAACCACAAGGATATTCAAATAAGCATAAGGTACCAAAGTCAACCAGTAGTATTCAGAGAGGATATATAGAAAATGGAAAAAAAATTTCTTTTCTTTTTCCAAGTAAGTGTCTTGGATTAAATCTGTGAACTCGTACATGAGTCACTCATTTGACACAAGCAAGGATGGATGAACTGGAGCCTGAGATTCGGAAAATCTCTGTAATCTCCATGTATCTCGATTATCTTCTCCTGAGACTACCCTGTTTACCTCCCGAGAGGCGAGTAAAGTTAAGATTTATATCCAATATAGGGTTGCATCATTATTATGAAATCTCCAAGACAGCTAGTACCATTATTGGAAAGGGTCGAAAACCCTGATTTAGTATGTTTTGAAATAGAGGATTCATATAGCCTAACTCAATATTCCGAGAGTTCGGTATAATTAATTAAGTAAGACGGTTCATTTTGCTTATGCATTATTACCGCAACCCTAAATAGACATCGATCAGGAAATTCCATCAAACTGCCCAGGATCATCGATTTGTTCGACTAGTGACAAGGATTAGCTATTCCCTGAAATTAATTAAGCAGTGGTTGGAATAACCATCTTACCTTAAGATAAGCTCTCTATAACGATTGATATATACGCATCAAGGTTGCTCCTTTGGAGACCTTGTATAGGTAGAATGTTAAACATCTATTGTTGGGACAATAGATTGGTAAGCCCAATGTTCAGGATCTGAAAGTTGCATTGGAAACAACAAATAAGATCATACCAATCACTAGTCATCTGTAAGAAGCCAATATTCGACAGAAAATCAAGGATTACGGAAAATAGCAAACCTCCTAGGTTCTTGATAAGGAATAAGGTTCCACAAGAGGTATCACCCAGGAAGGGTGTGCCAAATTGTTAAATTTTCAGGCTAGTTAAGCCCTGAACATATATAGAATCATTCAAATAAAATCGAATATATCGAGATCAAGTAGCTTATAAACTAAAATCTATTTAAGAAGCTTGACGGAGCTCGCAATATACTGCACACTAGTGACTGAAGGATGTATTTCACCAATGAGTCAGGAAACACTCTCACACAATGATATGTAGATTTATGATGTGATAAGCATCCTGTATCGACTAAGGATCGACAGGATTAGAGGCCCCAAAAAGATACATGTACCTATTATAAAGGTCAATTGGAGTACCTTAGAGGCTCAAAGGTACTGGGGAAGATTAAGCCCAATATAAGACAGAAAATACTTCCTTTACATTAACAAATCTCGAGGTCGAGATTTTTTTTAAGGGGACGAGGATGTAACACCTCGAAAATTTGCGTCCAATAATGTATTGACACGTGTCTTAGGTTTACACGTGGTGTTAAATACTAAATAAAGGATTAAAGTTGACAAACATTGAAAGTATGCAAATTCGAGGGTTAAAAATGTCAACAGTGAATAAATATATTGTACATTAACCCTAAATGATGCTCATACCTTCAAACGAATAAATCATGGATCACACGAAGCTAAATATGAAAGAAAGTGAGATTACAAACTATAGGGGTTAAAAGTGTCAACATGTTTACGTTATACCTCTGAGTGACCTTTTGACAAACCCGAAGCCTTGTAACGGTTAATTATGCTCACTAGAATGCACGATATAAATTTCATAAAGTTTCGTTATCGTATGAGAGAGTTATGATCAAATTCGTATGCGAAGGGTTAAAAGCGTCAACGTTGAAAGTTATGACTTTTCGGGTAACAATAAAGTTAACCGAGGACTAAACAAAATGGGTAAATGTCTTGAAGCCCTTAAACATCAATTTAGATGGTTCAAGGGGCAAGAAACAAAAGTCTAATCGAAGTTTGAAGAGCCAAGGATCAAAACGCAATAAATCTAAAAATTCAGATTCTGTGCAAGAAGGTGTCGCGCCACGCGAAGCCCCAGGGGGGGAGTCTTCGCGCCACGCTAGGGCCTACCTGATACAATTTTTCTTGTTTCTTGTATGCCCTTGCCCTTGTATTCGATTTTTATCCGATTTTCCTCATCTTGCTTGACCCCTAAGTGCCTCCTAGAACCTTAGGGACATGTGTTGATGATCCATGGTCCATGATAGTTTGAGTTGTCAACAATCTATGGTGATTGGAGTACTATATAAAGCCATGAAGTTGCAACTCATTCATCACACCTTTCTCTTGCACTTCTGATCATTCTTGGAGCTCCAAAGCAGACTCAAGTGGTCATAATTTGTTCATAGGACTCTTGTAAGCACCCTTAACCTTTCTTAGTTGAGTTCTTGCTTAGTTATAGCTTCAAAGTCAAACCGTCGTAATTAACGGTTGACTTCACGGTTAATCACAAATGGTCCAGTGATTAGCCGAATCAAAGGTAGTTATATGTTGGTAATTATGTGGGCTCTAAACCTTTAAAAGGGCACCCTCTGATTCCCACTTTAACTAGTCCGAATGTCGAGTCAAACTTGATTAGAAAAAGTCAACAGAATGCTAATTTGCGATTTTATTCATAATCAGTAATGTAGATAGCGTGTAACCTGTTTTAACACTCATACAACATGATAATAAGTATATTAGCTAGTCTAAGCTTGTTTGATCCGACTATTTACCATTTTAACCCGGTTAGGAACCGAAAGTCGCAAAGCTTTGACTTCAGTTCTGACCCGTTATGCTATGATTTATATATGCCATAGGACTCTCTTAGGACCAGGTTACAAGATGGTATAACTCTCTGTGACCGGTTCGTTGTTTGTCCTAGTCTTTTGCACATTTCCGTTAAACGCCTAAAAGTTGACCATAACGCCCTTCTCGCTTTAAAACGAGAATTTTGGACATGTGAAAGGACAATAACCTTAGTTACTAATTTCTAAGCATGTACCTAAAATTTCACGTCAATCCGAGGTCTAGAATAGGAGTTATGCTAAATAGCGGAATTACGGAAACTTTAATAATTAATCGGCGCAATTAGCATAAAGCCTACCTAAACCCAAATTTCGACACCAAACCTTTTACACACTGATGTAAAATAATATTTTGAGATTTTTAAAGATTTTTAATTACTTTTAACCTGCACATAACCTGCGGTTATGGCATCGATTCGGTAAATACCGAATATACCCTTTTCGGACATAACTTGAGTTCTACATGGTATTTTGACCCGATTCCAGTTGCTACTGATTTTAAATAATAAATAAAGTATTTTGGACTTTATAAACTGTTCGGAAAACTCAGATTTTCTGTAGAACTCGGAAATCTCTTTTATAATCTTTAAAAAGACCGAAATACCCTTCAGGGCGTATTTTGGATTTAAACTCATTACGGGAATTATGGAAGGTATCCTACTGATACCACAACCTCTTTAGAGTATATTAACTTAGGAAACTTGTGTATGACTCTTACGGTTACCCGTTACGCCTTTTGCGCGCACGGTTCGGTTTATGTAACTAGCTTACATAAACTAGCCGAAACGGGTCAAACCTTATCATTTTTACTTCAAAATCCAGAGTGTGGTTATTATACCCATATAAAACAAGTCTTCAAACTGGTTGGGTCCAAACCACAATCCATTCCCGGTTTTCGCCTTTCACGCGATTAAACCATATTTATCCTTTGAAACTGACCGGTCTAAGCTAAGGCTAAATTAAAGACCCGTTAGGAATCTAATAGGTTAATAAAACCTTCGTTCCAGATTGAGCGCCCCAGTAGAAGTACTTGCGCTTGCTGATTAGAATATACGGCTGAGTATAAATTGCTTTTGCTAGCTCAGGTAAATACTTTAACTTATTTTCCCTATACGGGCTTGGGATACGGTATTATGATAATACTGCTTGGTCGGGTATTGAATGTTTAGTCGGATTGTGATTAAATTATTGAGGTAACCCTCTTTAATCTGTATTGTTTGAAATAAAAGCCTTTAGGGGTTAATGACCATGTCCCGGATATCCCTGACATCATTGTATTATAAAATGGCTACGCCTTATGCACGAGGTGTAGGCATACCCCTGACAGTGCATAAGGGAAACGGTATCTCACTCTCTTGTGGGCCTATACTTATGGCGTGTCTGTTAATCTTGACTCGATTTCTAAATCGGGCCCTGAACGTACAACGAACATGTAAATCTGTATACAAGATTATAAAGATAATTGTCCCAAGTTATAAAAGATATGTTGTGCCTTGTGCATTCAAATCAATTTTATTAAACCTTTTCAAAAGAGTCAGTTAATTGTATTTACCAGTGTAAACTGACGTATTTTCCAAAAAGGGTTAAGTGACAGGTATTGAACATAATTGGCTGGAAGCTCAGGGCGTTAATAAGGAATCTTGCAAGTTCTAGATGCCTAAAGTCTGTTAAACAGTTTTCTTTTATTTGATCCGCCTGTGGATCCTTTACTTTCCGTTGTAATACTTTGACATTACTTAATATTCGGAATGTAATATATTTATCTTTTGCTTCTGCTGTGCATTTATATATTGTGTTGGTTGACTATGATGACATCAATTACGTCACGATACTCCCCACCGGGCCCACCGGTGATACGTGGAAATTCGGGGTGTGACATATATCAAGGGCTTAGCACCAGCTGTTAAGGGGTACGTTACTGCTGCAAACCTAGACAATCTGCCCCGTATCGTCCGTTTAGCACATAAGATTACTGACCAAGAGGTCGAACGTGGCAATTTGCCGCCACGTGTTTCTGCTACTACTTCCACTGCTACCGCCACCACACCTGCTAGTGATAATAAACGCAAGTGGAACGATACTCATAAGGCAACCAGTGCAGGTCAATCTCAGAAAAGGTCCGATAACAACCACAGCCGCAGTTTCAGTCAGTCTTCTTCAGTTAATCAAGGCCAGGGCAACAATCAGAATCAGGGTTCCTATGTTGGAAAGAAGCCACAGTGCAACAAGTGTGGCTATCATCACTATGGACAGTGCCTCCGAACTTGTCGTAGATGTGAGAAAGTGGGCCATGAGGCCAAAGACTGTAGAGCCCCACAGCCAAAGCAGCAGCAGCAGCAAAGCCAGCAGCACCAGCGACAACAAAGGCAACAACCTCAGCAGAGTCAGGGTTTTAAGAAAGGGTGTTTTCAGTGCGGGGACGAGGGTCACTTCAAGCGGGATTGCCCTCAGCTGAATCAGAATGCCAATAACAACAACAATGCTGGGAACAATAACAACAGGAACAACAACAATGGGGGCAATGGAGGAAATGGTGCACACGGGAGGGTGTTCACTATTGGAGCTGGGGAAGCTAGGAATGATGGCAATGTAGTGACTGGTACGTCACACGCCTATCAGGGACATTCCCTAGGTGGTATTTTGGGGGTGTGACAGAGTCAACCAATTAAAACAAAATATTACCATACTTTGCTAAAAAAAACTAAAACGATTGAAATACTATAATTTTAAACTGGGAGCAAATTGTAATTTTTCAGGACAAATGAGCGTGAGCCAGGCAGTCGCCTGACACGAATAAAAATTACATCGAGTCAATCAATTAAAACATAATACTACCATAGTTTTGTCAAAAAAAAAAGTTAAAACGATGGCATGACTATAAATTTATACTGTGGGTAAGATCGTAATTTGACAGGAAATACAACAAAAACGATGATAAAATGTAAATTTGAACTGAAGGCAAAATCGTAATTTGGCTGGCAGGGAATAAAAAACAAAACCAATGATAAAATTGTAAATTTAAATAGGGCAAAATCGTAACTTAACTGGACCAATAGTTGTAGTTCCACAAAGGATCTCCGGTGAATATTATCGTTACACCATAAGGTCTCATCCAAACATCTAAAAACAATTGTACACCAAAATCAAGGTTAAACACCAGCATTAGATGTTCAATAATGAGATCGCGATTAACATAAAAAAAACACATACCCCAATAGATCGTTCACAAAGAAACAAAAAGCAGGCCAAAAAATCGAATTCAAACGACGAAGTAAGCCGCCGTCTTCAACGACGGAAGGAAACCCCCAAAAACGGGCATGCAACAACAAATCCTTAAAACCAACACAAAACCCCAACATTAAACTCTAAAAAGAACCTCTGAAGCGTAATGCGTCGTTTCTAAGATGCCAAAACACACGTAAATAATCGAAAAGAAGACAACAACAACAAGAAGAATCTACCTGTAAACATCTCAAGGCCAAGGACCGGAAGAAGTTCGACCATCGCAGGCGACATCATCAAAAAGGCGGTGGGAATTCGTCGGTCGCAAAGAAAGAGTGAAACTTCAAAGTGAACTTAAACCCTACTAAAACACCGACTTTAAGAAAACAACTTACAAAGCCAAGCGTACAAACCTAAGAAGCACATTAAAGCACTAATGTGTGAGGTACAACTAGGAGAAGCATAAGTATGTTACAAATTGATAATGTATGAATTTGATTGAACTAACCTTTTCTATTTACGATATTTGGTATATGTTATCTGCATTTACAACAACTCATTAATAGTTTTTCTTCTTTTCTTTATAGAAAATAGATATAACCGACATATAGGTTAATGTTCCTAATTTGCTAGTCCGTCGAATAACAGTGTCATCGTTAACTCATCGATGATATTCATACACCCATCTGCCCTGATCTTCTTCTAAAAATATGCTTATCGACGCCCCTTTTCCCCATAGGCCTTAAGTGTTAGAATTTAGCGGACCAACGGATCGTTTAGACGTTGAAGGTCCTTTGATGTATGTAAAAGTATATAAAATTTGATAAAACAAGATTTTTATGAAATGTTAAGAATTACAAGTGATAAAACTAATGGTTTAAGAAAATAAAGTATATAAAAGTCATTTGAGATAAAAACAAAAAGTGGATAAAACAAGATTTAAATGAAAAGGTTAACAATTACAATTCAATTTGGGTTATTGGATATTATCACCCCCAATAATTGGCTATTGGCCGCTGCCACCCTCAACTGTCACTTTGACGCCCGTCACCCCCAACTTAACACTTAGTGTGTTCTGTCACCACGTCGTTAACTAATCACTAGCTTTTGATCTTGTTACTATACTTTTGGGGTGTCGTAATATCCCTAAAACCTTCCTAAGATCCCTATGACACCCCAAAAGTATAGTACCACGATCAAAAGTTAGTGATCAGTTGACGACATGGTAACAGAACACACTAAGTGTTAAGTTGGGGGTGACGGGCGTCAAAATGATAGTTGGGGGTGGCAGCAACAAGTAGCCAATAGTTAGAGGTGATAAAATCCAATAACCCATTCAATTTTTGTATTTGTACTTTCAACATTATTGTTCTCAACTCAATCATAAGCCATTGAATGTATGTAATAACTAATAAGTTGTCAATAATTCTGTCAACCCATTCTAAGCTAAACAAATAAACCCACTTATTTAATCCTTCTTCATGACAACATTTTCAAATGAATTATTTATTTGTTGTCATCGATCACCATATATAACAAATAATTTAAAGACACGGAATTCTCTTTACAATGTTCTTTAAGATAGTTGTGTATATAACCCTCAATATATTTGTCGCTTATACTCCTCGTAGGATTATCTCGTTGTTTAATGCAAGCAAAAATATGCATGAAAGAAAACATATAATATCATGAATAACTCACAAACCATACGATCTTAAATAAAAAAGGAAAAAATGGTGTTTAAAGTAAACTTGACAATCAAGTGACGGAACCAAGAGTTCTTAGTAACTTAGTAAGCGGGTCAACCTTATTTTCTCTAATAACCGACGAGTGTGACTAAAACCTTTTGGGTTATTTGTGCATTAAGAATAGATCTTCCTTTACAAATTTGTCTTGGAAAGATTAGTGTAAGTTTGCTTTGTAATCTCTTTCTGTTGTTTTGCTATAGCGTCTTACTAGTAGCGCTTTTTAATGAGATTTGCCATCCCAAAAAAACTAAGCGGGTCAACCTATAATTTCTTCTCTACCGACTACAAAATATTGTTCTAATTCACGGTTTTCTTAAGGAAACTCACATTTGATAAAATAATTATGACAAATTTGGGTGCGGCTGGAAGGTTAGCGGACTCTCTTGACATGGGTTTCCATCGATGTTACGTTTTGTGTTCAAATACAAGATGATGGTTCTTGAGAAAAAAAAAACGATAGATCTATAGAATAAAAAAGGTTGATCCTGTCATGATATTTGAAAATGAGATATCAACTGTAGAAATGACACACGAGTCTTTGACTTAACGTAATATAAAGCAATACATGCACAGTATGACAGTAGTGAAAAACTAACCCTTGGTGATTTAAACATGATATTATTTATTGTCAATAATTTCCACTGAAAGCAATTTTATTTTCTTTTCTTTTGTGTCAACTAGAAGATGATGTCTCTTGGAAATAATACTCTTCATGACATTTGAAGTTGAAATAATAGCAGAAAAAATATAGACGAATCTTTATTTGTTATCTACTTACAGAGATTGAAAACCTTGTGATTGGTGAATAAAAATCAGAATAATATGAGTATATTCTTTATTATGACTTTTCTTAACTTTGTCTTACATTTTGTATGTGTTTTAATTTAATAATTAACAGTTTGATGTTTTGTTGTAGGCTGTGGAGTTAGGATGCCAGCCTAGTAGTGAGAACCTTTTCTAGTGGACACACACCAAAAAGGAGCATCGAGAAGTGTTAACACAATATTTGAAGTATATTATAATACTCCCATGCAGTTAAATAGGAGAATCACGGATGTTGAGACTGGATCAAAATTCGTCGAAGAGAACCTTTGGTAATCCTTTGGTGAAAATCTCGGAAATTTGATATCTTGTGAGAACATGGAGGACCCGGACATGACCTTTAGCCCCCTTCTCTTGGACGGAGTGAATGTCCCTTTCAATGTGTTTCGTACGTTTAAGTTGAACGGGTTTACCGGTGAGATGGATAGTACCAACATTGTCACAATAGACGAGAGTGGTATGTGTGGGTGGGTGATGTAACTCTAGGCAGCGGCGAAGCTTGACCCGAATGACCGGGGGGTCGAAAACGTATATAACAAAAAAATTCTATAGAACCGGGGGGTCGAAAACGTATATACCCAAAAATTTCTATACGAAAACTACATATATAACACTACTAAGTGACAAGTTCGGGGGGTCGGGCGCCCCTCCCCGCCCCTTCTATACTTCGCCAATGACTCTAGGAGTAAATTTCAAAGCCAACTACTTCCGAAACCGCATTAGCAACCCTCCGATACTATGCTTCAGCACTAGAACGAGATAATGTGGGTTGGCATTTAGAGGACCAAGAAAGAAGGTTGTCGTCCATATATACGCAATACCCCGAAAGTGGAACGTCGTGTGTTGGGGCAAGCTCCCCAGTCCACGTCAGTGTAAGAGACCAATGGAGTGGCTTGGGACGGGTGAAGATCTAGCCTAAAGGATATGGTTCCCTTGTTGTATCTCAGAATCCGCTTTAAAGCATGGATATGTGTGGTTATTGAACATGCATATGAATGCACACTTGTTGAACGATATAAAAAACAGTCGAGTCGTGTGAAAGTGAGATATTGCAAGGCGCCCGCAAGACTTCTATATTTCTTGATGTCATCCAAAAGTGTACTAGATTTGCTGATTAACTTTTGTTAAGTGAGGGCTTTATGTTTTAACAATAATATTTCTATATTACAAAGCTATTCATACTATGTTTAGCATAAACTTTGTATTTAACAAAAACTATCTTATAAACATTAGTTATAAGAGATTATTTTTAAAGTCAAAATCATTTATTTTTTGTAAACCAAAACTTAATGCTTTTGTTTTTTCTTCCTGAAGAGGTGTGGTCCCAATTCCCTGCATACATGGTAGGGACCACACCACTTTCCCATCATACATGGCGCCTACATCAGCAAAATAATCCAGAAGCTTCTAGAAGCTTCTGGAAAACATCAAGGTGGCACCAAAGATGCTCTATCCGACAAAAAGGACAACACGTGTCACCAGTCGCCAAACGCCACATAGGCCTGCGACAAATCAGGGAGCAGAACTGACGACGCCAGTACAACGTTTCCAACATGGGCAAATATAAGCGCGCCACGTGTACCACTACACAGGTCACGGCAGAAGAGACCAAGAGGATATTCCCCTTGGTCGGACAGGTGGCGCACAACCACAGCTGGCACGGCTGCTCCTCCCTCATTTACCTCCGGCTATAAATAGGACCATTCATCATTCAGGTTGAACCATCTTGCTCTCCATACTCACACACTCAACACCCACTATTTATTCCTCCTCGGAACAGTACTTATTCTCACGCCGGAGCCTGGTTAAAAGGGAAACCCCCATTCTCCCCTCTTAACGAGACTAACGGTGTTTGCTGTTTTGCAGGATCCAAGTCATTTTCCATGAGTAGGAAAGGAGATTGAACCTACAGAAGAAATAACCCCATAGATTAATCTCAGTGTTATTCTGTGTTTCATCATTGGCACCATCCGCTTTTTGCAAAACCACCCTCATCTCTTTTCTTTTTGAAAAACACTCGTAAAAAATGGCTGAACAAAACCCTTCACACCAAGTGGCCGGAGAAGTTTCTTCCTTTGAATTCGTTTCGGACACAGCACACGTCCAAAGGGGCCAAAGGAACGAAATCATCCAAGAAGGGTAGACAAACAATGATTTTCCTAGTATTTTTGGAAGTGCCTCCAGGGTTGTTAGTCAAACCACAACCGGGCCTACTTTCCAGCACCCGACTAGAATAATCACCCAAACCACAAATGGAGCCATTTTCCAACCTCCACCCGGGATAGTCCAACAAACACCCCCACCAGTGCAAACACCAAGCCATGGAGCTGGCCCCTCAGCCCTATCGGAACAAGCACAGTTGAATTTCTCTGCACTTTTAGGGCTACCCGAAGGAAAAACTTTGGCTTCCTGGTATGCCGAACAAATGGCATCTATAAATCTCGTTTATACACAACTTAGCACACAACAAGCTTTGCTCTAAGCACAAGCTAACCAGTCGGCATTTGTTACCCCACCGCAACGGTCTCTGAGTACACACACGACTCAGCAGATCAATGCGTGGAATTTACGCCCAGAGAAAGGACCTGTGCCAAACATCAGAAAGCCAAGCGCGCACGACACGCGCGACACTTATGGCGAAACAGAAAGCAATTATGTCCAAAACCCGCAAAGAAGGCCTATTCAAAGCCGTTGGGGCGCGCGCAACATGAACACTGAATGGGACGATGAAGAAGACGACCCAACATACAAAGGGGAAAGCACCGTGTTCAGCAGACTACACCCAGAACATGAGTCATACAAGCCAGCCAAGCGCGCCGGATACAACCCAAAAGCAGAGCATGACTACACTCTGAGCTATCGTCCAGACGACATGACTGAAAATTCAAAATTCATTAAAGAAATTGCCACGGCCGCTATAGACAAAACAAAATTGCCACACAACATGGGCAAATACAACGGCTTGACAGACCCGGATGATCATCTCCAAGTTTTTAATGGCACCGGAGCAACAGGAGGATGGAATTTACCAACTTGGTGCCATCTTTTCGCTCAAACATTCGTCGGCGCAGCACGTATTTGGTTCGACAGCCTACCAGCAGGAAGAATCAAATCATGGATCGACTTTCGAGAGAAGTTCCTCGCGCACTTCTCCCAGCAGCGCAGACACACTAGAGACCCAGCTGATTGTTTAAACATATGGCGCAAGGACCACGAAAGCGTGGAAGATTTCATCACTAGATACAACAAAGAATGTCTGGAAATCGGAGACGTAGGCGAAAAGATGATGCGCGCGCACTTCATGAGGGCAGTCAAATGCGACGATTTAATCCAGCGAGTAAAAGGAAGAGATGGAGGACCCAAAGATTGGGAAACCTTCATTGAAGCAGCCAAAACCATTGCGCAAACAGACAAACAATTGACCGGTGATGATCACCGTCAACGCGGATACAACCACAATGACCGGCACAACAAAAAAGGCAGAAACCAACCATGGAAAGCGTCCGGTCACAGACAAAGAAGCCCAGCACGGGAGGATGCGCGCCACACGATCAATCAGATAGCCCATCGGAAAGAGGTAAAAAGGGAAAACAGGGAAAAACAGTGGACACCACTAACAAAGACCCCTTCTGAAGTTCTGGCCACTGAGAATCATCAGTTCAAACCACCCCTACAAATGCAAAACAAGAGAGGTCAAGATCCAAACCTTTTCTGTGAATTCCACAAAGACACGGGTCATTTAACCGACGACTGCTTCAGCCTAAAACAAGAAATAGAAAGGGCCCTGAGAGATGGAAAGCTCACACATTTGGTAAAAGGTGGAAAGCGCGACTACCGCCAAATTCAAAGAAGAGAAGAAGGGCCAGATAACAAAAAACTCCGGAAACTTGAAACCCACATGGTTCAAGGAGGTCCACGAAGGCCGAGAAAGAATTACAACAAGCGTACACAAGACGATTCGTGGCGCGAGAGGCAAGTTGTCTTTCCTATTGTAAGAGGAGGCCCAAGAGAAAGAAGGCCCATAGTAATCTCAGGAGTAATCGGTCCCTACCAAACCGACTACATTTTCATTGATCCAGGGAGCACCGCGGACATCATATACGAACAGTGTTTTAATCAATTCGACCAAGAGGACAAGGCGCGCTTAGAACCAGTCGATTACCCACTAACTGGCTTCTGCAATGAGGCCGTCTTTCCTCTCGGACAAATATCGTTTCCGGTGTTACTCTCGGATGGAAGAAATTCAAGAACCGAAGAAGTCACATTTATGGTGTTACCTGCGCACTCAAGACACGATATCCTCCTAGGAAGAGAGTCTCAAGGAGATTTCAGTATGATTTGCTCTGGTTCGCATTCAGCGGTAGGATTCCCAACAGAAACAGGGGTAGCAATAATCTACGCAAGCAAAGAAGTCTTAGCAACAGATGAGATCAGACCTGCAAAAGCAAGTAAACCAGCACCACGCGCGGAAGCAGAAAAATGGGTATTGAACAGCGCATACCCAGAGCAAACAGTTACCTTAGGACCCGCAATGTCTGATCTAACATGCGCAGCACTAAAAAAGCTTTTGTTCCAAAACATGGATGTGTTCGCCTGGACACCAGCTGACATGGTAGGAGTTCCACGGCACATAGCAGAACATCGAGTAAACGTCTCAGAAAAAGCAAACCGGTGGTGCATGCCAAGCGCCACTTGGGAGATATAAAGCACGATGCTATGAAAGAACAAGTGATGGAATTGTTAAATGCGGGAATCATCAGAGAAGTCAGATACCAAACATGGGTAGCAAGCCCGGTAATGGTACAGAAGCCAAATGGTAGTTGGAGAATGTGCGTCAATTACAAGGATTTAAACAAAGCATGTCCACGTGACTGTTACGCTTTACCAGACATCGACGAAAAAATTGACTCGCTGGCAACATTCAGATGGAAGTGCTTCCTTGACTGCTACAAAGGGTACCACCAAGTCCAAATGGCCGTCCAAGACGAAGATAAAACCGCATTCCGCACACCGACAGGGCTATACTGTTACCCCAAAATGCCTTTCGGTTTAAAGAATGCAGGGGCCACTTACCAAAGACTGATGAATGAAACGTTCAAAGACGCCATCGGCAACTACATAGAAGTATACATGGACGACTTGGTGATTATGAGCAAAGAAGAAAGCTTGATGCTGGTAAATATCCAGAAGACATTTGACACGCTGCGCGGTGTGAGTATCAAGCTGAACCCAGCGAAATGTTCTTTCGGCATGGAAAAAGGGAAATTCCTGGGCTTCATCGTTACAAAAGATGGTTTCAAAGTGAATCCTAAGAAAGTTCAAGCAATCGAAAGAATGCCTTCCCCATCAACCATCAAAGAGATGCAAAAATTGGCAGGACGCCTAGCAGCACTGAATCGCTTCCTGGCCAATCACGCAGCTAAGTCTTTCCCGTTCATCAAGACACTCCGTAATTGTATGAAGAAAAGCCAGTTTCAGTGGACTCCGGAAGCCGAGAGCGCATTCCGCAAGATGAAAGATTGCCTCATCAAATTGCCAACGTTGACTGCACCAATCAAGGGGGAACCCTTGGTGATATATTTATCAGCTTCTGACAGAGCAGTGGGAGCAGTGTTACTCGTTGATCGTCAAGGTGTCCAAACACCAGTTTACTATGTGTCCCGAACCTTGACCGACCCAGAAACTCGGTACGTCATCATGGAGAAACTAGTACTTGCATTGATCCATGCATCAAGACGGCTGCGAAGGTACTTTGCTAACCACGTCATCCATGTGTTAACAAACTACAACATCGGCAACATCCTCACAAGACCCGAAATTTCAGGAAGACTAGCGAAATGGGCAATAGAACTTGGAGGCCATAATGTGGTCTTCAGTCCAAGACCAGCTATCAAGGGCCAAGTGCTAGCAGACTTCATGACAGAAGTGCCTGACGACAAGGATCGAGAATGTAAGGCAATGGAAAAAGCCGAGAAACAACAAGTAGAAGAACCGTGGCTGCTATACACAGACGGCGCGTCTAACGAAGATGGCGCAGGTGCAGGGCTTCGACTGGTGAGCCCTGATAAACACGAATTCACCTACGCCATATGCTTGGATTTCAAAAGCACGAACAATGAAGCCGAATATGAAGCTTTCCTTGCTGGCTTAAGATTAGCAATCAAAATGGGGGTCAAACACATTAAGGCGCACGTAGACTCCATGTTAGTGGCCGGGCAAATCAATGGGCAATACGAAGCCAAAGGAGATGTAATGGCACTATACCTGAATCAAGCGAAGACACTGCTGCAAACCTTCTATTCCTACAAGGTGCACCATATCAACAGAAGCGAGAATAAACCGGTAGACGCGCTAAGTAAGCTCGCATCAACAAGTTTTCAGTACCTAGCAAAGGACGTGCGCATAGAAGTTCTGAGCAATCCATCAGTGCCACTAAGGGAAGTAAGCGTCATTCAAGTAGGAACAACGTCATGGATGACTCCGATAATCGCATACCTTCAATCCGGGTACTCCCGGAGAACAAAGCCGAAGCGAGAAAAATCCAGTACAAGGCTGAACATTATCAGATGGCTGATGGAATTTTATATCGAAAGTCATACCTGGGACCACTGTTAAGATGCGTCGACCCCGAAGACGCAAACTATTTGATAAGAGAAGTGCATGAAGGAATCTGTGGCATACATACAGGACCAAGAATGGTGGTGGCAAAGGTGATGAATGCCGGGTATTATTGGCCCGGGATGCACCTAGACACAGTAAAAGAATTGAGGAAATGCAGTGGTTGCGAAAGACACGCCCCCAAGACGATGCGCCCCAAGAATGAACTGGTACCAGTTACAACGGCGTGGCCTTTTCAGTAGTGGGGAATAGATATGGTTGGCCCTTTCCCCGAAGCCCCAGGTGCTGTCAAATTCATAATAGTCGCAGTCGACTATTTCACAAAGTGTGTAGAGGCAAAGGCGCTCGCATCAACCACATGCACCGTCGTCAAGAAGTTCATATGGGAACATATAATATGTCGTTTCGGTTTACCCCTCAGAATCATCACCGACAACGGAACGAATTTCGCCGCAGACGATCTTCAAGAGTGGTTTAAAGAATTACACATTGAGCATACCTTCTCATCGGTCGCGCACCCCCAGGGGAATGGTCAAGTGGAAGCAGTTAACAAGAGCATTGTTGATGGTATCAAGGCAAGATTGGGAGAAAAAAGAAGAGGCTGGGTTGACGAACTGCCCAGCATATTATGGGCCCACAGAACAATGCCGAAGACAAGCAATGGAGAAACACCGTTTAGCTTAGTATACGGGTCCGAGGCAGTGATACCGGCGGAGATAGGATTACCGTCACCACGAATGCTCTCCTTGAACCTGATCAACAATGAAGAAGAAAGGAGGATCGACCTAGACCTCCTAGAAGAAAGGAGAGAGATGGCGGCAATCAACGAAGCAAAGTACAAAACGAAGTTGGAGAAATATTATAACTCCAAAGTCCGAGTCTGCACCTTCAACCCAGGAGATTACGTCCTGAGAGACAACGAAGCTTCCAATGCCGAAAAACCAGGGAAACTGGCTCCTAAGTGGGAAGGTCCGTATGTTATAGACGCAGTACTCGGAAAGGGAGCCTACAAGCTGCGCACCATCGACAACAAGGAGGTTCCACGAACCTGGAATGCTCAACAGCTGAGAAGGTGTTATATGTAAAAGAGTTACGTAATTGCAATGGCTGAATCGCCGACACATTTATCGTAATACAAGAAGTGTTTGGCTATCTTTATATCATGCAAATTTCCTGTCATAACTGCATATATTACTTTGGGCGTACACGAAAACACCAATGGCTCGACCATAGGAAACGTTGTAGACCTCTAAGGCTCGTCACAACCAAGTGCACAGCCGGGTCAGAAACACAACCAAAGCCTACAAAATGCCAAAACAAAACTTCGTGCCCACACAAACACGAAAATATCGATAGCATGGTAAGTAAACATTGTAAGGCTCTTAAAGCTGAACACAGCTGAGCCCACACAATAACCTGCAATTCGATCACTTCGTAGTCACAAACCAACCCGCGCACATATACGACAGAACAAACGTTGTAGTTAACACAACACAACCTGTCAGCGCCATCATTCATTCGTGACACCTAATCAAAGTAATTTTACATGCACATATTATGACGATAAAAAAATTCGCATAAAACAAAGGCAAATATTACATAACAAACGTCAAGCATAGTCAATTGTTCACAAACATAACAGGTAAGCAAAAAATTGTTCAGAAAGATTGTCAAACGATTACAAGGCCGTCTAAGGCCATACGCGGCACGCAGGCCGTAATCCTTCACTCGGGATGACTAGTCCCAGCACCGCCAGACGTGTTACCCTAATCATCAAGAGCCTTCTTCAATAAGGCGACACCATCTGGTTTCCGGGATAGCTTCTGGGCAGCCTTAACAACGGCGAACTCCAGAGACGCAAACTCCTTCTGCTTGGCAGCATACTCACCATCATAGTCCTCTTTGTAAAGCTCAAAGTGGTAATCTTTTTCATTATTAACAGCCACAGCTTTACCCTCAGAATAGCCATACTTTCGACCACTATTGTAACCCGCTTGCCCCAGCTCAAACATGTAAGTAGCAAGCTCACGAGAATTAACTATACGATCCGCAATCTGCAATACACGACAATGTGAGACGAAAAGTAGTATAACAAGCGAAAAGCAAAGTAAAAAAAGGGACTTACCAAAGGCACTGCATGCGAAGCAGCCATTTACAATCAGCAGACGTTTCCTCAACTAGGAGCTCAGAAGCCTGACATTCAGAAGTTTTTTCCTCAAGAAGGCTTTCAGCAGCCTCACACTCAGAAACCTTCTGCTTAACAAGGAGTTCCAACTTGTCGATATGATTGACATATTCTTTCTCCTTCTTTTCAAACGCAACACGTGCCTTATGAGCTTCATCAGCAAGTTCTTTTTTCTCCCCGGATAACCGGACAATAGCTTCACGCTGGGTATGCATTTCAACATTAGTGCGCTCACAAGCACTCTCCCAGTCCTTCTGTTTCTGAATGTTGACTTGCTTCTCTTGCTCGAGCTTCTGCTCAGCATCTGCAACCCTCCACTACAACCCCTTTTTCTCGGCATTAAATTTCTCCTTCTCCTCAGCAAACATCTTCCTCGCGTCCTCGAACTCAGCTGTCTCTTCCCCCATCAATCTCCATTCGCGCACAATCTCTTGAGAAGTGGTGAAGAAGTTAACTCCAGCACGCACATGATCATCCAACAACTCAAAACGATTACGCCTTTTCTGGAACATCCTTTCAGCGGGAGGAAGAGACAAAGAAAAGAAATCATGACAGTTGCCCAGATCATTCATCCGGGAACCCTGAGTCAGATTCTAGTGAGGAGTGTGCGGCAAGTTATTGTTGGTGCATTTCATCTGTTGATTTCGTCTTGGATCAAGTCTTTGTCTTAGAATGTTATTTTTGGGCTCATTGTACAAGAAAACAGGAGATTGTAGGTGTTTAGTGTGCTAGGTTCGCTTATATGACCATATGATAGGAGGTCCGCTTATACGGACATAGGAGGTTCTCTTTTATGTCAGGTCCGCTTATACGGACATAGGAGGTCCGCTTTTATGTCAGGTCTGCTTATACGGACATGTCCATATAAGCGAACCCACCATGACTATATATAGTGGACACATGAGCGAATCTAGTAGTAGAGAAGGTGATGGTCTTGTAAGGTACGGCGAAGCCCTGCCATTTTGTCTCCAGAGCTTGTATTTTGTCAATAGATCAATAAACGAGACGTTAAATAGTGAAATCAAGCTATACGAAGACCGAATCAATGAATTCCGCCTCTGATTCAGTCTAAGCACTCTTCTGATCGACTCGTCAGGTCGTCAAACGTTCCTACAAGTGGTATCAGAGCTCAGGAGGAAGAGTTCTTACCGTTTAGCTCGATTTTCGCTCAAAATTCTGATTTCTACACCTTCTTTCATTAGTTCAGGGAGTTTTATCGGTTAAAATTGGATCAAAATTTCACAGATTGTGCGCAACAGTACAAAGACAAACCCTGGAAAGTTTGATGTCAAAATTCGGTCTAAAAGTGGGTCAAACATCTGTCCGAATGAGATTCGCTTATTTGGTTTGATTATAGGTTCGCTCCAACAAACGGTGTAGATCCGCTTATTGTTACAAATTTCAGGAGATCCGCTCAAAAGCTCATGTCTGGTCCACTCGTGTGACCATACAGGTTCGCTCATAGACACATTCTGATATAGATCCGCTCAAAGATTTCAGCTGGTCCGCTTTTGTGTCTTCTTGGGTATTGATCTGGTTCGCTCATAGGGTAACTATTGTGGTTCGCTTATAAGTGTTCAACAGATTCGCTCATTTGTCAAATAGGGTCTGCTCCAAATGACATTCGTGGTCCGCTTTTGTGAACAACTGATGATCCGCTCATGTATATATGTTTAGATTCGCTTATCTGAACAAAAAGTTGGTTCGCTTATTGTTACATTAGTGGTCCGCTCATAAGTTTCGATAGTGGTTCGCTTTTGAGTCATCATCTTCACGTGTTTTGAAATATTATAACAGGTGACCGACCCATGTGAGGCCCAATCAGCTTTTGTTAATTTGTCGGACATTAATTGAATTGCATGTGAAACAGAGTGATGCCGCCCATACAGTTAATCACAGCCAATCAATGTTATTGATAAGTGGACAATTTAATCAAAGTTGCCGCCCATTTGTAAGGATAAGTGATTTGTGAGGCCCAATCAAAGGAATGAGGCCACTGTGAATGTATATTGGTGAATGTGTGATTTGTGTCAGCTCATGTAAAGATTGTCGGCTCAGTGGGATTTGCGGTTCATTCAGATTCTAGTGTTATTAATGATTGACAACATATATTGTTTGAACATCAAGTTCAGGTCACGTGTAATCTGACTTGAAATTGATTGTCGTTTATCAATCAAAAAGTGAAATTGAAGGCCCATTTGATTACCTAGCTCGAGAAGCCCAATTCATTCAGTGATCAACAACAGTGAAACGAGTTTGCAAATCTTTGACACATGTCTTAGATTGACTTCATCAAACGTATACTGTTACGTATTCATTTCGTTTTGAACTGATCATTTGTATGTTTGTTTGCAGGAGAAACGTGGTTTGCCGAGCATCGGATACACTCACGAGCGAATCTTCACCCGATCTGTTGTCACCGGTTTATCAGATATTCATCTGATTCATTTGTTTTGAAAAAGAGATTGAACGGATTTTAGATTGTGTGAATTTCAGAATTATTTGAAAATCTGTTTTTGTGAATCTTTTCATTCCAGAATCATGTACTTAAATTTCTTTAATATGACTAGTGAAACAATTAATAGAATAAATGTATTAAAGAAAGAATTTGATTCATTTTCAGGTTATCCAGGAGAAAGTACAAAGTGTATCATTGAGAGATATAAACATCTTGTTCGTTCAATGTCCAAAATTGGTATAACCAAAGGACCAGAAGAATGGGTTGAAAAATTTGTCAGTGCTTTACCTCAAGAAGAATGGGAAAATTATATCTTGAACTTGAAGATTTCTGGAGAATTTTCTCAACTGACAATTTGTCCATTCATTGAAAAGATTGAAGAACAAATGATGATAAATGCTGAAAAGAAGAAAAGTCAAAATGATGTCCAAAGAGAAAAGGAAGAAAAAGCTTCAAAAGTTGAAGAATTTGTGAAGAATGAAACTTCAAATTCTGCATCAGTATGCTTTACATGTGACAATTTAATGACAGAAAATGACAAACTCGTGAAAGATGCGGAAAGTTTGACTTTGGAAGTCAAAGAGCTGAAAAATAGGAAGCAAACTGATGATAATCAGATTCTTGTTTTGCAGGGAAATTGTGAGAAACTGAAAGCTGAAAATGACAAACTGTTAAGTAACTTGAACAGTTTGACATTTGAAAACAAGAAGTTGAAAGAAAAAGGAAAAATTTTTGAAGAGAAAGTTAAAGGTTTTGAAATTGAAAAAACAAAAATTGAGAAAGATTTTCAAAATCAAATGAAAATTCTTGAAGATGGGAGAAATGTTTTTAGTCAAAACAACATTGAAAAGCAAAAATTGATCAATTCCCATCTTCAGAAAATTATAAAATTGGAGAAAGAAGATGAATGTGCTAAAAAGAAAATCAAAGAGTTGGAAAAAGAGCTTGAAAGCAAAAAGAAATCTTCAGAAGATGAGGATTTCTGGATTAAACTGGAAAACAAGAATCTAAAAGCAAATGAATCAAAATTCCAAGAACAGATAAAAGTTTTGGAAAATGAAAAATCTGTTCTTGAAAATTTGAAGAATGAGAATGAAGAAACAATCAAGACTCATTTTGGGAGAATATCTCGGCTTGAAAGTGAAGCTGAGAATTCAAGGAACAAAATTGAAGAACTTGAAAAGAAATTGAAAGGTTTTGTGACATCATCCGAGTTTTTGAATATCCCCTGTCCAAAACCGATCAATTCTGTTCCAATAAGTGACAAGGTCACAAACTTTGACAATGTCAAAGTTGAGGATTGCGATGAAAAATCTGATGATGTAAATGAAAAAATAGAAAAACAAAAATTGTTTTTGAAATTGAAAGAAAAATTTCAGAAAACTGTTCTACAATCGACTGAAAAGGGAGAATGCTCTAAGCAAAAACCTTTGAAGAAGAAAGTGGAACAAAAACAAAAGATAATAAAAATTCATCAGATCGACCATCCAATCGCAATGAAAAATTACAAAAAGTAAAAAATGAAAATTCAAAAAATGTTGGTAATAAGTGGTGCAGGTCGGACCACAGTGCTCAAAAGCCAAATCCAGCAAACTTGAGGAAGGAATATCACCAAGCCAGACAATGCTATGATCTGAGCGTTTGGTGTGAAGGTGGTATACGGTACGATAACAAAGTGTGTTACCGATGCGGTTATCAAGGACACATTGCTGTTAACTGCCGGAATTGGAGTTATGAGACCAGAAGATGCTACAATTGCCAAATCAAAGGTCACATTGCCAGAGAATGCCCAAGGAAATCGAATGACAGATTGAGGGTTAATTCTCAGAGATTGGCAAAGATTCCAGTCAAAGTCAAGCCCCATGAACAGAAGGTTCTAAAACCTAAAGTTCAAGATCAGACAAGTCAAGAAAAGAAAGTTAAACTTTCACAGGGGCAGAAAGACAGACTGAGGAAAAAGAGGAAGAAGGCGAGAGAGTATCTCGAGAAGATTTTGTCCTCGGGTTCATCCGTTGGAAAGAATAAGAGTTCTGATGAATCAACTTCCTCGGCTGCAAAGTCAAGCAAGATGAGTTCATCAGATACAAATCTGAGGACAAAAGAGGAAAAGAGGAAGAAGAAAATGGTCGGCGATGAATCTGACAGGTCAAAGTCAGACAAGCCACCTGCAGGCAATGATTCTGGTTCGTCAAAACCAGAGGAGCCATTGGTTGAGATAAAAAAGGAGAATTCAGATTTAACAATGGATGATGCAAATTTTCCACCATTGTTGAATAAAAATTCGAAATCACCCAAGGACCGTCAGGCTTGGGTGAATCTGTTTAAATAGAAAAACCTGACTTGCCGGAGTTCCCAGGTTGGTAAAAGTGGAACATGAATCGGCATCTTTCTAAAATTCGTATTCGGTAACGTCATTCATTCAAAAGGTAAAAGGTTTGTTTGTGATTGATTCAAGTGGTTCAGATTTTGAATCAGATCAATCCTACAAGTGGTTAATCAAGGTCATTAAATTGAACTTGAGTTAACTACATGATTTGATCCCCAGAATCTACAAATGATTGGTAAACAAACTCATTTTCCGGAAAAATCATTTTGATTAACACAAACTTAAGTGTTTTGAAATCATAATGAGAAAATAGTTTGTTGTGAGGGGGAGTTCTGATTGTTTACGCCATGTGGATGGAGAATTAATGCGATTCTCATCAAGTTGTCAAATTTGTACAGTCTGTTTCAAATTTTCCCAGAAAATCAAAATTGAAACATATTTTGATTTTAGGGGGAGTAAAAATTTTAAAAAATTAGAAAATTTGAAAATGTCAAAAACATTGAAAAATTAAAAATGAGTTTTGGTGCAAATAGGGGAAATGATTGTACATCAGCTAGACTGGCACAGTACGCTAAAGATTTGTATTGTATAAATGCAATTAAGCAGTCTCGCTAAAGATGTGTCCGTAGGTTTTCACAGAATTAGTAGATCAGTTTGGGATATAAACATAAATTTCACTTACGTCTATGTGGGGAACACCTCCAGGATATATAGGTAACCCCTGAAATCCTGTTTGAAGGGTCCCGTATTTTGAGATACTAGGTCTTTATGCTCAGTGATATCTGGGGTATTATCCCGGGACTTCTGCTGTATGGAAGTACTGACCTAGTCCCCGGATACAAGCTCGCCCTCAGCAATCTGATTAAACAATAAAATTGATAATCTTTGCTGTTGTAATAAAAGATCCTCTAAAGGGGACACACCGAAAAGTCGAAGCCGTCATCTCTCTGCGTATACGGAAGTATCGACCTGAGCTCTCACGGCCCTCGCACATAACCCCTTAACAGATATCAACTGTCGTATACTCACCTGTAAGACTGAATACTGGGGTCTGGATACGGGAGTATATACTGAGGTGGGAGACATGTAGATGTTCAAGTTCTAAAACACTAAATCTGTATCCCGAACGAGTTGAACATTTTGTGAGAATTTAAGTGGATCAGAATATCGACAATCTACGCGAATTGTTTAAAAGCTTAAAATGAAATAACAGCTTAACGGTGCTAGTGTTTAGTCAGCAGCTGATATGATCCTCTTGCACGAACTCACAAAAATATGTTTGTACATATTTCATTTCTGCTTTTAATTTTTGCATTTGTGTTTCATATTTGAAAAATCCAAAAAGATTTTGGACAACTGATGTTGGAGAGCTAAAATTCAAAATCTCAAAGGCTAAACAAGATGAACAGTTGGTTTGGTTAAAGTGTTTTGAAATGATTAATCAGATTTTGGAAAGTTAATAAATTTTTTAAATGTGAAAAATTCTTGAATATTCTTAAATGATTAGTTGATTCATTAAGTTGAATCACAATTGTGTTTGTTTGTGATAGATTGTTTGAGTTGTGCAGGTTTCTGATCCTGTTGCTACGGAAAGCCAGGAGATACATCAGAACCTGAGAAGAAGTTTGAATTGATAAAGCCAGGAGTTGATTTCAATGGTGATAACAAATTCCAGACGGCGATCCCAGCATGATGATAGGGGGAGTCTAATGAAAGTTAGAGCCAGAGAAAGATCCGGGTACATGATTCCAGGAGAACTTCCTGAAGAAGACCAATCAAGATTAAAGAGCCCTAGAGATTGTTCAAGACTAAAGAAGTACAGACATGAAGTTGCCAAAGACTTGATGAACGACTCCATCAACATCTGAGGGGGAGTCTGTTGGTGCATTTCATCTGTTGATTTCGTATTGGATCAAGTCTTTGTCTTAGAATGTTATTTTTGGGCTCATTGTACAAGAAAACAGGAGATTGTAGGTGTTTAGTGTGCTAGGTTCGCTTATATGACCATATGATGGAGGTCCGCTTATACAGACATAGGAGGTTCTCTTTTATGTCAGGTCCGCTTATACGGACATAGGAGGTCCGCTTTTATGTCAGGTCCGCTTATACGGACATGTCCATATAAGCGAACCCACCATGACTATATATAGTGGACACATGAGCGAATCTAGTAGTAGAGAAGGTGATGGTCTTGTAAGGTACGGCGAAGCCCTGCCATTTTGTCTCCAGAGCTTGTATTTTGTCAATAGATCAATAAACGAGACGTTAAATAGTGAAATCAAGCTATACGAAGACCGAATCAATGAATTCCGCCTCTGATTCAGTCTAAGCACTCTTCTGATTGACTCATCAGGTCGTCAAACGTTCCTACAGTTATCACAAGCAGGATTTTGAGTATCCCAAGAATCAGCATGAACATTTTCAAATTGTGGACTACGAGCCACACTAGAAGTAGCACCACCACCGTCGCCTGTGGGGCGTTTGGTATAAATAGTTTGACGCGGGGCGGTTTCGCTAGATTCAACCTCGGTGTCAACACCCTTACCTTTACCACCCCCACCATCGCCACCTGCAACATCACCACCGCCTTCACCCACATTCTCAACAATCACTTCATCATCCTTCTTCTCATTCCCAGGATCATCGCGAGGAGGGGATAAGTCAATCGTCCTAGACAGAGGAGAAGCAGGAGGAGTGATCTGTGAAATATCACACCTACGAGGCCCTTTGCCTGACTTGACACCTGCCGAAAAGCAATCAACAATCAAAAATAACTCGAGAAGCATGCAACAAATAAAAAACTGTAAAACCATTACCAGTAGGGGCAGAAGCAGCGAATATTTCCTCCAACAGATTCCCGCGACCTCCACTAAAAATACCCATGTCAATATCAGACTTGGAAGGCGCAGGAGGGGTTTCCTTATGGAGTTTAGCCTTTTTCGAGGCAAGAAGAGCAGCAGCCTGCTCGTCAAGTTTACGCTTCTTATCCTCAAGGGCCTTTTTCCTCATCATCTCAGTCAAGGTAGACTGGTCATCCGGGTCAGACCCACGAGCTTTCTCACCAGCTCCTAAACCAGACAACGTATCAGACACGACTACATAATCTAGAAAAGGAAGAGTAGAGGGTCGCTTATGAGAAGTACCAGCTGTTTTGCCCTCAACCCTCTTCTCCCCTTTCTCGGGCCTATCAGTTTTTGTCTTCTTTCTTGTCTCCACTTGAGCAGAAGGATCAACAGGAATTTCCGCATCATCACCACTGACTTCATGAACAGGCTCATTAACAGCCGCCTACGCGGTACCTGCACGCGCGCAACGAGAGGTTAGACCTTCAGAAGATCTGTCGGAACTTCCACTCGAGAGAACAACAACTCCCTCTCGAGTAGGATCAATGGGGTCATCTTCATCGTCTTCACCTAAGGCAACATTGGCATATTTACTGAAACTCTCATCCGATGGGTGCAAGAAACGGCCTCGAATTTGGTTTAACCACGTCGGCTTTCCATCTTCTTGGATCGCCTCAACCATGGCACCCACAGCCTTCGGATCCAAAACATTTATCAAACTATATCCAACTGAAAAAGACAAGGAAATAAGGAATAACGCACAAAATACAAAATAATTCGAATACACTCTAAGGAAATTACATACATTTGCCTTGGTAACCGTAAACGGGAACACCCATGGGGTTCTTCGGGAACCATAACAAACTCATTCCAGCACCAACCAAAGCCATCTCCTCCAACTGAGAAATGGCGGTCGCCTTATGTGTTAGTTTCTTGTACCAATCCTGTTCAGCAAAACCCACCAAAACATCTACCTTAGAGATCCCTTCACCCACCGACCGGTAATGCATATCCACAGGAATAACACCGCGACGAATGTAGAAAAACTTCTGTTTCCAATCGTGTAAGCTCTTTAGAGGAACGGAACAAACAGGAGCAACACCCGTCTGGGCGTTGAAAGAATAGAAACCATTGGTGTAAGTAACACTGTAGTAGACATTGAACATCTCAAACGTCGGATCAACACGATTGGCTCTACAAACAAATTCAAAGTGAGTAATACGCGGAAGCCCAATCGCGTTAATTTGAGAAATATGGAGCCCATAGTTCCTCAACACCGAGGCAGTAAATTTGGTAATTGGAAGCCTGAAGTTACCCTCCCGGAAAAACGCAGCATATAAGGTCAAGTAGCCCGGAGGTGCATTCATGGCGGTAGAACCAGCAGTCGGATATTGGGCTCCCCATTCAGGACGAAAACCCATTCCCTTCACCAAATTGTGGAACTCATCTTCTTTCCACCCTATCACCGCCTGGTTAGGGCCAGGAGGAACCTTCCCCTTATTCTTTCTTTTCTTTTGAGAAGGATTAGCTCCAGACATGATCAAAGAGGAGAGGAGAAATAAGATGGAAAAAATCAAGAAAGAAGGAGGAAAGGTGAAGAACATAAGGAGAGGAAACCAAACTTCAAATTTTGAAAAGTAAGGAGGAAGTAGAAACCGCCCCATATTTATACCCATCGCATTTAATGCGATGTGTAGTGGGCCGTCAGAATCCAGAAGGGTGACCAATGGGGGAGAAACACGCCAGAAGAGAGAGAAGACGTCGTCTCTTTTTTCGGGAGCGTGGGTGACAGACGTGACAGAAAGTAACTGCTGCAACTGAAAAGGCGCCTGTTCACCTCCGACAAGACAGGGATAGCAGACAGTCACATCAGTGTTCTCCCCCAAGACAAACAAAACTTCCCTTAGAAGGAAACAACAAATGCCATACGCCATGCGCCATGCGTCCATTTGGCATTTGTTACCAAAACCCATGCGTTGTGTGTCCATTTGGCTCAACTTTCATAAGTTACCAAAACACATGCGCCATACGTCCATTTGGCTCAACTTCTACAAGTTGCCAAAACCCATGCGCCACGCGTCCATTTGGCTCAACTTTTACAAGTTGCCAAAACCCATGCGCCATGCGTCCATTTGGCACAACTTTTATAAGTTACCAAAACACATGCGCCATGCGTCCATTTGGCTCAACTTTTACAAGTTGCCAAAATCCACGCGACATACAACAACACCAAAAAGACCACTACCCTTATAAGTCCAGAATCCCTCCTAGACGATCAACTCAACTAGAAGACACACTGGACTGGGGGGTCTTGAAGAGGTATGGTCCAATTCCCTGCATACATGGCAGGGACCACACCACTTTCCCATCATACATGGTGCCTACATCAGCAAAATAATCCAGAAGCTTCTAGAAGCTTCTAGAAAACATCAAGGTGGCACCAAAGATGCTCTATCCGACAAAAAGGACAACACGTGTCACCAATCGCCAAACGCCACATAGGCCTGCGACAAATCAGGGAGCATAACTGACGACGCCTGTCACACCCCCAAAAATACCACCTAGGGAGTGTCCCTGTTAGGCGTGTGACGTACCAACAATGAGCCACTAATCACATTGAACCCATACAAGTTTCTAAATAAAGTTCTCGACCATTAATAAAATACCATCAACAAGTTTAAATGAAAAGTTAATATGTTCAGCGGAAGCAAATAGTAAACCAAGTTAAACTGTTTCAAAACCAAAGTATAGTATCAAGAAATCAAGCACATAAATCCTCCCAGCCGACCCATGACCACTCCAGCTACTTCAGACAGCAAGTTCCAAATCCAAGTAATCTAACGACCTGCGAGCATGCAACAAGTGTATTAGACAAGGCTGGTGAGTTCATAGTTTTACAAAAACGTTGGTTACCAAGTGTTTAGTTAATCCATTGAATTTAAATCCGGAAGCAATGTTGAAAACAATGTTGATAATACCCCAATGCAAGACGGCTTCTGATTATTTTGCCCTTTCTCCAATGCTCCTATCAAAGCATTGGTCATGACTAGGTCATTAGTTCAACACCCGTCCTCCCAGGAACGGGGTGAGGTTGCCAAACCTAAGTAGCGCTACCAACTAATACCCGTTACCCTCCAGGTAACATAATAAGGGACTTACAAAAATGATAGGTGAGAATATTAACCAATATACCCGTTTTTACCCAAACCACTGACTGTCCCCAACCACTAGGACGCATGCTCGAATGTAGTGAACTCACCTTCGTTTGCTCGGTAAGATTACATACGTATTCCAAGTTGGTCAATTAGTTCCTATTGTGATTACCACATGTTAGGACGGTAATCAAGTAATCACGTATAAGTTACACGTATCTAACACGTATTGTCAAGTAGTAAACAACCAGGCATATACATTACGTATGTCATACAAGCATTCTGGTCATAATACATTTACGATACACGTTCACATCATGCATCAATACTAGTAATTTAGTTCACATGTAAGTACCCACGTATTGGTTCATTTGCATCCTTTAACCATTCCCATGTTATATTCTTATTTCAATACAGCAACCCAGCCCACTGATGTAATAGGCTACCCGACCCACTGATGTGTTCTAATTAGAGATTGCAGCCCAATCACAAATAAATTAGTCCACTAATTCTAGCAATCCATTTAACATATAATCGCCCACTAACATGTATTCGATCTGCCAAAGTTTTCGGCCCAACCCAAAACCTTATTGTTTTCCCTCGTTTGCGCATTCCAATTGACGTGCCAGGTCCAATCCAAATTATCTATTCTTATTTTAACCCTTGTAACCCCATTACCAATCCAATGTTACCCTTGATTAGTTCTGATTACATCCTAGCACCCTCATAAAAATCTAAATGTTTTACCCTGCTCGTGTGACCCAACCCAGCTGATGTTGGGCCCAAAAATAAGGTGCGGCCCCAATATAATGTGTGTGGTTCAAGCATATGCATATGTGTGCTAAACAACCCGTGCGGCCTAATTTCCTCTAATGCCCCTATTTTAATTATGCACAATTCATACCAAGTCTGTTTAACAAATCCGTTTCATTGTATAGCACTAACTGACATCCTAAAGAACCACTATTCAGCATCATAAATTTTGCAATTCATTATGTAATAATCATGCATAACAATCACAACCATTAAAATCTATTTTATGCACATGGTTACAATTCACACAATCTAACATAATACCCTAACACATGTTACCACAGTTCGATCATAATACTTAATAACATACATGGTCATGATTCACAGATATTTGCATGTATACAAGTAATCATTAGTACTTTTAACACACATAGCATACATAAGATAATAACATATGTAAAGTATAGTTCACATACCAATCAACTGCAGTTATACGTATGATGCCTTGACACTATAGGGTTATTTCGATGGGGGGGTCTGCCACTGAAACCGTCGCACAGCAAATAGAGGGGGTGGGGGTTTCCTGTCGTACGAAATCTTGGAAGATAGTTAGGGTTTTGTTTTTGGTTTAGAGTTTGTGTTAAATAACTACACCTAAGCATCCTATACGTAATAATACATTGGGGCGGTTACTGTTGACCGAGATGGGCTCAGACTCATGCAGTGGGCTGCCACCACACTAAATAATGCTGCCAACCAATGGGACTTGGTGGCAGTTTGGGCCTTTACTCCATTCGGTTCCTATAAGCTAAAAGTGTCTACTATGAGGGTTTGGTTTGTCCTCCACATTGGGCTTAATAGAAGGTGTAGGATGTGTGGGCCGAGATGAGAGGGGCCTGTGACCAAACATCGTATGTAAACAGCTCAAGTAAGTTGCGGCCCAGCTGAATTAGTTCAAGATCCTAACACATAACCATAACATGTGACTGAGTGTACACATGTAACCCGAACATTTATCAATTAACAGGTAGCAACAAGTTGTTATTATTGTTATATTCTTATAACATAAACCCCTAGACTACCAAGTGTATACAATTTGTTCAACAAGTTATTATTGTTATATTTATATAAAGTAAACATAACTCCCATTTATGAGAAAAGTTAGCGCGGACGAGTATTGAGTTTAACTGGACTAGACAAAATAATAATAATAATAATAATAATAATAATAATAATAATAATAATAATAATAATAATAATAATAATAATAATAATAATGAAACAGTGATAGTCTGAAAGTGCGGGTTGTCACATCATCCCCAACTTGAAGGAAATTTCGTCCCGAAATTTGACAAGTAAGTACAAGTTAGTGGCAAGTAGACACAAAGGAGTGAAGTGAGAAATCAAGATTGTTGCGGATTATTCTCAGGTGCCACATCATCCCCAACTTGAAAGAAATTTCGTCCCGAAATTCACCAGTTGCATTGGAATTGATTCAGCAGATTCGTACGATTTCGGATACTTAGTCTCGAGTTCCAATGAACTCTCATAATTGGAATTTGACAGTGCTCGCAAACCTTAACCTCCTGGGGCATGATTTCAAGAGGCACCTTGACAACCGCAACTTGGCGCTAGACTCGGACTCTAAGAAGGTATCACAAGAGTTTCGTTGGACAAACACTGCTTTAGACTCGCGACATAAATGACATCATCAACCTTACCCAATTCGTCGGGTAACTCGAGTTTTAGACGACGTGACCGATTCTTTCCAGAATTCCAACTAACCCAACGTAACGTAAATTAAGCTTGTCACGTTTCCTAAGTATGCCACACCTTCCCAGGGTGAGACTTTCAACACAATACGATTGCCTCTAACGTTTCCCAAGTTTATCAGCTTTCCTGACAGTCACGCGTTGCCTCCAATCGTCTCCAGTAATTAAGTTGTCAACCATCTTACTCTAACAAGAAGGTTGACCTTATCATCTATGTACCACACGAACCCAGCTTGGGAATTCTCTTCCTTCAGTGCTTCGACTTGGACAAGGCAAATCTGATCATGTAGGCTAGAGTCGATGGTGAGTTGCAAGTTCGTATGCGTTTAGGTTCCATAGTCGTATTCGCTCAGGAGTTTCGTCGAGCGATGCCATCACATAATTAACTTTCTCAAAACAAAGGTGCACGGGAGGCCTCTTGTGATCGGTCTAAACGGTGCAATTGGTACCGTCCAAGTGATGCATCCATCTTCATTCCAAGGACCATGGCTTCCACCGCAGGTCGTGAATCGAGCAGTTCTTCCTGTAATTCCACCGCGTGAGCCATCTCCTTCTCATGTTGCATCGATGTGTAACTGGGACTCTGATCCGAACCATCATGGTTACCGCCAGATCATTAGTACCCTCGGATAGAAGCGATGCTCAATGCGTTGCAGGGTAGGGTTTCAAAAGCTGAAGAAACGTTCCCCTGTTTTATTTCCCATGAATTCACAGCCCCCCCGCTATGCTAAGGAGGTCGAAGTTGCGCCATCTTCGAAAATCCAATGATGAATCTGCGATAGTATCCAGCAAACTCAAGGGATTGTTGTATCCCAAAAGAAATCAGGATTTGCATAAGGTCAATTCTGAAATTTCAACTAACGATGTGGAAGTAAACCAGGTAACTCTCCAGAAGACACGTCAGAAAATTCACGAATAACTGGAAGATGCTCGTTCTTCCTTTCCTAAAGTGGCGAATCGGTGACAAGAGCTAGTATAACAGAGTAGCCCTTCCGTAGACACTTCTGGGCTTTCACGACTGAGACGATGCCAACAATGGCACCACTACGATGATCTTGAACTGATAAGAATTCCCCACTAGGGAGAGGGATACGCACGATTTTCTCTTTTTGCAGAGAATTTCTGCTTGATACATAGATAACCAAGTCCATGTCAACGACCACGTCAAAACTTACAAGAGTATTGGGAAGTAGGTCAATGTCGAACACTTGACCCACGAGATCAAGTTTACAACCAAAAAGAACATGAGAAGCTGCTATCGATTTACTATCAGTTAATTCTACTACATGCTTATTTACAAGATGGGTGGGAGTCAGTCCTAGCTAGCGATTGAACCCCAGAGACACATAACTCAAATCGGCACCAAAGTCGAATAAAATAGAAGCAAAAAGATCATTCAAAGAAGACGTACCGCTCTCAGCATTACCCTTCATTGCGAGCTTCCCCAGCGCCAATAGTAAATACCCTTCCACTTGCCCCGTTCCCACCATGGTTCCCATTGTTGTTATTCCCTGCGTTGTTGTTGTTGCCAGAATTCTGGTTAAGCTGAGGGCAATCTCGCTTAAAATGACCCTCATCACCACACTGAAAGCACCCTTTTTGATTTCCCCGATTCTGTTGAGACTGTTGCCTCTCCTGCTGCTGTGGTTGCTGCTGCGGCTTTGGGAACCAGACCCTACAATCTTTAGCCATATGGCCCACCTTGTTACACCTATGACATACCCGGGTGCACGGTCCGCGATGGTGGAACATACACTTATCACACTTTGGTAGCTTTCCCGCGTAAGAACCCTGATTTGAACTATTGCTCTGATTCTGGTTCACAGAAGACGACTGGCTGAAACTACGGTGGATGCTGTTGTCTGCCCTTTTCTGAGATTGGCTGGCACTGGTTGCTTTGTCAGTATCGTTCCATTTTCGCTTGTGATCACTAGCAGGTGTGGTAGCTGTAGCAATCGAGGTAGTAGCAGAAACGCGTGGCGGCAAGTTGCCACGTTCGACCTCTTGGTCAGTAATCTTATGTGCCAAACGGACGATACGGGGCAGATTGTCTAGGTTTGCAGCAGTAACGTACCCCTTAACAGCTGGTGCTAAGCCCTTGAGATACAACTCAATTCGCCGAGGTGGGGGTCGAGACATGTTAGGGCACAAAGTTGCTAAATCATTAGACCTCCTAGTGTATGCTTCAATCTCAGATCCCTCCATTTTCAGATTGTAGAACTCGTTCTCCAGTTTCTGAATCTCATCACGAGGACAATACTCCTCTCGCATCAACTCCTTGAAATCATCCCAAGTAGTGGCATTCGCCATCTCAATACCCAACATCTGAACTTGGGCATTCCACCATGTCAGGGCACCATCCTCGAGTGTGCCTGTAGCATACTTCACTCTGTCCCCAGCTGGACAGTTACACATTGCAAATACCGATTCTGCCTTCTCAAACCATCGTAGGAGTCCTACAGCCCCTTCAGTCCCACTGAAGGTCTGTGGCTTACAATCCATGAACATCTTGTACGTACAAGCAGGTGGAGCAGGTGGATTGTTTTGATTCACAGGTTGACCTAAAACGTAAGAACGTATAGTGCACGGGTAAGATTCGAGTATACGACACAAGGATAGAAAGTAATTGGCACATATCGTACCAGCCTGGTAAGCCGCTAGGGCTTCAGCTACACGAGTGTTGATCAAGTTGGTTAATTCGGCCTGGGTCATAGCAATGTGACCACGTCCACCACCTCGGCCTCCTCCACGTCCACTCATGGTTCTATATAAGAGAAGGGAACAATCTTAAGGGTCGAAATGAGGTAAAGGTCGAGTATCACATTGAAATCTACAAACTACCAAGTTATTATTATGTGTGCACCCATAATAATAAGGCGATTTGCATGCTTATCTCAGTGCCTCTTAACTTGCCTTAAAAGGTTCCCCACATTCAAATAGCAACGAAAGGTTTTACAGGATCAAGAATCACAGTAGTCAAAGGGTTGTGTCACACTAACAGTTCACATAACAGGGGTTGGTAACATAAGGGCTCATATTGTTATGCCAAGTGTGCAGTCACATGTAATGTTATACATAAGTGTACGCTAGATATACTATGCAATAGTAAATGAGAAACGAACCTTGCAGTCTGGAGCTGAGTGTCATGGTCGATTTCGGTCCTGTTCGGTTATAGTCTGGTTTTATGAAAACGTTTTAAAACCAAGTTCGCTATAACCAGTGGCTCTGATACCAAACTGTCACACCCCCAAAAATACCACCTAGGGAGTGTCCCTGTTAGGCGTGTGACGTACCAACAATGAGCCACTAATCACATTGAACCCATACAAGTTTCTAAATAAAGTTCTCGACCATTAATAAAATACCATCAACAAGTTTAAATGAAAAGTTAATATGTTCAGCGGAAGCAAATAGTAAACCAAGTTAAACTGTTTCAAAACCAAAGTATAGTATCAAGAAATCAAGCACATAAATCCTCCCAGCCGACCCATGACCACTCCAGCTACTTCAGACAGCAAGTTCCAAATCCAAGTAATCTAACGACCTGCGAGCATGCAACAAGTGTATCAGACAAGGCTGGTGAGTTCATAGTTTTACAAAAACGTTGGTTACCAAGTGTTTAGTTAATCCATTGAATTTAAATCCGGAAGCAATGTTGAAAACAATGTTGATAATTCCCCAATGCAAGACGGCTTCTGATTATTTTGCCCTTTCTCCAATGCTCCTATCAAAGCATTGGTCATGACTAGGTCATTAGTTCAACACCCGTCCTCCCAGGAACGGGGTGAGGTTGCCAAACCTAAGTAGCGCTACCAACTAATACCCGTTACCCTCCAGGTAACATAATAAGGGACTTACAAAAATGATAGGTGAGAATATTAACCAATATACCTGTTTTTACCCAAACCACTGACTGTCCCCAACCACTGGGACGCATGCTCGAATGTAGTGAACTCACCTTCGTTTGCTCGGTAAGATTAAATACGTATTCCAAGTTGGTCAATTAGTTCCTATTGTGATTACCACATGTTAGGACGGTAATCAAGTAATCACGTATAAGTTACACGTATCTAACACGTATTGTCAAGTAGTAAACAACCAGGCATATACATTACGTATGTCATACAAGCATTCTGGTCATAATACATTTACGATACACGTTCACATCATGCATCAATACTAGTAATTTAGTTCACATGTAAGTACCCACGTATTGGTTCATTTGCATCCTTTAACCATTCCCATGTTATATTCTTATTTCAATACAGCAACCCAGCCCACTGATGTAAGAGGCTACCCGGCCCACTGATGTGTTCTAATTAGAGATTGCAGCCCAATCACAAATAAATTAGTCCACTAATTCTAGCAATCCATTTAACATATAATCGCCCACTAACATGTATTCGATCTGCCAAAGTTTTCGGCCCAACCCAAAACCTTATTGTTTTCCCTCGTTTGCGCATTCCAATTGACGTGCCAGGTCCAATCCAAATTATCTATTCTTATTTTAACCCTTGTAACCCCATTACCAATCCAATGTTACCCTTGATTAGTTCTGATTACATCCTAGCACCCTCATAAAAATCTAAATGTTTTACCCTGCTCGTGTGACCCAACCCAGCTGATGTTGGGCCCAAAAATAAGGTGCGGCCCCAATATAATGTGTGTGGTTCAAGCATATGCATATGTGTGCTAAACAACCCGTGCGGCCTAATTTCCTCTAATGCCCCTATTTTAATTATGCACAATTCATACCAAGTCTGTTTAACAAATCCGTTTCATTGTATAGCACTAACTGACATCCTAAAGAACCACTATTCAGCATCATAAATTTTGCAATTCATTATGTAATAATCATGCATAACAATCACAGCCATTAAAATCTATTTTATGCACATGGTTACAATTCACACAATCTAACATAATACCCTAACACATGTTACCACAGTTCGATCATAATATTTAATAACATACATGGTCATGATTCACAGATATTTGCATGTATACAAGTAATCATTAGTACTTTTAACACACATAGCATACATAAGATAATAACATATGTAAAGTATAGTTCACATACCAATCAACTGCAGTTATACGTATGATGCCTTGACACTATAGGGTTATTTCGATGGGGGGGTCTGCCACTGAAACCGTCGCACAGCAAATAGAGGGGGGTGGGGGTTTCCTGTCGTACGAAATCTTGGAAGATAGTTAGGGTTTTGTTTTTGGTTTAGAGTTTGTGTTAAATAACTACACCTAAGCATCCTATACGTAATAATACATTGGGGCGGTTACTGTTGACCGAGATGGGCTCAGACTCATGCAGTGGGCTGCCACCACACTAAATAATGCTGCCAACCAATGGGACTTGGTGGCAGTTTGGGCCTTTACTCCATTCGGTTCCTATAAGCTAAAAGTGTCTACTATGAGGGTTTGGTTTGTCCTCCACATTGGGCTTAATAGAAGGTGTAGGATGTGTGGGCCGAGATGAGAGGGGCCTGTGACCAAACAGCGTATGTAAACAGCTCAAGTAAGTTGCGGCCCAGCTGAATTAGTTCAAGATCCTAACACATAACCATAACATGTGACTGAGTGTACACATGTAACCCGAACATTTATCAATTAACAGGTAGCAACAAGTTGTTATTATTGTTATATTCTTATAACATAAACCCCTAGACTACCAAGTGTATACAATTTGTTCAACAAGTTATTATTGTTATATTTATATAAAGTAAACATAACTCCCATTTATGAGAAAAGTTAGCGCGGACGAGTATTGAGTTTAACTGGACTAGACAAAATAATAATAATAATAATAATAATAATAATAATAATAATAATAATAATAATAATAATAATGAAACAGTGATAGTCTGAAAGTGCGGGTTGTCACAACGCCAATAAAACATTTCAACATGGGCAAATATAAGCGCGCCACGTGTACCACTACACAGGTCACGACAGAAGAGACCAAGAGGATATTCCCCTTGGTCGGACAGCTGGCGCACAACCACAGCTGGCACGGCTGCTCCTCCCTCATTCACCTCCGGCTATAAATAGGACCCTTCATCATTCAGGTTGAACCATCTTGCTCTCTATACTCACACACTCAACACGCACTATTTATTCCTACTCGGAACAGTACTTATTCTCACGCCGGAGCCTGGTTAAGAGGGAAACCCCCATGTTCCCGTCTTAACGAGACTAACTGTGTTTGCTGTTTTGCAGGATCCAAGTCATTTTCCACGAGTAGGAAAGGAGATTGAACCTACAAAAGAAATAAATTAATCTCGGTGTTATTCTGTGTTTCATCACTTCCGCATCCAGTTTCAATGTTTGATCATAAATTCATAATTAAACAAAAGCAGATAGCCGATATGATTAGTTAAACGTATGATGCATCTTACATCATTTACTTAGTAATATATTTATATTCCTTTAACAAAATTACGTGTATATCGTTAATACTCCATAAACCTTTGGTTTAAGATTACTTAGTTATAGTTGCATTTAATTAATAAATCATTATTGTAACCGGTGCTGTTATTTGTTTTTATTTTTTCCGATCAATTAAAATGCATCTTGATGTATCAATAGTGTAACGAGCTAAACATACCGAATGAATTCTCGCAGTGGTGAATTATATCGAGTGTCCTTGCTATGATTAGACCGAACTGATACTGTTCTAACAACATCGGTACCAGCTGCATCATTATTTGCTTTTTATGATTTTTTTTATAGATGTAAAACACGTGTCGATTGATATGCCACATCTAGGTATTGTATATGTATTTTAACAAATTGAATTGATGCCGACAGAATACCTGTGCGTAGCGCGGTGCATCCCCCTAGACCCTAGTTTATTTACAAAATCACACATGTGTCATTTTCCCATATAAACTATACTATGTCATAATTTTCCCTTAAACCCATATTTAGCTTTTTCATTAGGTTATTAACTTTAAGGTATGTTTGCTTATTTGGGAGGTATAATCAATGTCGACAAGTGGACAACGGCTTACACAAATAGTGAATGGAAAGATATGAAAACGGTTGATTGCCTTTGGAGTGCCTTCCAAATATACCTTTCTACTTTTTTTTTTCTGTCCCACCTCCGTGTGAAAATTAATGTGTATTGCATTTTTTGACAATGCTTAATATTATAAAAATAAAATTATGACAAAGACTCTAAATGAGTTCGAGTTTTTAAACCAAACCTTAGGGTCAACGGGTGGGTTAGGCAAGGCAGTTCGGCAATGTCTTTACCGATAGGCAACATCGCCGCCACACCAATTGCCACGCCGAAGATGTCCAAAATTGGTAAATGTTTGCTGAGTTCAAATGGATCGTTGTGCATTTAATTTTTGACCGTTGGAGTATGTCAACAGTAATATTACCGTTTAGAAATTAAAAAAAAGTTTTTTTTTTTTTTTTTTTTTTTTTTTTTTTTTTATAAACCTATATAAACCACACACATTTTAAACAAATTCACACCAACCCACATCCTAATTACTTCAAATTTATTCAATTTTTTGTAAAAAGGTGGAAGAAATACCTATTTTATTCCTACCCGATAGCAGTGATCATCTGATAGTAGCATAGGTTTTTTTTTTTTTTTTTTTTTTTTTTTTCCAAAAACTCATCGACGAAGCCGAACTACAAGGCATAGGCACATCTACTAAGAAATGTTATGTTCGTCGTAGTCGTGAGAGTGGGCACGAAATCCTTATGGCGGATTATTTTGTCGAGGAACTGAAATATAACGAAGAAATTTCCGTTATCGGTTCCGTATGTCAAAAAATTTGTTTCTAAAAATTGTGAGCGACGTGGAAGCGAATAACTCGTGGTTTGAAGAGAGCGTAAATGCGAGGATAAAGAAGCGTTTTACCTCGTTGCAAAAAGTTACATCGCCTATTAAACAACTTGCAACCGGTAACACTCCAGACGAGAACGCCGAAAGGACTTCCCGTGAGTGTCTACAATATTTCTTCGAAACGGTATGTAAAATATACGCTCCCGAGTTCTTACGTAGGCCAACAAGCCACAACATGGCGCTTTTGTACCAAGCTCATGAGGATAAACAATCACCTTCCTGGTATGGTGGGTAGCCTTGATTGCACCCATTTCGTATGGAGATCGTGTCCCACAGCGTTTCGTGGCCAATATATGAGAGGAGATCACCGTTACCCTACGGTTATGCTCGAAGCGGTAGCCTGTCAAGATTTGCGGGTTTGGCATACTTTTTGTGGTCCATCAGGTGCACAAAACGACATCAATGTGCTTCACCAATCTCCATTATTCCATACTGAACGGAATGGAACAGCCCTGAAATTACGTTAACAACCACTTATACAAACGTTGTTACTATCTCGTGAATGAAATATACCCTACATGGTCCGTATTTGTCAAATAATATCCATATCCTCAAGAAATGAACGAAAAAAAGTTCAAGAAGCAACACGAGGCAGCAAGAAAAGATGTGGAAAGGGCTTTTGGTGTTTTGAAGTTAAAATGGAGTATAATGAATCGGCCAATGCGTGCAAAGAGTGTGAAAAAAATTAGGTTCGTCGTGTATACGTGTATTATTTTACATAACATGATTTTAAAAGACGACGGAAACACAATAGCACCGGTACACATCCGGGATCCTCCAGTCGAGCCCGCACTTGATGACAGTGTCTTAGACGAGCTTATGGATGAAGATATGCATTGGAGACTAAAACATGATCTCGCTGAGCATCTCAAAAGAATGGATTTGCCACACCTATTGGTGGATTCCGACGAAGAGTAGTTAATTTATTTAATTATGGTAATGTTTTTTTTATTTTATTTTTAATTTAGTGTAACGTTTTTTTATTTTTAAGTTAATGCAAGTTTAAAAGAAAAAAATTGGTTTGCCTAATTTCAAATAGGCATGCATCCCTAGTGATTTTTGGGTAATAGGCAAAAAGTTTAGGCAAATTACATGGTACAATTCAATTGGGTGGGGGGAAACTTCGCCTAAAGGGGTTAATTCCATTCCAGTATGATTCGGCAAAACGAATTTTCTATATAATTCCATTGCGGTCCAATACTCGAATGCCCGTCTTAGTTGTTTCGGGTTTCAAGATTTTCTTGTCATATTTAGGTTTCTTTTTGTCATCCCTACTTTGAAACGTTTTGTAGTAGTATGTATGAATTCGCTGTATAAACTTTTAGTAGTAGTAATTGGTACTTAGAAATTTAAACAATGGCTACTCAAAAAAACTTTGTCGGCACTAGAATTACTAAGGGTTTACCGAACATGATTTATGAACTTTCATAGATGGTGATATAAGAAAGAAAGAAGTTCAAGGTATTAGGTCTAGTTGTTGCGTTGCATTCAACAGAAAAAGCTTCTAAATAAAGTCAAGAAATAATCTATGCGCATTTAACTCATGGACCTTTGCTAATCTTTTGATTAATTCATATACATATATTCCAAACAATATCATTAGAAAACAATAGCTTCAAATTGAAGGGTCACGCTTCCTTGATCCCAAATCTTTCTATTCTCACCTTCTCCCTCTCATTTTCTATTTGCATGATATTCAACAATATTATACAATGAAATCTCCTAAAATAGACGTTAAATATTATTATTTTTCTTCTTCCAAAATGTAGTAAGAACTCCCTTTTAATATATAAGAAAACAAACTTCTTCATGTATGGCTACAAGCCAACTAGATCACATGTGAAAAACTAGTATTTTAATCCCGCACGTTGCAACGAGAATTTGATTATTAAAACAATATTAGCACTCGGTACACGAATCGAAAAAAATAACGTAGAATCATGAGGAGATGAACATTCAAACGTAACCACCGTACATGCAAAAGCCAGTAAGTTTAAAAATGACATTACAAAAATTATTTACCAAAATGTAGAAGAAAAAATGAGTGTATATTAGAGCATTCACATTGAATTCCTTATCATTATTCATATAACTAAACTAGAACTCATAACAATTATCTTCTTTTCAATTAAATAATACTTTTATATCTTTATTATAATTATCTTTCATCTCTCCTCTACTCATAACAATTTTCAAAAATATTAGAAAAAACTTATGAGGATGAAGAGTATTTCCCATGTATCTACAACAATAACATTTTCTCTCTCCTACACTCACAACCACTTATAATCACTCATAATTGTTTCTTATAAAATAAGTAACACACGCACAAATTTATAGGGTAACCATGTGAATACTTTTAGTAAAGTTAAAAAGAGAAAAACAAAGGAATTTTAAAACTTTATTAATGTAGAGGGACTAAATTTGTTTTTTTTTTATCAAAATTGAGAGGCTAAAATTGTATTGATTAAACTTTATTAGAACATAATGATTAAACAAGTTGTAGGAGACCGTTCACAAAATAAATAAAATAACAATTTTCTATTAATAAGCAGTCTGATTACAATACATAAAGAGGAACAGAACTAAACAGAAAGAAATTACAATACAAGAAATTGAATTAAAGTAAGAACAGGTTACAAAGAAAAATATGGAATAAAACGAAAAAACCAATGGTGACTGAGGCACGTGAAGATCACGCTTCCCTTAAAACAGATTTCGGGCCACCCAGGTGAACCCGTCTGTTTCCCAGGGTACAACAGCCTAAGCAGATTGTATTGCCGGGATTAGCCTAGCACCTGAAAAAATACCTGAAACAAGAGTTCTCAGGGATTCAAAGTTAGGAAATTGTCTGTGTGTGCTATGAACCATACGAATGTGTAATTTTCAGTGTGTCTTAGACAAAGCACACAACTTGTATATATTCCTGTTTAGAATTCTAACTGAAATGTTATATTGAATACAAAATTCAATAACGAATTCAATGACAATGATGGTCATATTGAATACTGAATTCAATAAAAATTAAGTCTCATATTCAATGAGAACTTAATTCACCTTAACCAGTAGGAATCTAAACAGTCACCAGACCACTTGCTCAAGCCACACGAACCAAGACGCATCTAAAAAATAGTAAAGGCGGCTCCAAGCGGCTCGCGGCGATGTGAGCGTGCGAAGTGCAAAGTGCGCCATCAAAGCGCCACATTGCGCCCATCGCCCTCGTCCCGGTCCCGTGCCCGGGCGCGGGCGCGGGTCGGGTCGGGTGCTTCGCACCCTTCTGGCTACCACTGGGTGTGAGTTGTCATACAAGAATACATTCGTGTAGAGAATTCTAATTATAAATCCACAAAAGATTTATCTCTCCACCTATGTGGGACAAGCTCAATTTCCCACATGTTTATGGTTCCAACACACAAACTTAATGCACAAGATCTCTCATTCATCTTGGCTTAATTATTAAATAATCATTATATTATCTCATAATATAATATTATTTATAAAATTCCCAACAATCCCCCACATGAATGGAGATCGTCCCATATACTCAACTGTCATTGATAAAATTTCAGCGGTTAAGTAATGCAGGATAGGTAGGTTTCCCTTTGAACCCTCCTTTGTGACATATACTCAGTCTCCTAGCGGTTAGTAGACGCGATGTCCTTGAACCAACCCCTTTTTACGTAGACGTTATTACACATCACACATTACTCTTCCTGGTCTGGCTAACCCCTCATAGTTGTGTCCGTTATGGTCATGGAACACCATCCTGGTTCTGCGAGAGCTCTAGGAATTGTGCTCCCAATTCCATTCGAAGCGACCCCACTTCTCTCTAACATAGGTGATTTACAAATCATTAAAAGCCATATGCTTAACCTTTCTTGATATCACTGAATTTAAGTAGGAATGGACTAGGAAGTTTGTAACTCCCTTTGTATGTTGAGGCACTCCCCCACAGTGACCTCAGTTCGTACAGTTAGGTGGTCCTATTGAACCTAGATCATGGGATCTCCAATCTTCTAGGATAGGTTTTCCGTTGTACAAACTTACTCCAAGGGCTTTAAACCCATTCCCATCGACGACTTATGTACTACCTCTCTGCTTAAGCCTTTTGTAAGCGGATCCGCAATGTTATCCTTTGACATCACATAGTCAATCGTGATAACTCCAGTTGAGAGTAGTTGTCATATCGTGTTATGCCGACGTCGCATGTGCCTTGATCTTCCATTATACATTGCACTTTGAGCTCTACCAATAGCTGATTGGCAATCACAATGTATGCAAATAGCAGTCAAAGGCTTAGGCCATCTTGGAACATATTCCAAGAATTGACGCAACCATTCTGCCTCTTCTCTAGCTTTATCTAACGCAATAAACTCAGATTCCATCGTGGATCTAGCTATAAGAGTTTATCTGGACGACTTCCAAGATATAGCCGCTCCTCCAAGGGTAAACACATAACCACTTGTAGATCTAGAATCTTTCGTATCAGATATCCAGTTGGCATCACTGAATCCTTCCACAACAGCTGGATTTTAGTCATAATGTAGTCCATAATTTCTCGTGTATCTCAAATACCTTAACAATCTTGTCATACCCTTCCAGTGATCTGAACTAGGATTACTAGTATATCTACTTAACCTACTCACAGCATATGCTAAGTCTGGTCGAGTACATGACATGAGATACATAAGACTGCCAATGATCCTTGAGTATTCCAATTGAGCAACACTCTCGCCTCTATTTTTTGACAAATGTTGAGAGGTATCAATTGGAGTTTGAGCTACACTCGTGTCCCAGGATTGAACTTCTCAAGAATCTTATCCACATAATGAGATTGACTTAGCACCAAACCAGTTTGGGTTCTAATGATCTTTACTCCAAGAATCACATCAGCTAGACCCATATCTTTCATGTCAAATCTCGCTTTCAACATGTCTTTAGTAGATCTGATCATCTTATCATCACTCCCAATGATAAGCATATCATCTACATAAAGGCATAAGATCACATAACCCTTAGAAGTGTCTTTCACATAGACACATTTATCGCATTCATTTATTTTGAAACCACTGTTAAGCATAACTTGGTCAAATTTTTGATGCCATTGTTTTGGAGCTTGCTTCAAGCCATATAATGACTTGACGAGTTTACACACTTTGCCCTCTTGGCCAGGAGCAGGAAAACCCTTTGGTTGCTCCATGTAAATCTCTTCCTCTAATTCCCCATTGAGAAATGTAGTTTTTACATCCACTTGATGTATTTCCAAATTTCTCAAAGCTGCAATTGCAAGCACAAATCTAATTGAGGTTATTCTGGTCACAGGCGAGTATGTGTCAAAATAGTCAAGACCTTCCTTTTGTCTAAACCCTTTGATCACAAGCCTTGCCTTGTACATGTCGACAGAGCCATCAGCTTTCATCTTTTTCTTGAATATCCATCGATATCCAAGTGGCTTGCACCCTGGTGGAAGATCTACTAGCTCCCAAGTATGATTCTGCAAGATAGAATCAATTTCACTCTTGATGGCTTCTTTCCATTGAGGTCCATCTGAAGAGGTAACTGCTTCTCGATAGGTTTGAGGCTCACTCTCAACTATGAATGTAAGAAAGTCAGGCCCAAAGGATTTCTCAGTCCTTTGCCTTTTACTTCTTCTTGGCTCACCCTCTTCAACCTCTAATTGTTCTTGAGTTTCCTCTCGAACAGTCTCATCAACCATTGTTGATGAACTTGCATGATTGGTTGTTGAAGAACTCGCATGAGTTTGTACTAACATTGGAAACTCTTCTTCAAAGTAAGTCACATTTCCTGGCCTTGTCTCTATGATAGAGTCCTTGTGCACATCAGGATTCTTGGATTCATATTCAAGAAAACGATGTGAGCTACCGTTTTTGGCATATCCAATGAAAATACAATCAACAGTTTTTGGCCCTATTCTAAGTGCCTTAGGGGGTGTAACAATCACCTTGGCCAGGCACCCCCACACTTTCAAGTATTTATAGGATGATTTATGTCCCCACCACAACTCATGAGGTGTTATGTCTGTATTCTTAAAAGGTATTTTATTTAACAAAAAATTAGCCGACAAAATGGCCTCCCCCCACATGTCCTGGCTCATCCCAGAACTTATCAACATGGCATTCATCATTTCTTTTAGTGTACGATTCTTTCGCTCCGCGATGCCATTTGATTGGGGTGTATAAGGAGGGGTACACTCGTGTATTATGCCACTTTTGCACATAATTCCCCAAATGGTGAAACATATTCACCTCCTCTTTCACTTCTCACACGTTTTATTTTCTTGTTGAGTTGATTCTCAACTTCAGCTTTATACAAGATAAACTTGTCAATTGCTTCATCCTTACTCTTAAGTAAGTAAACATAACAATATCTTGTATTGTCATCAATAAAGGTAATAAAATATTTATTACCACCTCTGGTAGGAATTGATTTTAAGTCACACACATCAGTGTGAATCAGATCAAGGGGTTCAGTTATTCTTTCAACGGATTTGAAGGATGATCTTGTTTGTTTGGCTTCAACACATGTTTTACATTTTGTTTTAGAGTCAATGGCAAAAGTTGGTATGTAATCTAATTTAATTAAACGACGCATCGATTTAAAATTTACATGACCAAGACGTCCATGCCAAACATTAGGAGACTCAACCAAGTAAGCAGAAGTACTAGCACTTTTATTCATGTTTTTCTTAACAGCCATTACATTAAGTTTAAACATGCCATTCTGGGCATAGCCCTTTCCAACAAACATACCACGCTTAGTTAAAACAAAATTATCACTTTCAAAAACCAAACGACAACCATGCTTGTTAAGCATCCAACCCGACACAAGACTCTTGCGCAGGTCTGGAACATAAAGCACATTCTTCAAAGTGAGCTCTTTCCCAGAAGTCCACTTCAAGATCACATCACCTTCTCCCTTGATATCAGCTGTAGCAGCATTACCCATGTACAACTTTTCTCCCACCACCTCTTTAAATGTATTAAAGAGGGTCCTATCTGGGCACACATGGCGGGTTGCCCCAGTATCAACCCACCACCCTTTTGGCTCGTTACCCACCAAATTTACCTCCTCCGCCATGGCAGTGAGGTCTGAAATCATGGCCACTAATGGCATACCATCATCATTAACCATAAGAGCCGTGTCACGTTTAGGCTCTTTACATTGGTCAGCACGGTGACCCGTTTGTCCACAGTTGTAACACTTCCCTTTAAAGGGACCAGCCTTCTTCTTCACACCACCTTTCTTTGGCCCAAGGTCAACCCCTTTGTTCTTCCCTTTTCCATTGAACTTGTGGCCTTTGTTACCCTTGTGACCCCTTGAGGATTGACCATGTTCCACAAGGTTCGCTTTTGCAGATGCTTCAACTTGACCTCCTTTGTGTGCTATTCTGTTGTCTTCTTCAATACGAAGAGGAACCACAAGGTCTTCGATATCATTTCCTTTCGCTTATGCTTAAGGTAATTCTTGAAGTCCACCCAACTAGGAGGCAATTTTTCAACAATTGCTGCCACTTGGAATGTTTCACTCAGATTCATCCCTTCTGACAGAATATCACTAAGAATAATCTGCAGTTCTTGGACTTGACTCATCACAGTTTTTGAATCAATCATTTTATAGTCCAAAAACCTAGCCACAACATACTTTTTAGTACCCGCATCCTCAGTCTTGTATTTCCGTTCCAATGACTCCCATAACTCTTTGGCAGTTGGAACCTTGAGATACACGTTATACAGGGCGTCCGATAGGCCATTCAACACATAGTTGCGGCATAGGTACTCAGAGTGTTTCCAAGCATCAATAGCACTCACAGATTGGACATCAGATGTTCCTTCTGCGAGAACAGGAGGAGACTCTGTCAAAAAACCTCGCAAGGTTTAGAGTGGTCAGATAGAACAACATCTTTTGTTGCCATCTCTTAAAGTTCAAACCAGTAAACTTCTCTGGTTTTTCAGCATGGTTAGCAACTGCTTGAGCCGCTTGGGTACCAACCAATGGTCCCATGGTAGTGGATCCAACGGTGGTTGATGTGGTTGCTGCAACAGTAGCCATTTCTGAAACAAGAATAAAAATTCAATCAGTTTATAGCAGAAACAGATTGGTTTACAGAAAACCAATACAAACTACAAAAGTTTGCTAATGAACAAAACAAACTGTTTATAATTTTTTTTAAAACCAAAACAGTGAACGGGTTTTAAAAATCTGTTTTAAGCTTGTAGGAGACCATTCACAAAATAAATAAAATAACAATTTTCAACTGATAAGCAGTCTGATTACAATACATAAAGAGGAACAGAACTAAACAGAAAGAAATTACAATACAAGAAATTGAATTAAAGTAAGAATAGGTTACAAAGAAAAATATGGAATAAAACGAAAAAACCAATGGTGACTGAGGCACGTGAAGATCACGCTTCCCTTAAAACAGATTTCGGGCCACCCAGGTGAACCCGTCTGTTTCCCAGGGTACAACAGCCTAAGCAGATTGTACTGCCGGGATTAGCCTAGCACCTGAAAAAATACCTGAAACAAGAGTTCTCAGGGATTCGAAGTTAGGAAATTCTCTGTGTGTGCTATGAACCATACGAATGTGTAATTTTCAGTGTGTCTTAGACAAAGCACACAACTTGTATATATTCCTGTTTAGAATTCTAACTGAAATGTTATATTAAATACAAAATTCAATAACGAATTCAATGACAATGATGGTCATATTGAATACTGAAGTGCAAAGTGCGCCATCAAAGCGCCACATTGCGCCCATCGCCCTCGTCCCGGTCCCGTGCCCGGGCGCGGGTCGGGTCGGGTGCTTTGCACCCTCCTGGCTACCACTGGGTGTGAGTTATCATACAAGAATACATTCGTGTAGAGAATTCTAATTATAAATCCACAAAAGATTTATCTCTCCACCTATGTGGGACAAGCTCAATTTCCCACATGTTTATGGTTCCAACACACAAACTTAATGCACAAGATCTCTCATTCATCTTGGCTTAATTATTAAATAATCATTATATTATCTCATAATATAATATTATTTATAAAATTCCCAACACAAGTAAATTAGTTAAAAATGGAGAGAAAGGAAAATATTATCAAAATAGAGAGATTAAATATGTTATTAGCAAAATTGAGTTATTAAATTGACAAAAAAAGTTTTCTAAAAAATAAAAAATAAAAGGAGGTTGCCACATGCCAATGTGTGACTGACTAAGATGAACGATAAATAGAGTTGCATTTTAATATATATTAATAATAATATACGAAAAAATAAGTGAGAATGGTAGCTATGATAAGTGAAAAACCTAATTAAATTATGTGGCAATAGTATGCCAATCGTGAGTTTTCTACTCATGACCTGGATGATTAAAGACCAAAGGTTTAACCTGATGATCCAGCCGTCCAAAAAATAAAAAAAATTAGCGCTCTTAAAAAGGGTGAAAATTGATTTTAAGGTTTTCTTATACATTGTTAATTTGCAATTTCTGTTACCCAATGTTCTTTTTGTACGACTAAAGAATAAAAGACTAGTTAGCCAGGGTAACCTAATGGCAAGAGACGATCTCATACACCTTGATCAGAGACAACGTTGGGGAGTTGAAACCCATCATTTCTAGTTCCAGGGAAAACCACCATCGGGAGGCCTACTACGGTAAAACCCAGTTAGGATCAGATTTGAACTTGAGACCCGTGGCCTTCAATACTGAATCTTCACTTCCCTTCTAATGCCAGTTGAGCTACAACGCATTAGCCCTATTACTCGATGTTATTTTGTTAGAAGTGTAACCTTACAGCTTCATTCATTCCAGAACTTGAAGAGATAGCCCATTGTCACATATGTATCATATATATTAACTCGAAGAGAGAGAAGAGAGAGCCCATTGTCACATATGTATCATATATATTAACTAGATTGTTGTAATGTAACAATTTTTTTTACAATTGGTAATCGCTGTAACTTGCGATACTAAAGAAATACTCTTTTGTGATACATCGAGAAGATCATAAAACCGAATAATATACCGATATTAATGTCGTTCGGATGGTATCAATTTGGTTCGTCACACTAAAGAACAAAAAATCAACTATATTTGACTCGTTTGAACTAAACTTTTATATGATGTTAAATTATATTACTAATATAACGAAAAGTGTATACGGCGTAAATTTATGCACGATAAAAATACAAAACGGCGAGACAACTTTGATAACATCTACGACTGATCTTCCATCACTTGTACATTACTATTCTCAACTCGATTTTGAGTAAAATTTACATCTACACATAAATAAATATAAAAGCATCGCAACGACATGCTGGGAATATTATAGAATATCACATCTAAAAAGTTATAAACAGATAACAATATATAATTATACAAAAGCAACATGTACCCCTTTGTTTTACTCACACCCTTTTATATTATATATTATATAACTAGGTTTTTACCCAGGATTGCTTCCCGGGCTCGGGAAACTTGGTTATATCAATTATTATTTCTTATTAATACGACCTCATTACATCAAGCATCTCATTGGATTCAACATCAATGTTTTCACATCACCGGGATTGCTTCCCAGGATGTAGAAAGTTATTAATATACTTTTAAACAAATGAACGATCAGTACCTTACAGGAAAAAAACGTTCAACAAACAATAAATTCACAAAATGTAACTCCACATGTGATCCTTATTAATGGATAGTTACCATATTATTATAGTAAGGAACCCGCGCGATGCTGCGGAACACGCAACACACTAGCACAAACACCGGTAGTTAGTCCGTTAGCTAACCTTGTTAGGATCGAAGGGTTTCGTGATTGTGTTTGTTTGTATAATTTGAACAAATCAAATAGAAATGAACAGAGTTTAAGTGCAGCAGAAATGAACAACAAACTTTGTAAACACAATCAAAGAGGAAGATAGTTTTGATAAACATTTGCTTTTCATTAAGTTGAAAGATTACAAATCAAAGCAAAAGATTACAAGCATGCTTACAAACTAAACTCCCCCTCAGCCTGTTACTCCATGGTTGACTGCAAAAGATGAAAGGATTGCTTCCCGGGCTCGGGAAAGTTATTTAGATTAATTACTATTTGTTATTAATACGACCACATTACATCAACCATCTTATACTGTTATTAATACGACCAAAAGTCAATCAGATGTTAACCAAAAGTAAAACGGAGTATATTGTTTTTAGTTCATATCTCCACATTGTTTCCGTTAGACATGGAGCTAATAATTTACATGTAGATATATAGTTTTAGAATCACAACTTCAAAACTAAACAAACAAGTCTAGTATCAGTTTCAAAAAGCAAACAACTACAACCCGAAAATTTGGTTCAATGTATGCTTCTGCATTTTCCTTCTTCAAACCACAAACATTCATCCGAACATAAAAAACATTTTACCTTTCACAAAGTTAAGTGTAAATGCTTGACCTGAAACCATGCCTTTATCTCTCACAAACTTTCTCATTCCTTGAAGATAATATCTTGGTTGACCTCGAGATGAACCTATAGCAGCTTGAATATTCCAAACATCACCTGCCACGTCCACAATCTTCAAACCCATCTTACGATTCAGTCCAAGATCTTCAGCTTGTTTTTTTAAAAAGGCGCTGTAACAAACAACGAACAATTCAATAAACAAAGAATTAACACATCTTTAAAATCTGACTAAAGTATTATATATTAGTAAACTCATCATCACAAACTTACAAAATGACCGTCCACATGGAAAGAAAGAGGTATGATCTGATTATCTTCATTCCCAACAACCATACCACTATCATTGACATCAACGACGTTCACTATTTGAACTTAACACAATCTCTTTTATCACCTTTTGTTTAACAACAGCACAAACCTCAGGTGGAAGCACTAAATCACAAGTAGCACAATTGAAAACCGTGATATGAATAGTCTTTAGATCTATCATCCCAAAGACAATGAGATGATCAGCAGTTAATGACAAGTCATTCTTTATCTCCTTCCATCCGGTAATTATGTAAAGTTCATTATTGATATCTTCCATCCCTACAGACCAGTTCTGGTTTTCAGATCCTTTAATAACAACCGGATATGAATGAATAGTGTTTAACATCTTGTGATGAACAAAAGAACGATTAATACTCTACAATCAGAATAAAACACATTATATAGTACATTAGTAAAAATATATCAGAAAATTAAGTAAAAAAATAAAACACAACAATTAAACAACTGTATCTCCAATAAAATTACATGATGAATAATATTCGAAGTTACATACCACATAATCTTCGTTACCAGATGGTTTGTAGTAAAACTCTTCACAAGGAGAAAGAGCAATGTCTTGATAAAAATACAATATTCTGAAACTTTGTAATATTTCTTCATAATGAAATATCAACCATGAATCTGAAGGTATTTTCAAACTGTCTACCAACTGACACCAACCATTATAAAAATAATATCTGCCATTGCTTAGGGGATATATCTTGACTTTAAAAACATTTCCAGTTGTGGTTCGGATATTTGTATTTCCAATTGGATAATTAAACTGTTGAATCCAATTTTGATACTGTTTTGGCAAAATCTAAGCATAAATAAAAGAAACACTTTTATTGCTAATTATCATACCAAAAAATTAAAATTAAGTGTTAAACTAAGATTGGATAAAACTACTAACCAAACATTTCCTTTTACTACTTTGAAGGTAACACGGAAATCCATAAATCATTCTCACATAAAACTGTAACAGTATCAATCATATAGAATCAAAATCAATAACATTAAGAAACAAATGAATACAATCCATTAAGGTATGCAGTACATCTAAAAAAAGATGATACAACATATATATATATCAAAATAACAATAGACAACATCAAAAAGGTGAGAATACATGTAATTTCTTATCATATCGAAATATATATATATTTTTTACATCAAATCATATAATTAAAACTTAAAACCTACTTTTCTGATTAAGTATCACAAATATACATGAAGGATCATCAGCTGAATAAATTGTATAGAAAAACAGGATAGTGACTTGTGTCTATTCGAAAGAAAAACCTAAAAACAGTATACCAACTACTAAATCAAAATAAATTCAACTTTTTTAAATACGCATGAGAGTACATCAGATGGTATATCATAAATCAGAATAAGATAAGTACATGAGCAAAGTGAAATCCAATAAAATCAACAATAGATAACACAAATGGTAGATACAGGAAATGCAGATCACTTTTTTTAGAAACATATATGTCTATCATAACATGCATAATAAGTACATATTAATCGGATATTCAAAAAAATTAGGACTATCAAAAATTGTTCAAGTATAAGCCGCAACAATAAACGCAATCATAACCAACAATGGATTGAAAAAAAACAGGGACATACATGAATACACTACCATCGATTACAATTCTTCATTAAAATAGCAAGAACCATAATCGGCCATAGAATTCACAACTAAAAGAACAAACATAAAAAATACAAAACAAATCAGATTATTTAACAATACATTTATTATTATACAAGATGATATTGATGAAGATCGGAAGAAATCGAAGAAGATGACAGATTTTGCTGGAGAAAGTGTAGAAAGAAACGTGGAGAGAGAAATGAACCGAGATTTTGTGAGGATCTTTAAAAAGTTAGAAGTTTAAAAATATCCCATGTAACCGGGTCGGATCATCCCATTTGTTTTTCGTCAAAATCTGTTTGACTTTTGGTCAACCGCTGTTTGAGTTTTGGTCAACATCTCATTTAGTATTCAACAGAAATTTGGATAAGTCAATCAGTGGTTTGAAAATCTATTTGACTTTTAGTCAACAGATGCATGGAAACCCATGTTAGATTGAACAGTGTTTTGAACAGATGTTTAAACATCTGTTTAGACCTAAACAGATGTTGGGGCTTAAACAAATGTTTGGCATTCTATATCAGTTGTTTGGACTTAAACAGATGTTTGGATTTAAACAGACGTTTGGCCATAAACAGAATTTGGCAATAAAGATATGTTTGGCCTTAAACAAATGTTTCAAGTTAAACAGATGTTTGCTCATAAAGAGATATTTGGCCTGAAACCAAACATCTGCTTAAGGTCAACATCTGTTTCACTATTCGCCAACATCTGTTTGACTTTTGGTCAACATCTGTTAAAATATAAACACTATTAACATAAATTACAAATAATTAGCTAATAGACGGCACACAATTAGCAACTTAAATGATAAAGACCCTTAACAATTTAACCATATGATTTAATCATGTGTTTTATCTTAGATGGGTCAACTGAAAAAGAAAATTCACTAAAAGGATAACAAATTAAACGGCTCAAAAAAAGCTCAAAGAGTATTTTTACTGCAAAACAGGATTAACAAACAATGCCAATAGTCAAGTCAATTCAGTTACTTACCAAATTCACAAATGCATAAAATTTCTTATATAACCGCAAGCATTAACACACCTAGTAATCTTAACTCTGCTATAAACTTTAAAACACAAACCCAAATATCACATTTCCATTGTGAATCTTTATTGCCTCATCAATAATTCCCTGACTTGCCCTTTGAATTGTAATTCAAAGTCCAACGAATCTGTATCATCCTCATCCCTGCACAGTATAAGATCAAGGAGATCTTGCAGATCTTCAACACCCAGGCCCAGTGCTTGTTCCCTTGATATATTCTTCTCCTCACCACTGGATTTTATCAGAGTCAATACTTGGGTCTGTTTGTCAGATATCCACTTTAGTATTTTTGATCCCAGTGGGTTTCTTGGGAGAGGTTTTATCGATGATGAGTTTGGAGATGGTGGCCTAGTAATGACTGGCAGAGCAGTATTTGTAGTTTGTGTCATTTCAAGTTTTTCTCCAATCATCTGCTTGAGGCCTCTTTTTACAATGTAATCACTTGCTGCTTCATCTGCTTCTGTTTCTGCATCCATCTGCTTTTGTTTCCTTGTTTGGTAAAGGATGGCAGCAGGTGCAGCAGCGGATCTCCTGATTTATAGCTTTTTTGGCTTAGCTGGAACCACTGCTTCAGGGTAAACAAGCTTTTGGGGAAGATTAGGATCTTTCTTTCTTAATTCTTCGAGCTTTTTGTAAGAGACGAACACTTTATCCTCTTTCCACCTTGCCACTTGGTTCTTTGACCCAAAATTAGTTGTTATTAACTCTTCTTTCATTCTCTTCAGCTACAGAGTCCTAGCTGGTACATTTTTCTTAAACTTTGCCCAGATAGGAGGAGTCTGCTTCACCTTGTTTTTGATCATATCTTGAATTCTGGCTGTTTCACTTTCTAGCTCACTGATGGTCCATTCTTTGTACCGGTACTTTTCTCCCTTGTATGTTTTGTAAGCCATGATATAGTCAACATAATCTTTCCTCAAGGTTTCATCAGCTCTTTCTGATAAATTTTGACAGGCATCTTTTGAAAACTGCTCCAAAATTTTCACTTGGGTTAGCAGATATTGGTAGTTTGTTTGAATCTCTCTGTCAGATTTTCCTTGTGTATTTCTATTGGAGATATCCTCTGCTTATTGAGCCTTTAACTTCAAGTATTCTTCAATGTTATTAGGCCTTGGATATTCTTGAACTGATGGCAAGTTCCTTTTAGCAGGGTCAACTTCAGAGTAGAACGATATGATCTCCTCTCTAACTGCTTCCAGATCTAATGGATACTGGACTCCTGCAGGAAAAATGGCAGTGTTTGAATTTGAGACTTGTGCTGAAGAGAATGGGACAGCATTGGGAATGGTAACAAGGGTCAATGGTTGGGTGGATGTTTGCGGTGGTGAAGGGTCAACATTCAGAATTATCCTTCTCCTTTTATGTTTTGGAGAGGTTGGTGGTGTTTTGGTGGGTTGAGTGGTTGTGATTTGAGTGGTAGATGGTTGACTAACAGTTGTCGAAACAACTGGTGTTTCAACCACTGTTGCCATTACAACAGATGATGCGTCACCTAAAGTATTTTGCTTTTTGGCAGGTGGTGTTGGTAGTAATGAGGATGTTTTTGATGGTAATGTGATCTGTGGTAAGGCAGTGGATTGAATGTGTGTTGAAGCGGTGGCAATTGTTGGTGTAACATGTGTTGAAACAACTGAAGTACCAACAACTGTTGATACAACAGATGTTTTAACATCTGCTCGTTTTGAGGTTTGATGTGTGGAGCTTTTGGGAGGTGTGGATTTGGGTTCCTTCACTTTTCTAGTGGGCTGTTTTCTTTTAGGCTCAGGATTTTCTTCATTCTTGGCCTCAGAAACACCCTGCTCATCCTTCTCCATACAAACTCTTTTCTCCTGTTCCCACCTTGCTTTATCCTTTGCCTCCATATGCCTTTTTACCGTTGCTTTTGCATCAGCAATGGCATTTGTGGTTACATCAACCTTTTTAGTACCATCTGGCTTAGGTATCTCTGCAAGCATAGTGGATTTGTCTGGTGCAATGTACAAACCATCTTCATATCCCCTTTTTTTAGCTGCTTCATTTTCTCCCCCTTTTTGGCATCAGCTAGTGATGGGTTGTCCAAAAAGATGATAGTAGGAGGAGCAGAATCAGTGGTTTTCAGCAAGTGGGCCTTGAATGCCTTTATGTCCGCTTGTGTATCCATGAACCTAGCTTCCATCATATTTCTGATCTTTTGAATCTGTATTTCATGTTGATGATTAGCATATGCCCTTTGTTGGTGAAGCAGAGGTTGAAATAAACTCCAAAGCTGAGTGGGAATAGGAGCAGATGATGCAGCAGATTTTGTATCTGGTGCTGCAGTGGGTGTTGCCTTTTGTGCTTGTAACAACTGTTGGAGCATTGACTTAATATCTGCAACAGAAGTTTCCAATTTGTCAACCCTCTCCGGCAATTCCTTGTACATTAAACCATCACCCAACTTAATGGGATAATCTGATTTCCCACTGGCAGTGGTAGTATCAGCAGTTGACTTAGGGAAAGTTTCACAAAAGTCATCCACAGATGCCCCTTTTTCTTGGTACTGGAGACTTCTTTCCTCAGCAATTGTCATCCTTTTAATAGAACCAGGGGTTGGAACAAAGACAGCAATGGATATCACAGTTGCTGGAGAGGAAATTTCCTTCAAGGGAGTCTTATTGATGAAACAACTGGCCAGGTGTAGATCAGTGGATCCAACACCTGTAGTTGCTGCTCCAATTGAACTACTGACAGGAAGTACTTGTATTTCCTGCAGTGTAACCTCCTCAGTTGTTGGTGGGTTAGCAATGATTGAGACACAAGACCCAGTCACTTGTTGAGGTATATTCTCATTAACAGGTGTTTGAGAAGAACTGGTTTGTGTCTGGGCTAAATCAACTGCATCCAACAAAAGTTTTGTTTGTGGGGGGATTTGAGAAGTGAGGATAGGTGTAGAAAGCGAATTTGCCCCGGGCAGTGGGCTGTGGATGATGGAATCAAGTGATTCCAGAGCATCATAATTTGGTGTCCCTATTATTACAACCTGCTCTTTTTTAGAAGAAGCATGAGGAGTTTGAGGCTCAGGTTGAGATCTTTCTTCCAACTGCTGTGAGGTAGTAGCAGCAGTGGTTATTGGTGACTTTTGTTTTGTCATTGGTAGTTGCTCTGGGATCTCATCTTCGAGAGTTACCTTTGTTTTGGGTTTGGGGGGCTTTTGTGATTTTTTCTGTTTTGGTCTTTTGGTAGTTTTAGGTGGGGGTTTAACAACAGTTGTTTTGTTGCTATCATCACCTTGAGCAGTGGGCTCAACAGCAGGTGCCTGAGGAGCAGTGGTAGCTGCTGAAGTCTGCTCAGGAACCACTGCTTGTGTTTTGGAAAGTTTTGACATGCTTGTAAAGGTTTCAGAAGTGAGGCTCTTAATTGAAAAAGGATTGCCCTGGATAAGCACATGGGCATTATCTTCTGAAAATTTCTTTTTAAAATAGTAACTTAAAAACCTTGGAAAGAGCAAAAACGCCTTTTTATTAACATTTGTAACAAGATAATTGAAGATTACCTGGGAATAGTTAAAATTTTCACCATGTAAGATAGCATAACCCAGATATTGAATCTTCAATGGGATTTCATTGAAAGCAGTGGTCTTGTTTGAGACACACATCAATAGGGTATGAAACAAAAACCTTGTGGCAGGAGGAAAACTGCCTTTTTCTAAAGTGTCTTTTTTGACTTCCTCTTCATAACCCCTTTGAATGAAAAACGTTTGATACTCTTCTTTAGGGAAAGATGTTTTACCTTTAAGATCATCGAGTTCAAAAACTTCCGAAATGGTTTGAGGTGTTATTGTGACTGGAACATCCTTTATAGAAGAATTGATGGCTAAGGGCTTTTTATCCTTAGTTTCCAACTTAGCATTTTTTCCAGAATTCTTGCTGGGTATCCATGTAGATCGGAGCATCACAAGTCAACAAAGTTTTGTACTTTGAAGAAGATAGAGCATCAATGATGGAATTGAAGGTTTTGGTGTGACTGGGTTTTTCAAGTAGACCCAAGTAGTTATGTGGGGATTTGTGTGGGAGAGACATCATGATTTGATTATGACTGCGAGAGGAAGAAGACGATGAAGAGGATAAGTGATTTTGAGAGAAATGGATGATAACTGCTTTGAGAAAGGAATTTAGAATTCGATTCGACAGTAAAAACACTGTTTGGGGGTTTTGATCAGGGTTTTTTTTTGGTGAAAAAGTGAATGCTAACGTGGCAGCGGTTACTAAAAGATCTTACCGCTATGTACTGTCCACCTGCCAACCTCTGATGATAATGGATGACAGTTGGTAGGAAACCACTGATGGAACAATATCAGTGGTTTGCAACAGTTACAAATGAGAACAGTGAGTAACTTTTTGCTAGCAGTGGATAGGCATCAGTGTGTTAAAACACTAATTTTGAACAACAGTTTTTTTTTATTTTTTATTTTAACTTTTATTTTTATCACCAAAACAATATTCGAGGAAATCTTATCTCATTGGAATGTGACGATTAGGTAAAATTTTAATTTCATTGTAATTCTATCTTTCATTGAATAATGTCATTCTATAATTAATTAACCACATCAACAATAAAAATTTGAGCAGTGGATGATTTTTAAAAAAACCAATGATTGTAAATTTCAGTGCATGTCAACAATAAAAGGGGGAGCAGTGACAGTTTTTTAACTATCAGTGGATACCCAACAAAATGTAACACAGATGTTTGGTCAGTCAGTGGTCAACATGAAGAATGAAGAAATAGAGGCTGGCCTTCAGTAGTGGATAACATTTAACAATCACATCTTTGCGCTTAAACAGATATTTGCAATAAACAGATATTTGGCCATAATAAGATGTTCAGCCTTAAACAAATGGTCTTAAACCAAACACTTGTTAGGATTTCGTAAACTCTGGCCTTTCTCCATGTAATTTCATGCTTTCTTTTGTTTTTTAGATCAGTTAGCATGTTGCAGATTTTCTAATCCTGTTTTAGAAGTTGGGTAACAAACTCTTCTGCATTTTTCTGGAAATTTGATGGAGGAGAGTGGAGGACTTTCAAGGTCATGAATAAATGAATAAATTTTAATCTTATGAATCTATGTTGCGCTTGTAGGAAAAAAGAGAGAGAGAGAAAATGGCTATTTTTAAACTATTGGAGCAAAACCGTTAAAATAACCAAACCACAGCGAGCAAAACGGAAGTTTATTCTAGAAAGTATTATTTGAGAATACCCCTGAATTTTAAATTACCATTTTGCATATTTTGAATTTCAAAAGTTATGGATATTGTCAGTAATTACTGATTTGATTTGAAAGCAATTGTCATCATGACATTGAAAATTTTATTTTAACTTTAATTAAAAGAAAAACACCATCAATTTGAAATTCCCAGTTTGCATATTTTTCAATGTCCAAAGCTCAAGCAATTAACATTAATTACTGATTTGATATGCAACAAAATGTAATCAACAGTTATTTTTTTTATGTTAACTTTAACTTTTATCAACAAAACAATATTGGAGTAACTCTTATCTCATTGGAATGTAACGAATAGGTTAAACGGTAATTTCATTGTAATTCTAGTTTTCATTAGATAATTTCATTCTATAATTAATTAACCGCATCAATTATAAAAATGTGAGCGGTGGATTTTTTTTAGGAAAACCAATGATGGTCAATATTAGTGGATATCAACAATAAAAATTTATCACATCAAATTTTTTTAACTATCAGTGTATTGCCAACAGTGATTTAAATTACCATTTTACATATTTTGAATTTGAAAAGTTAACGATATTGTCAATAATTACTGATTTGATTTGAAAGCCATTGTCATCATGACATTTCTAATTTTTATTTTAACTTTAATTAAGAAAAAATAACTGTCAGTTTGAAATTCCCATTTTGCATATTTTAGATGTACAAAGCTCAAAAAATTACCATTAATTACTAATTTTATATGCAACAAAATTTCATCAACAGTTATTTTGATTTTTTATATTAACTTTAATTTTTATCACCAAAACAATATTGGAGGAACTCTTATCTCATTGGAATGTAACGATTAGGTTAAACGGTAATTTCATTGCAATTCTAGTTTTCATTTGATAATTTCATTCAATAATTAATTAACCGCATCAATTATAAAAATGTGAGCAGTGGATATTTTTTAGTAAAAGCAATGATGGTCAATATCAGTGGATATGAAGAATAAAAATGTGAGCAGTGACAATTTTTTAACTATCAGTAGATAACCAACAGTGATTTAAATTACCATTTTGCATATTTTGAATTTGAAAAGTTAACGATATTGTCAATAATTACTGATTTGATTTGAAAGCCATTGTCATCATGACATTTCTAATTTTTATTTTAACTTTAATTAAGAAAAAATATCTGTCAATTTGAAATTCCCATTTTGCATATTTAAGATGTCCAAAGCTAAAAAAATTACCATTAATTACTAATTTTATATGCAACATAATTTCATCAACAGTTATTTTGATTTTTTATGTTAACTTTAATTTTTATCACCAAAACAATATTGGAGGAACTCTTATCTCATTGGAATGTAACGATTAGGTTAAATGGTAATTTCATTGCAATTCTAGTTTTCATTTGATAATTTAATTCTATAATTAATTAACCGCATCAATTATAAAAAAATGTGAACAGTGGATATTTTTTAGTAAAAGCAATGATGGTCAATAACAGTGGATATGAAGAATAAAAATGTGAGCAGTGACTATTTTTTAAATATCAGTGGATAGCCAACAGTGATTGAAACACTTATGTTTGGAGAGTCAGTGGTCAACATAAAGAATGAAGAAACAGAGGTTGTCTCTCAGCAGCGGATAACATTTAACAATCAGATGTGTGAACCAAAACAGTGGTTCCAACAGACTTTTAAGGATTAATGAAAACTATCATTTTTTACTATTTTAAATATCTTTGACCTTAAACAGATATTTGACCTTCAATATCAATATCAGTTGTTTGGAGTTAAACATATATTTGACCTTAAACAGATGTTTGAACATAAAAAGATGTTTGAGGTTAAACAAATGTTTGAGCTTAAAAAGAAGTTTGCCCATAAACATCTATTTGCAAAAAAACACGAATTTCAAAAACATTATATCCAAATAATCATAATGAGGAACTTATTTAACATCCAAGTGTACTACATTTTTATTTAGTAGTATAAAGATCAAACAACTGTTGTATTTATAATACAGATCAAACAAATGACGTGATGTGATAAATACTGTTACATATACACACTTAATAAGAAACACTGATAATTAAATACTAAAGTTACATAAGAACCACTGATAATTAAATACTAAATTTGAATCCGTTGTAGATGCCGAACCACTGCTGATACTAAACAGTCGTTTTCCTTTGGTTAATCAAACTCTAGGTACATAAAGTGCTTGTCTTTAACAGGGCTTTGTCTTCAACAGTGGATAAGGCCTCATCAGTCTTTAAGTCCATCAATCCGTATAAGGAGCAGTAGTTAGTTATAACAATCCTTAGCATGATCAGCTATTATAACCACTCCATAACCCTTTGAGAGGAAGCAAGTGTCCGTCTATTTAACTGAAACGAATGATTGCAGTACATCCCTATTGAAAAACAGAGTCGATAAATTTAGGGAAAATGAGGTTGAAAGATGATAAGCCAACAGCGGACGATATCATTCTACACTTTCGATAAATTCAGGGGTATTCTCAAATAATAGTTCCTAGATGCTTCAAAGTGCTGCTAGATGTTTGAAGCATCTAGGAAGCATTATTTGAGAATACACCTGAATTTATCGAAACTATAGAATGATATCGTCCGCTGTTGGCATATCATCTTTCAACCTCATTTTGCCTAGATTTATCGACTATGTTTTTCAACAGGAATGTACTGCAATTATTACCTTATTTAAGATACCTTCAACTGCATCTTCTGATCAATCAACATTCAATTCACTGAAAAGATATGTTCAACTACATCTTCAAACATGAACTATTTAAAGAAATGGATGAAATCATCCAAAAATACCCAAAATAAAACTAATTCAACCATCCAACCATAAGATACTTGCGGTATTAAAAGGGCCGTTTTTACCTTATTTCAGCAGGAATGAAATCATAATCATAAGTAAAACATAAAAAAAAACCAAACACCTGCTAGTGATCGTCCAAATCTTTTAGTTGGTCCTGATAGTCCTACAACCTTTCAAAGTCGTTGGAATCGGTCGATAATCTCAGCAGCTAATTCACAAACAACAGCAAACAACAACAGCAAGTCACCAAAGAATAAGTAAATAAGTAAATACGCATGAAGATCGAATGACTGAAGAATGAAAAACAAAGATTGACACTTATAGAACATAAGTTATTGATAATCAAACCTTGATTCGGAGCATTAATCTGAACATCGATCGGAATAGAGCAGAGCAGAGCAGAGGGAGAAAGAAATCAAGAAGCCCTAAATGAGTAAATGAGGGAGGATATAAATAGAAGAGGGCAGGGGTACTGTTGGGTGGGAAAAGAGAATTGAGGATGCCCTAATTAAGTGACACGTGGCCCAAATAACTTTCATTTATTATATATAATAGATATATAATTATACAAAAGGCAACATGTACCCCTTTGTTTTACATACATACCTTTTGATTAACACATACCCCTTCCTTCTAATTTATCATTTGTTTAACACAAGTAACATCTTTAACCTAATGTATATAACGAGTTGACGTTACTACGCGCGTTGCAACGGGTTGTTGATTATGAAAGTTTTTTTGACTCACGTGGTACAGCGGACCATTAAACCACACTAAAAATAGGCGTACAATGTTGAACTAAGCAAGCGCGTCACCTAGTGTTATGTAAAATAATGTCATAAAAAGAATAAGTTAGTCGAAACGATCGATAAGATAAAATTGAGCGATTGCAAAAAAAGTAAAGAAAAAATATCAGTTAAAGTGTGAGTGTAATTGTAAAATTTCAAAGATTAGTTCGGTTCATTGAGACCGGTGCCTAGTATAGCAAGCCACTAAGAAAAATGATAATTATAAAGTTCGAAATGCGCCATAGCAAGGGAAAGAGTTATTGGTTAAAAAAAATTACCACATCTAGATCACACCCAACATTTCTTTACCCCAGTTATATGATATTGCTACCTACAATTCCTGATCATTATTTTGAGAATATGTCACGACCCCCGACCCCACCCTGGACGGAATCGGGAGCCGCGAACAGCCCAGTGGTACCGGTGATTATTTTGAAAAACATTGCAGCGGAAATTTCCTCAGGACCGTGAGTTAGGAAAAATATCAGAGTTTAAAAACACCGGATTTTTATTTATTTAACAGGTAAACTGAATTCATGTTTTACAAATGTAGCTTTTAATAAAACGATATTTCTTAATAAAATAAGCCACTTCTTGAAGTCCTTTAGTGCCGGATCCAATCCTTACTCCAATCTAATGTAATTACCTGAAACGCGTTTTAAAAAGGTTTTGTCAGCGGGAAATACTGAGTGAGTTCATTCAGGTTTTATACAAAACAGATTTGTTATAATTTACAGCATTGAGAGTTTTTACATTTGCTTCTTTAAGATTGGCAAAGACTTAATCACTGCAATTACAACTTTGTTATAATTTAAAGTATTAAGAGCGATTACAATGTTTCTGATATCAAACCAACTACCCACAGTATTTGTCACTCGAACATCCATCGGTAGCCTCTTTGCCCGATGGTGTCTGTGACTATGGTCATATCACTCATTGGCTAACTCGTTGTCCAATAGTGACGGTTATCAAGTAATGTATACAAAACCCCACATACCGGCTGTAATTTGGTGATTACAAAGACTTAATCCCTGTAATTATAACTTTGAAAATAACTTGGAGTTTTTGTAAAACAGTTGATAAAAAGAGAATGACTCACATTATAAGCATGCAGTAATTAACGAGCTTCATGATTCAGATTCTTCTGAGAATTAGCATCTACTTTGATTGTAAGTGTATGGGGTAAAGTTTAGTCTACTGGTAAGGCTAATACCTAATTTAAGAAATGATGCACACGAAACTAGGTAAATAACTAATACAACATTTACGACAATTCACGAGATTAAACCCTCACAACGATTAACAAAGTGCAATACTTAACAATTCAGCGGATTCACAACGAATGACAGAGTATAGTCCGAATTCGAACAGTACTCAAACATTCAAGTTGAAATCACGATGAATAACAAAGTATGAACTCAATTTGAGCGGCACTTAAACAATCGTTGGATAGTTACAATCGATCGGACGTTGAATCGTAATAGCGATCGAGTTATTACCCTGTTATCGCAGCAGAATTTCGAGATTATGTGTGTTTTTATAGTATTCAGACGATATCTGGGTGTAGGAATTGAATTTTACCGTCGAACCAACGCAGGAAATCAAGTGCCAAACCCCTCTATTTATACTGGAAAAACGGCGCGCTCGCGTGTCACGAGAGGCTCTCGCGTGGCGCGAGAGGTCACTTTTAATATGGGGTAGCCACGCGTCTCAATAGCTTGGGTGAGTCGACGGTTCGTTAAAATTCAATTTCTATCGAAAACAGTTTGGATAATACTAACTAGGAAATACCCCCCCTGAGTTTTAGGGGCCCTGATCCTGATTTCGATTGTTCTGAAAATTTTAGGGGTCATGCAGTATAACTTAGGGGTCTTAATTAGGGTTTCCTATTGGACAAAATATAATAAGAAATAATAGTTTTGATGAGAGTTGTTACATCCTCCCCACCTTAATAAAAATCTCGTCCTCGAGATTTGGACTATGATATCTTCTTGGGGTTACGTTACTTCTTTTAATATATCCTGGTTTCTGGGATGGAATTAAAAGATTAATATCATAAGATTGTTGGAATTCAATGGTTTTATAACTTTAGTTTCAGGAATTGATGTTTGACCGAAATAGGATAAAATAATAATATTACAAGTTTGACCAAGTCTCATGAATAAAAAAGATATTCGATAGGCATTAATTTTGAAATAAAATAACTTTTGTAGAATTCAATGTTAGAAAAGAATTTACTTTGATCAATTGAGGGAGGTTCTGAATTAATAAATCTCTATTTGTGAATAGAAGTATGAAAAATGATTTGTCAATGATCAATCCGAAAATCAATATCGTTTACTTAAATGGTAAGGATACACTGGACAATAAAATTTAGTGTATCGTGGTATGAGTACATAACTGTATCAGGATTATTAAAAGGATGAATCAAATAAATGACGTATGAATTAGCACAGGCTACAAATTTATACGGACATTTCAAGGTGTCGTAATGATGGAAAGAATTAAATAATTATGGTGAAGCGAGTCTGGATATTTCAAAAGATGAGATGAGATGAAATGATATAGTTTTCCAAGGTGATTAGGTTCGAGCCAAAAGATATATGATCACTGAATGTGAAGGACTTTTAGAATCAATAAAGTTCTTTGTCAAAAGAAAGCTTTACTTTGGTTGGCAACTGAGGAAGACTTAGAATCGATAGGTTAAAAATGAAATAAAAGCATGAAAAGAATTGTCAATATTATGATATGAGAAAATCAATGTGCTGAGATGAGTGAATTGTAAGGATACACCAGAAGATGATAGAGTTAGTGTGTTATTGTTTAGAGTTCCAAGTTGTTTTAATTGTGAAACACTGTGATAGTATACTATTAGTGACCATATTTTTCATACTATGTCCTAGAGATCGAAATATAATAAGAACAAGTTGTTTTGGCATGACTAACCATTTATAGTATATTTGTAAAGTAAATATATATTATTTGTGTTCTTGTCTGAATCGTATCTTACATATCAAATATAACTATTATGTAATATATTATTTGTTTCACATTTTTTACTATATATATATAAATGGTTACTACTTTCAAATAAATATTATTTTAGTATTTTACTATACTATGTAAAATAACTTATATTTACTATGTAATATAGATTACAAAATACCACGATGAAATTATTATATTTAGTATTATGATTTTTTTGTAAAAGAACTGCTGTTAAATGAAGGTTGTAAATAAAGGTGTAAAAATATTTATTGTATAGAAGTATTTGTAAAATATTTTGTAAATATATAACACTTAATGGGTTGATTCTATGTGATTACTTATTTTCATTTTAAAGCTATATAACGTTGTTAATGTATTTTACAAATGTTGTAAATAAGTGAAAATGGTGACTATTCTTATATATTACTATGTTCTCTTAACCCAACGTAGTTGATGACTTTTTATATTATTCTTATATGGTTATTTTCCTTCCAGAGTATTATGGTACCACAAAATATGTGATACATAATTATTTATATAATTTTATTCGTCCTTCTTATTCTTGTATGAAAATATGTCTTTTCTTTTAAAGTTTATATATATTTACATGTAATTTAAAATTTACTCAATAAGTATGATGACTTTATTTATATATATATTAAATAGTTATTATCATGGTTGGATATTGGTTAGTGCTACCTTGTTTAAGCATAGGTGGCCAATCCATGCCTAACTAAGGCTAGGCTTATCTAATACCTGTTCCTGACAATAACCCGAATACTTAAAAATGATACTACTGTTATTAATATTAATTACTGATAATATTTTAGACGATAGTATTGATGAAATATAATTCTTCATCTTAATGATTGAACAAAATTTTTTTTAGGTATAGTAATACTATATTATAAATTAGGTAATTATTTATGTAAGTTTCCATACATAATCAATTAAATTTATATTTAAATTTTAAGTAAATATTATAGGATTTTCAACTGATGATGAAGGATCAAATGAATAGCATGAAATTTTCGATCAATAATGAAAGATACTTTTAGATACATGGAATGGGATATGAATTTGTGTATTTTTATCTTAACATATATTAGGATTGTTTTAAGATAATGAGCTAACAAAATTTAATGAAAAGAAATTAGCTCAAGTTTCGAACTAAAGAAAATACCTGTCTCATGATGTTGAAAAATGATTGAATGAGTTTATCATGTTTGGAACTGAAGGAAAAATAAAGTTGAGTGTTTGTTTTAAACCATCTAGTAGGATTTGAAGAATGAAATAATTGAATAGTGTTTTTCAGTCCAAGATGATAAAGCAATAAAGATTGCGAAACGCTTAATAGATGAGGTAAGAATCATTTAAGAGATACACTGGAATATAACAAGAATTTGTGTGTTATTATCTTAGCACACGATTTGTGTTAAGATTGCTTGAATATGAATAACTAATGAAGCGAATTCGGTATGAATAATTAAATCTGTATAAAGCGAGATTAGCGAAATCTTCAGGTTTTGAAAATGTTACCCTAAGGTGATCGTGCTCCAAGAAATAATTCAATGAAGTCGAAGGCTAAGCAAAATAATTGAATTGCTTGTTGGGATTATTTTGAATATGATAGCTTCAATCCATCATACGTGATTTTGAAATGAATATGTAATGTGAGCAAGTTCAAAACAATTGAACTGGGTTTATACAAAATGATTTTTTTTTAATAAGTAAGTTCGGACATGGTCACAACAAAAACCATGTATACTTTTCAAAAGAAAAGCGAGTTTTCAGGAATTTCATTGATTCGTTTTCAAAGAATGATCGTTTTTGGCAAGAATGCGGTTTACAATGTAAAGATCAAGTATAGTGAAATGATATTTGAACTTTTGATAAAACAACTAATTGGGAATGATGCCCTTTTTATGGTCTTCATAACTTGTATGTGTAACGTGTAGATTTACCAAGAAATGTAATGGATCATGTTATGAAAGAAATTTTCATGGTATAATGATTCTTTTAGAAGAAGTAGAAATACGAAAGTCAACTTATTATATGCAGAAGTCAAAATTTCAACGAAAGGAACTTTATCTGGAATTTCGTGTGATAATCGTTGTTAAGTGACATTACCAGGGAATGTCGAATGAAATGAAATGAAATGAAATAGGGGATTTGCAAAGGTATATGACTTCTTTTGTAGTGCTAATAATTATGACTCTGATTAGATTATGCACCGATGTTTGTGAAATATTGTTCCAACGTACCTTAGCGATATTCGGATCGTTTGTAGGATCGTGTGGCAAAGTACTTCTTATTGATTAGTAGTTCTTTTACTGACGGAATTAGTATCGGTGTTATTGTGCCCAATTTATATTTTCCGAAGGTCTTGCCTTGGAAAGTCGGGTGTGCTAAACTTCAACGTCCGGGGACATATAATTTAAGTTTCATGTGTTTTCTTGTGTACCAACAAAATTTTACATGCTTCTTATTTGCGTTCATAATTATGGCGTTAATGATTTATGGTAACGCAGTTGGTAATTCTTATATTTTTTTTTTCGATGGTGTCCCAACCTAATGGGTTTCCATTTATCATTATTGTTGCTCGAGTTACGAGGTAGAGGATCAAACGAAATAATGTTTGATATCGGAAAAGAGATTCCTGATAAAAATCTAGACACATATGCTTGTGCTTTATTCTAAATTGTCAATCCTTATAGTTGATTTCCTTATAGATATACATATCTATATAATCACATATTTCACATGCGGTACTATACATATCCTTTATAAAGTCAATGTATTTATCAGATTCATATTTCCAAGGACCAGTCAGAAATCTGGTCAAGATATTATTTTAGGGAAATCTTGTCACTCGTTTGACATATCATATACCCTGTCTTACCCGGGACTCGCCGGAGAGGTAATTTCAATATATTCGGACAAACTGGAGAGTCTGCTACTCTATACCCAGTTTTGCCGGAGAAAATTTTCTATTTCCCATAAATAGTATCTTTTCAAGATTTTAAAGGTGCCTCTTCTATTAGGGCTTTTATCGAGAAGCAAGGAAATTTGTATTCTCATAACATATTTTATTCTAGACCAGGTAATATCGATAAACAAGAATAAATAGCAATTCAGTGCTATTGCCTGCTAATCGTCATTCTTATGGCATACCAAATTACATTATATTTATATAAGTAATTTTATCTTGAAGCTTACATTAAGGCAAAATTCTTAAGTTCAAGTCTAGATATCATCCAGAGTGCTACCAGATAATATTAAGTTCCTAATTTTCCATTTAAACTTAGGTATTATTACAACACCTAATTGCTTAAACAAGTGGCTTAGCTTATACTAAGGCATCTTTTCTTATGTTCAAGTCTAAATGATATCAGATGTGCTACCAGTTAATAGCAGTCTCCTAACTCTTTTATTTAAGCTTAAGTATTATTATCACAACACTTATAGGCTTAAAGTAGTGGCTTAGCTCTGATACCACCTTCTGTCACGACCCCCGACCCCACCCTGGACGGAATCGGGAGCCGCGAACAGCCCAGTGGTACCGGTGATTATTTTGAAAAATATTGCAGCGGAAATTTCATCAGGACCGTGAGTTAGGAAAAATATCAGAGTTTAAAAACACCGGATTTTTTTTGTTTAACAGGTAAACTGAATTCATGTTTTACAAAGGTAGCTTTTAATAAAACGATATTTCTTAATAAAATAAGCCACTTCTTGAAGTCCTTTAGTGCCGGATCCAATCCTTACTCCAATCTAATGTAATTACCTGAAACGCGTTTTAAAAAGGTTTTGTCAGCGGGAAATACTGAGTAAGTTCATTCAGGTTTTATACAAAACAGATTTGTTATAATTTACAGCATTGAGAGTTTTTACATTTGCTTCTTTAAGATTGGCAAAGACTCAATCACTGCAATTACAACTTTGTTATAATTTACAGTATTAAGAGCGATTACAATGTTTCTGATATCAAACCAACTACCCACAGTATTTGTCACTCGAACATCCATCGGTAGCCTCTTTGCCCGATGGTGTCTGTGACTATGGTCATATCACTCATTGGCTAACTCGTTGTCCAATAGTGACGGTTATCAAGTAATGTATACAAAACCCCACATACCGGCTGTAATTTGGTGATTATAAAGACTTAATCCCTGTAATTATAACTTTGAAAATAACTTGGAGTTTTTGTAAAACAGTTGATAAAAAGAGAATGACTCACATTATAAGCATGCAGTAATTAACGAGCTTCATGATTCAGATTCTTCTGAGAATTAGCATCTACTTTGATTGTAAGTGTATGGGGTAAAGTTTAGTCTACTGGTAAGGCTAATACCTAATTTAAGAAATGATGCACACGAAACTAGGTAAATAACTAATACAGCATTTACGACAATTCACGAGATTAAACCCTCACAACGATTAACAAAGTGCAATACGTAACAATTCAGCAGATTCACAACGAATGACAGAGTATAGTCTGAATTCGAACAGTACTCAAACATTCAAGTTGAAATCACGATGAATAACAAAGTATGAACTCAATTTGAGCGGCACTTAAACAATCGTTGGATAGTTACAATCGATCGGACGTTGAATCGTAATAGCGATCGAGTTATTACCCTGTTATCGCGGCAGAATTTCGAGATTATGTGTGTTTTTATAGTATTCAGACGATATCTGGGTGTAGGAATTGAATTTTACCGTCGAACCAACGCAGGAAATCAAGTGCCAAACCCCTCTATTTATACTGGAAAAACGGCGCGCTCGCGTGTCACGAGAGGCTCTCGCGTGGCGTGAGAGGTCACTTTTAATATGGGGTAGCCACGCGTCTCAGTAGCTTGGGTGAGTCGACGTTTCGTTAAAATTCAATTTCTATCGAAAACAGTTTGGATAATACTAACTAGGAAATACCCCCATGAGTTTTAGGGGCCCTGATCCTGATTTCGATTGTTCTGAAAATTTTAGGGGTCATGCAGTATCACTTAGGGGTGTTAATTAGGGTTCCTATTGGACAAAATATAATAAGAAATAATAGTTTTGATGAGAGTTGTTACAGAATAGCAAGCAAAAAAGTACAATAATGAAAAATAAATAAAAAGCTGTATAAAACAATAGGTCAGAGAAAATCAGATATGTTGATAATTAAGGGCAGGTTTGGCTAAGCTTTTCAAAACAACTTATTGGCTTATTGACTTATCAAAAAGCCAATAAGTTGTTTTTGTGTTTGGCTAAACCAAAAGTCCTTTTAGAAATGGCTTTTTGCAAAGAAGAAAAAAGAGGTTTCAAGAAGTCACAATATTGTGACTTTTTGGCCAGCTTTTAACTTTTCAAACTACAAATTACCAATATACCCCTTCTTTACCCCCTTATATCTAAAAGAATGCCCATTTTAGTCATTTTAAATCAATAAGCTAATCCAAACACTTTTTTCAAAAACTCCTTTTCAAAAAGTCCTTTTCCCAAAAGTCCTTTTCCAAAAGTCCTTTTTAACTATAATAAGCAGTGTTGTAAAAGTCGCTAGGCGGTCTCTAGTCGGCCGACTGGGGAGTTGGGAGTAATCGGAGTACTCGGAGAGTACTCGGGGAGTACGCGGACATGGTAACTATAAAGAAAATTAATTGTTATATATTATACATATGTTAAAATAAGCATAATTCATGTCAACTGAGTATAATTTAAAATGAAACATGTTTAAAGTTCAAATATTCTGAATACAAGTCCGAGTAGTCCGAGTACAAGGTCGAGTAGTCCGAGTAGGCCGATTTTGACCGATTTTGACTAATTAAAAGTCAACAAACCACATTGACCGTCTAGACCGACTAGGCCGACTCTTTCCGACTACGTCCGACTAGGCGCCAACTAGGCCGACTAGGCGCCGAGTTTAACCGAGGCCGACTAATTGAGTCCGCCTAGGAGGAAGTCGCCTCGGAGGGGTTCCGAGGACCGAGTACTCACCGAGTACTCGGCCTTGGAATCCGACTTTTACAACACTGATAATAAGCTTAGCCAAACATGCCCTAATAAAAATGGATAAATTTAAAACTCAATCGTTAAAAAGGCTCAGATCTGTAGAAGAATAATGGGTACATGATAAAACCTCCCTGGATGCAAGAATCAAGGCGACATCGAATGTATCTACCACCGGAAAATTGCCACTCCAAGATTTGCTAAATGTCAAGCACCGATTCACTCAGACGAATAGAAATGCATCATCATTTCCCTTAGTAAAGAGTTAAATGCACAAATGGACCCTGTGGAAGACACTTATCCGTACAGGTACCGCAATGCACAAACGATGCCACGTGACATCATGATATTAATCAAACTATTCTTACGTTCAACAAAAGGAAGGAAGAATATCTGCCCATCATCAGTTTTTTAACCAATTTGATCTTTGCATAAACACAGGGCGGGGATCCAAAATCCGAAATGTACATACCCATGTTTATGTTTATGTTTATGATTAATCAATCAAACAGTACATACCCTGTTTTTATGTACGCAACTCAATTTCAAATCCAAAATTCATAAGTGAAATTTAGCGATAATCAATCCATACAATTGGTTTATAAACAACTCCAAAACAAAAACATCATTATTGATTATCGATTTAATCATCAGATCCAAATCCTAATGTTCCAATCAAAAGTTGAAGAACAGAGGGACGAAGTAAGAAATTGTAGCGAATCAAAACCGTAAATCTGCTTTCCTAAATCCGGAATGCTTCAAAAGTAAGATCTCAGAATTGTTGGATTCAAGGGTGTGGAAAAGGAAAAATCAATGGACCGATGTGAGTGGGATTCAAAGAGGCGCCAGTGGGGCTATAACCATCCCAACAGATGCATATATAATTTATTTTCTAACCGACACACTTTTAAATGAAAGGGTATGACCAAGTTTACAACCGACGCAACACGACTTTTAAACCAAAGGTATAAAATAATTTTTGAACCAACGCGACTTTTAAACGAAAAGGTATGACCCAAGTTTATAATATAGTTTTCTAAACGATGCGACTTTTTAACGAAAAGGTATGACCCTAGTTGGTAAAATCACACATTTTCAAATGGTATGGATTAAAGCAAAATCACACATTTTCAAAGGGATGTGATGTTTAAACAAATGAGACATGACCCAAGTTGTTTTTTAGTTATATCACACCTTTTCAAAAGGACACGATGTTTAATCATACCCCAAGTTACTATTTGTATAAGAGTATAATTCAACACGCCCTTTGATATAATCAGTCACACCCTTTCATATGATAAGTTTATTCACCCTTTAATATGATAAGTCACACCCTTTCGTATAATAAGTCACACCTTATCAAAATCCAAACTTAAATCAAATTCGTAGATAAGGTTCCAACTTTGCTAATTGTTGAATATGCTTGCGCCACATGGCAATTTTTTATTGGTCCATATTATTATATTTTTTCACCGATTGGCAACCACCATGATTTCGTCAGTTTCCATAATCTTCGTTTCTAATCTTGAAAATCTCTTCAATCTATTCTTCAATTTTATCACATCCCCTCTCAAAACAACATGAACAATATAACCGACAAAATATTCAAACCCATGCGCCTTTTCGAAACATTCAAAAATTCAACAAACCGTCATCACTCTACAGTTGAAAACCAAACTCATGCGCCTATCGAAAAAGACCCCAACCGCGGCGTCAACTCCATCCACCGATTCACCGTCGTTTGCCACCGTTTCACGCCTTATATAACCCCCACCATCACTCATCTTTAGCCACTCAGTTTCGTCGCCCGCTCTGGAAGCACAATTGTCGCTCCTCACACCGAAACCCTAGATTCGGCGCCATTGTTGCAATGGTGATTTACGGTTTTTCTTCTGTTTATTGAGTTTTATGTGTCTAAATAATGGCGATCATGTTTTATAGTTCTTTGTTTTAAAATAATAAAAATAATTTCATTGTCAATTTGTATGAAGATGATTTAGTAAATGATGTGTACGTGATTTTAATTATGCATGTTGTAGATGCAACTGTTCCGGATACAACAAAGAGCATGGTTGTTCCATGTTCTTAATATTATGGTTAATGCATGTTTGTCTATTCATATCTCCACTAATTTTTATCATTTTTTTTATAAAAAACGATATTGGCTCGATGTGATGTATTACTATTGCAGTTATATGTTTGTTTAATCCAAGGGACACAAATAAAGGGTTGGTCATGATGCTTTAAAAGGATTCATGCTCGGACAGGGAATCGGTGTTGCCAGCAATCCGGTTATGCAGGGGAAGATTCATAGCCATGCCAGGGGTGGCACGGGCATAGGGCCGGCCCTGAGCAAGGTCAGGTGGGCACCGGCTCAGGGTCAAAAACGTACAAGGGCCTGAATTTTTAAAAAAATATATATATATGGATATGTGTTGGGATATATACGTGCTGGATCTAAAGAAAGTATAAAGTTCTTGGCTTGGTGGTTGATATGTTGCTTCGACAACTAGGGGTCACGGGTTCTAATCTTTACATCCCCTTAAATTCCAATTTAGTTGAATTTTTTTGTTTGTTAGTCATTCATTAAATGCAAATAACATTAATGGTCTAATTTTGTCAAATTATATTATCATTAGTTTTAATTCATTTTCAGATATTTCAAGGTTTTTGATATACATTTAAAAAAATACATTTTGGGGCCCGTATATTCTATTCGCCCCAGCCCTAAGATTTTCAAGAATTTTCAGAGACAACCCCACTTTAACCTTATAAGAGTAAAATTAAACCCAGATTTTTAAAACAAGGTTAGGGCACATTCCTATTTCTCATCATCCTCACTTTTATTATTTTGTTGGTGTTCCTTAGTTCCTATTTTAGAGAATTATTAAAGCGGCCAATGGTTTTGAGTTTTTTTGTTTGGAAGCTGTGGAAGCTTCGGAGAAGAAAGATAAAATTGAAAGACAAAAGGTGGAAGGAGTTCTAAAAAAGAATCATATTAATCCTTTTGGTAGAGTACTAGAATTAGGGTATGTTTGGCAAAAGTAGCTGGTGGCTGGTAGCTGAAAGCTGGTAGCTGGTGGCTGGAAGCTGTAGCTAGTAGCTGTAGCTTTTTAGATATATTTGGCGTTTGGTAGAGTAGCTGGAGCTTTTAATAAAATGTATAAAATGACCAAAATGGACATAACTAAAAATTTAGAAAGTTGGTGCATTAAAAAGTTTCTTATTTTTAGAGGTTAAAATAGTCATTTTTTCCCTAAAAGCTTGTAGCTCCTTCTAAACGCTACTAGTAGTAGCGTTCAACCAAAAGTTTAAAGCTCCTAACCTAAAAGCTTAAAACTCCTTCAACCAAACAAGACTTTTTATTGATTAGGAGCTTTTTCTTAAAAGCTTAAAGCTAGAAGCTCCTAAAAGCTCCTAAAAGCTCTATGCCAAACATACCCTTATAGAAGTTAAACCTTTCCTCTTATTCGAATTTTAAACAATCCTTGAAGTTAAATATTTTGTTATTGAAATTTTCAATTAAAATATAAGTGTTTTCTTCTTTCGATTTTTTTTTAGATTTTTCATCTTATTTACGGTATACAAATGTTCCTTTTTCGTTAAAAAAGAGATGTCAAGTAATAAAAAATGGAAACCGATCAAAGGTTATGGTGATCAAAGGTTACAGTCTTGTATTCTAAACGAAATTCAAGAAATTGAAATAAACAATTAAGGGGTATTTGATTGTGTCATTGGCAGGTCATGTCCATTTGATTTTTTGGTTCCAACCTCAAACATGTCAAATCAACAATAGTATCAAGATGTCGTCAAATTTTGTTGTCTAAACTCAATTTGATTTTGTGATCTTGACCGCAAACACAGTAGCAAATGAGAAACTATACTTAGCATCTCGCTGCAACGCGCGGGTTGCATCAACTCGTTTATGCACAAAATGTATTTATAAAATTAATGAAGTGTAGAATACAATATCCCTTAACGGAAAATACGTATGAGATGAAATTAATACATGCGTAATTAGTTTTATAACATGCGTGATTAGGTTTTTACCCCAAGCGTGATTTCTGATTTAGTACATGCGTGATTAGGGTTTTTAGTTTTATAACGTGCGTAATTTCATCTCGTACGCATCGTACGCTAAGGAATATTGTACGTTAACCAAGTGGCGAAGCTTGAGATTTCCGATCGGGGGCGGAAGTCACCGAACCTAAAAATTTCGAGAAAACCGGGGGGTTGAAAACATATATACCAAAAAATTTCTATACGAAAACCAAATACTCTCCACTACTAAGCAAAAAGTTCGGGGAATTGGCCGCCCCTCCCACCCTACTTAAGTTGCGCCCATGCGTTAACGCACCCCTATAAAATTAATACTTATAATTATAAAAAGTTAAATCTTTAGATATTTTATAATACAGAAATTTTTTTTCAAAAAAGAAGCAACACAAAAAGAAAAAATGAGTTCCACACAAAAAGACAAAATAAGGAATATATATATATATATGTATATATTATATACACTTGCACAATCAAATACTTAGTGGGTGTTTGTTTTTTGTGAAACGAACTTCTGAACCTCTTATGTCTGTCCCACGCAGACCACATGTAGACGTTTGAGTCTGCAGGGTGTTTGTTTTTGGAAGTGATATCATTAAAAAAAGGTCTTCTAGACCTCTTCTCCAAGCAGACCTGGACTCCCCTCTTGAAAGCTCTTCTCCTCATCCTCTGCTCTTTCAAAACACAACAAACCCTAGCATGTTCCTCCTCCCAGCCTAGCAGACACCACATCTCCCCACTGCCACCACCACATCTCCGATTGAGCCGCCGACAACCACCTGCTGCGTCCATCCCACACAACAACCACCTCCGATTGAGCCCCCAGCCACTGTTAGAAACTCCGATTGAGCCCCCAGCCGCCGTTAGCAGAGACCCTCTTTGCCCTATCTATCTATCTATCTCAGTTGTGAATAATAATATCAAACTCATCTTCCTTCCATGGCGACACTTCCTCTTTTTTCATCAATACTCTCTCTGCACTCAAATCCCCGCAATTTAGACCCAAAAATCTCTCTTTTCAACAACCCATTTTGGGGCTTTCTCGATCTTTCCACACCTCTTCTCCACCTCAAAACATTAGATTTTCTTTTAGTATAGCCAAGGATACAACAGCTGAGGTACCCTCTTCACTTTTCAAATTAATTTGTTTTATAACTGCATATTCCTATTGGATAAAAATGGTTCTTGATTTCAGTCCATTGGTTGTTGAAATATTGTGAATTTTTGGTGACGGTAGGAATTTTTAATGTTTGTTATGAAACACTTCTGAGAAAACAAATAGTCTTTTTTTTGCACACTGCAGGGGTTTGGTCCACCTCTTCTGGTACAGAGGTCTGAAGATGTGGTCCGCAGACTGCAGACATTTTATCTCTGAAAAAACAAACAGCACCTTAAAAATCACTATTGATCTCCACTCTAAAGGTGGATGGCGTGTGTTACTCGGTTATTTCTTCAGGTACTTGGAATAAATCAGATAGAGCATAGAGGGTAACACCTTCCTCTCACCAAAGGGTATGGAAAACTAGTACGACCATCTGGTTTGTGTACTCAAGAAATGGGTGTATTTGCTAGCCGTTAAACAATGACTATAAATTAAAAATAAAATAAACATTATATATATATATATTTATATATATATATATATATGTAGGATTAGGTTTAAGAGTGAACACTAGTGTATTTGCGAACTGACCGAACTAATCTTGGCCATACACGTGTGTAAATCAATGTGCATGTTTAGTTCATTCAGTTAGCAAATACAATAGTGTTCACTCTAGAACACCACCCTATATATATATGTTTCTATATATATATATATATATATATATATATATATGTATGTATATATATATGGTAAAGTTCATTTGAGAACCACTCTTATTGCGAGAACCACACAACAAAATAAAACCACCCAAAACCTAAACATCCACCCCCACCCCAACTCAAAAACCTAAACACCCCCTCCCTCTTAAAAAACTATACCTCACCAAAAAAGCCCCCAAAAAACCTAATCCCCCACCCCCATAAAACCTAAAAAAAGGTATATATATATATATATATATAGAGAAAGTGTAAAATGCATTACGGCTTAACGTACATCACGTGCGCGACCAAATTACGCACGTTCATTTGAAAATCACGCACGTTATAAACTCAAAAAACCTAATCACGCATGTAGGAAACATAAATCACGCACGTTATCACTCATGCCCTACCTCCCAGTTCAAAAATCGCATCCCCTGTTCTACGATCTGAAACCATTGTTACTGTCTTCTAACTCCAATCGAATCAAAGCTTGGTCATGTTCCTGCATCCTCTGGCCTACGTTATGAATCAAAGCTTGGTCATGTTTCTTCATCCTCGGTTCTACAGTTTGATTTCGAGGGTCGATATTTTAATGAAACTTTTCAAAATCAACAATGAATTTGAACCAAATTCAATGAAATTAACCGAACAATAGCCAATTTGAAGCGAAACGAAAAGAAAATTGAAACGAATTGAACGAAACTGATCAAACCCAGGCGGTCTGAAAATTTGATATAATCACACATGTTATATGAAATAATCACGCATGCTGGTTTTTTGAGTCTATAACGTGCGTGATTTTCAAATGAACGTGAGTAATTTGGTCGCATACGTGATATACGTTAAGCCGTGATGTACGTTAACCTTCCTCTCTCTCTCTCTATATATATATATAGAGGTAGGTTAACGTACATTACGGCTTAACGTACTTCACGTACGACAGGTAATTACGCACGTTCATTTTAAAACCACGCACGTTATAACTAAAAAAATCCAAAATCACGCATGTTGAAACACAATAATTATGCATATTGAAAACATTAATCACCATGTTATAGAACAAATCACGTAAGTTGTTGTACGTAAAGTACGTTAAGCCGTAATGTACGATATACTTATATATATATATATATAAACCCATTTTAAGACCCAATTCTACTCTCTCTAATTTCCTTCTCACACCATTTTGCACGTTTTGTTTTTCACCACCTAATCTCAAATGGCTAGGCGAAGGAAGTTGGACCGAAGAAGAGAAAATTGTCTTGATTATGACTTGGGTGAGTGTCACCATGGACTCACAACCGCGCATTCCCATGACATTTTGGACTAGTGCCTTTGAACAATTTAGTCAACATTTGGGTGGAAGCGATCGAAGGTTACATGAAATTCATTTAAAGTTTTGGGTAATCAATAGTATGGCTGATAGATTTAACCAAGTCTACAACGACATGATAAATGGTGGTGGTGACATAACGGAGGACAAGCGATTGTGGCGACTCATCACGATTGTGCGACCTGACCGTTAAATCACATTTTGATGTGATAAATTTTGTGAAGCTATCCCAGATAGGTAAATGATACTTAGAATTTTAGTTTAATATGCAGTTATTATTTTAATTATTTAAGGATTTACTTTTTATTATGTAGTTTTTAAGTTTTTATCTTAATTAAATACTTTTAATTTAAATATTAATGTTTAATCTTTAAATTTAGTTTTTGTTTTATTTAAAAAAAATGTGCTGAGTACTTCAAATTGAGTACTTTGAGTAATTTTAAGATGACAAAATCTCACTTTGGTTAGTTTAAGTACTAAGGGTAAATGAGTAATGTATACCCTCCACCCTAAAATGTACAAACGGATAATTCTCTCCACCCTAAAATGTATAAAAGGGTAATTTTGTAAATAACTATTTAAACCCAAATTCAAGATGAAAACATCTTCACCATTTTCATATTATAAATTAATAACATGTTGGTACTTTATAAAGTTGTACTCTAAGCATAGGGAGGTTTTAGAAAAAAAGGGGTCATAATATTAACACATGGGAAAAACTTATTTACATATGGTGTATACGGGCCGTATACTGTTATACGGCCCGTATAGAATTAAAAAAACTAACAAAGTCTGTGCCAGCAGACTTTGTTAGTTTTTTTAATTCCATACGGGCCGTATAACAGTATACGGCCCTTATACACCATGTGTAAATATTTTGCCTGGTCGTATACAATGTATACGAACGCCTATACGAGCCGTATACTGTTATACGGCCCGTATTCTTCGAAAATTAGATTTTTCTCAAAGTATTGAAGGGATTTAAGTTGTCAATCACACGAGATATTTTACAGTCGCGAGGTGCTCAAACCTTTCTAAAAGTAGAAAAAAATAAAACATTAACAAGTAACAAAGATTGAAGAACAAAAAAATGTGTCGTATGACTGTAATAAAACGGAAGCTATCAACGCGGTATTACGGGCATGGTGTTATTCTTTATTTAATATTTACAGAATAAAAGGAAGGGTGAGGCATTTGATGAGAGTTGTAAGGAGTCTGAGTCTTCGGTTTCATCAGCCTGTACTGAAGAAACCAAATTCGCAACAATGAGTCTGAGTCCATTGTTGTTCGTGAATGTTTCGAATCATCATAGAAGACGTGTCGGGTTCTTCTGCTAGTGGTCGGGCTTCCAATGCTCACATAGGGTGATAAACAACGCTGATATGAACACAAACCAACTGCTTTATCTTGAGTCGTCGGTAAAACTTTTCCTCAGGGGAGGGTGAGTGGTATGAGTCTGAGTCCATTGTGGTTCGTGAATGTTTCGAATCATCATAGAAGACTATCAGGATTTTGTTGGTTTGTTTCCAGGTAGGGTTTAGAATGTTTGAAGTATTCTTGGTTCAATACCAACTCTTCTGAAAGACAAGAATACAATGTTCATGTATCACAAGGAATGACCGATCTAAGGCAGAGAACCTGATTCAGATACACAAATTCATCACCAGTTTCTACAGCACAAGCACATACACAGTTAGGGTTTAGAATGTTTGAACTATTCGGATTTTGTTGGTTTGCCGGGTTCTATAACTACAATCCTTCCAACATTATTGAAAATTAACGTAAACACCGCATTCGAAGATCCTTGCATTGGATACAATTTGTTGGAAGAACCCGACACGTCTTCTGCTAGTTACTCTTTTCTACGATTTCAACAAATCTTTCAAGGTCTTAAGTGATGGACAATTGGTTAAAAGATGTAGAAGAGTTTGTGTAGAGATCTTTACATAAATCAAGCATGGTTTCTCGACAAATGAAGTATTATCTGACAAAACTTAAAATAATTGTAATCTTCCCAGTAATCATCCATAACAAGGGTGAGCTCGTGTAATGAACCCTGGCGCAGCAACAAAACTTGGTGTAAATCATTCATGTCCATGTTTTTCCTTGTACTTGCTACGTTAGATGTTAGCTCGGAAGTTCTATTACACAAAGTAAACCGAAGGCTTGGAATATTGGTCCACTTGTGCCTCCATTCCCTAGAGAGAATACTTGTCCTTGCTGCCTCTTCGGTTGGTAAAAGACATAGGATGGTTTCTAATACAGGCTCTTTTAGAGAAGCGTTGGGATTCAAGGGTTTATGAGTCAAAGTTAACATTCAGATTCAGATTCAGAAAGCAGATGATTTTGTACTTGGTTTATTCTCTTTAACCTATTAGAACGATCCTTGTTTTGTCACATACATGCGTTTAATTCCCAACATCCTTGTTTTGTCACGTACATTTCGTAAGAAACTTTTCGTGCACTGAACCTTCAGTTGTGTACGCAAATTCACCATCGGTTTCTACAGCACAAGCACATACACCGGTTTCCAAGTAGGGTTTAGAATGTTTGAAGGAAATGTTGGTTTAATATCAACTCATCTTTAGTAGTGTTTGTTTGAGAACTTGATTCAGATAGACAACGGTTCTCCAATTCCAGAGTAAACAAATACACAACGGTTCTCCAATTCCAGAACAATAATGAACGTTCAGTTGTGTATACAAATTCATCACCAGTTTCTACACCACAAGCATATACACAGGGAGAATGTTCTCGAAATTGAAGGAAAAGAAAAAATGGTTGCTAATGTTTTTCACTATCAGGATTTTGTTGCTTTGTTTCCAGGTAGGGTTTAGAATGTTTGAAGTATTTGTGGATCAACAGAAATAACTGAAATAACAGCTTCAGAATCTATTAACCCACAATTGGTTTGAATTTGTAGATCAACAAATGATTGGGTTAATACCAACTGCTCGAAATCCCTTTCGTTTTTTGGATCGTTCTAATCGATTAAAGAGAATAAACAATTATCACTTCCAGATTCGCTAATTTCACTGTTGATCTATTAGAACGATCCTTGCATTGGGTACAATTTGATGGAATTTGTGGATCAACAGAAAATAACTGAAATAACTCGCCATTCTCTTGCACCTTCAACTATGTTGGTTCGGTTGAGTTATTTTCCAACTGTTTTAGTTATGATTCAATAAATAATATCTGATTGAGAAGCACAAAAATGGTTGCGGTTTTCCAACTGAGGGTTACTCTGTTATATACATCAACAAATCATTGGTTTAATACCAACTGCTTGAAATCCCTTTCGTTTTTTGGATCGTTCTAATAGATTAAAGAGAATAAACCAATTTTTACCATTTTTTACCATAAGAATACGGGTCGTATACAATTATACGGCTCGTATACACAAAGTTAAAAAAAATTACCGGATCATATATAATGTATACGAACTGTGTATACGGGCCGTATACTATTATACGGATCGTATACTATGGGTAAAAAATGATTGTATCAGACCCTCTCCCCCTCCTTTTCTCTCTCTGACAACCCTAGTGTCACACCCCAACCGATGGCGGAAACATCAGGGCGTGGCACTAAGCGAAACAGATTGTCCAGAAGTTTCCATAACAACTATAATTACTAATTATTTAAAGCATCACGTCCCATACCATGACATAAAAAGTAATATAATTATTACAGACAAAATCTAGTCAAATTGTTTTGTTCCGACAACTCAGATTTCAAATACAGACAATTTGTTTATTTGTTTCTAGACCTTTCCTAGCCTCGATTTCACAGCAAGCCAAGCATCTAAACATCTTAAGCACCTGCCACATACGTTAAAGTAAAAGTCAATACACAAAGTGTAAAAGTGAGCATACAAGTTTAATAGATATAATAGAGTTCGAAATCGTTTACGCATAACCAGCACGTACACAGTGTGAAATGAAGCACGTTAGTTATCAACATGAACCTATCGATACCAATGACTGCGGATTCACTGCCCGAGGCAGTTCATAATACACACTCACCACTGTGAGCCATGTAACAAATTGTCTTTAACACCCAAAAGTGCGTTAAAGCAAAAAAGGGGTTCGAGTATACTCACAGCGATGATGGATTGAAGGGAGCGCTTAGAGCAAGATTAGCCTGATCAGAACGATAGCATAAACGATAAGCGGGGCGTAAAACGGAGCAAAGTGTTAGTGGATCGGATGGCAATCCGATCGGGTGGCCGGTCGATCAGATGACAATCCGTTCGGGTGGTCACCCGATCGGGTGGCCACTCGATTGGATTGTCATCTCGTTTGGGATGGATGTGTTTGTGTATGATGGCTTGACTTTTGAAGTTTTTGTTGTAGCATTTTGAAAACAGAGAAGTATCTCTACCCTTCAGGTCGATCGATCAAACGGTCGTTCGATCGGACAGCAATCCGATTGGCGAGGCTTCTCAGGTTGAGAACAAGTTCACCGCAGGACGGTCACTCGATCGGATGGCTATCCGATCGGGTGGCAATCCGTATGCATTGAACATGTTGAAAATTGTTTAAGTGTTGAAGTCTAAACATCACATGGTCGGGTGGTAATCCGATCGGACGGCAATCCGTTCAACGTTCAAACCTCAAATATTGAAATAAAAGTTAAGTGTGGGACCTAAGGTGCAAGCCGATCGGGTGGCTGTCCGGCCAGGTGGCAATCCGATCGGTCAACAATCCGTCCCAGATGACCTGGTCGTCTTCATCGTTGGTTGTTTTGATAGTCTTTCGTTTTCTTGAGATTGTATGATAACGTGTCAAACAACAGAAACCTTGTCAAGACTTAGTGACCCGATCGGACAGGAACCACCCTAGTCCGACCAGTTAACTGTTCGAGACAGTGTTTCATGTTTAACCCGAAATCAGTGACCTCATGGATAGAATCCAGATCTTGAACCAACACATCAACAAGGAGTAGAAGATTAGAACAAGCTCCGATTCTATCGGTTTTGAGTGCATTGAGTGTAAAAGAGTTGAAAGAAAGTTAGAAAACCATCTTTCAATCCTTTTCACCATGAATATGTTTAGATCCATGCAAGATCTTTGTTTATTTATGTGGAAATCATCCAGATCTAAGTTGTTCTTGGTGGATTGAGGCCAAAACATGAAGTTCATTTGAACACCATGATGACATCATCCTAGAACACCTCAAATCTTAGTGATTTCATGGTTAAAAGTTAAGATTCAAAAGATAGAAAGGTGTAGGAGTGCATGTAGATCAAGAAAGTACAAGATTTAGGTTGAAAACTTACAAGAATCGCGAGAAATATGAAGAAATAGCGGCTGGAGCGAGTTGAGAGAGAGAGCTATCAACATCAAGTGATGTTGACATATGGGGGTATTTATAGGGTTTCCATAAATGGAAAAGGGGAAAGTGGTTGGTCGATCGAGTGGCAGCCCGATCGGGTGGCAGCTCGATCGAGTGGCAACTCGATCGGGTGGCAGCCCGATCGGGTGGCAACTCGGTCGGCTGGCCACTCGATTCGAGTGCTTGGCGCGATGAGTTTTGCGATTTCAATTCGCGTGTTGAGCGTTACAATGCGATAGAGTTTCCCATTTAAATTACTTTCAATCCTAACTACTATATCTAACATACAATCATCATAATTAACTTGCGTTTAGCGTTTGCGATTCGATTGCGATTGAGTTGCGATTGCGCTTTGATTAATTACTACCACATAAACATAACTAAACATGCACAAGTAACACATAAAAGGCACACACACGTAAAACAATATCCAGTTCACGTAATTCGTGTTGCGAGTGCGATTGCGATAAGCGATAAGCGATAAAATATGCGATAAACATCGATTAAACCTCGATTAGTAATAAGTACTCCACATAATACAACTAACGTATAAGCATAAATAGACTATCTATTAGTCAAAGAAGTCAAAACAGGAATTGAGCAAGGAGAGACAGATCATAATTAGCAATCTTTTCTCCCTTTGACTTCAATCTTGACTTTGACTTTTGAAACACGGGGTGTTACAGCCTCCCCTAGTTGAGGGAATTCGTCCCTAGTTGAGGGAATTTCGAGTTCCCAAGTAAACTCTGTGCCTCATTTGCCTTCCCATCGAACCTTTACAATGGGAATGCGCGAGCGTTTGAGCTGCTTGGTTTGGCGATCCATGATCTCGATAGGCTTCTCCACAAAGTGTAGTGTTTCGTTTACTTGAAGATCTTCTAGAGGCACATACAAATCATGCTCAACCAGGCACTTTCTGAGGTTCGACACATGGAAAGTCGGGTGAACGTTGCTAAGTTCCTCCGGTAGTTCGAGTCTGTAGGCGACTTTTCCGATCCTTTCCAGAATCTTAAAAGGTCCAACATATCGAGGCGCTAGTTTCCCTTTCTTGCCGAATCTGACCACACCCTTCCAAGGTGATACCTTTAGGAGTACATGGTCGCCTACGTCAAATTCAAGGGTCTTACATCGTCTATCGGTGTAACTTTTCTGACGACTCCGAGCTTTCAACTGATTGTCTCGAATTTGGAGGATTTTGTCAGTCGTTTCTTGCAACAGCTCAGGACCGGTTAATTGCGAGAGCCCGATCTCGTGCCATACAATTGGCGATCGACATTTTCTTCCGTACAATGCCTCAAATGGTGCCATTTGAATGCTGGAATGATAACTGTTATTATACGAGAATTCGACTAGAGGCAAATATGCGTCCCAATTACCACCGAAATCTATGACACATGAACGGAGCATGTCTTCAAGGGTACGAATCGTTCTCTCAGTCTGACCGTTGGTTTGAGGGTGGAATGTGGTACTTAGATTAAGCGTAGTACCAAGAGCCGTTTGAAACATTTCCCACAGACGCGAGGTAAACTGAGCATCACGGTCAGAGATGATGTCGCGAGGCGTCCCATGTCGACAAATGATCTTATCGGTATAGATTCGGGCTAACCTTTCTACCTTGTAGTCTTCTCGTATTGGCAGAAAATGAGCAGATTTGGTTAAACGGTCAATGACAACCCAGATGCTGTCGTGACTTGATGGCGTACGCGGAAGTTTTGTTATGAAGTCCATAGCTATACTTTCCCACTTCCACATAGGGATCGGGGGTTGCTCAAGTAAGCTAGAGGGTCTTGACCATCGAGCAAGTCAGGCACTTCCCAACGTAGAGAGCGATATCTCTTTTCATGCCCGGCCACCAGTACTTGTAGCGAGGGTCCTGGTACATTTTATCGGCACCGGATAGAATACCGAGATTTGTGGGCTTCGTCCATCAAAATCTGTCATAAATCGGTCTGCTTAGGGATCCAAATTTGGGGCGCACCGAGATTTTATCGGCACTTCCCAACAATGACGAAGCGGTCAAGAAATGGTTTACACACTCGATTCATCAGATCCATGAAAACTGCGGGTGCGTTGGTTAGACCAAAAGGCATAACAACGAACTCATAATGGTCGTATCGAGTGCGAAAAGCGGTTTTGGGTATATCCTCCTCTTGGATGCGTAGCTGGTGATAGCTTGAGCGTAGATCGATCTTCGAGAAACACGTAGCACCTTGTAGCTGGTCAAACAAATCATCAATTCGAGGTGGGGGATAGCGATTCTTGATTGTTAACTTATTCAACTCCCGATAGTCGATGCACATCCTGAATGACCCATCCTTCTTGTTGACGAAAAGGACTGGTGCGCCCCATGGAGAGGTGCTCAGGCGAGTGAAGCCTTTATCAAGCAATTCCTGGAGCTGACTCGAGAGTTCACGCATTTCGGACGGAGCGAGTCGATAGGGAGCTCTAGCAATAGGATTTGCTCCAGGAATGAGGTCGATACGAAAGTCGATATCACGACCTGGCGGAAGTCCGGGAAGATCCTCAGGAAAAACGTTAGGAAATTCTCGAACCACTGGAACATCATTTACACCAGGTCTTCCTTTCTTTTCCTTCTCTGCTACTACAATATTAGCCAAGAAAGCTCTGTATTCCCTGCAGAGATGCTTGCTAGCTTGGACACATGACATGAGTTTAAGACCTTTCGAGGGAGTTTCACCATAAACACACAGTTGGTCACCATTCGCGAGCGAGAATCGAATCATCTTATCAAAGCACACAACTTCAGCATGGTTTTCACGAAGAAAGTCCAAGCCTACTATGATGTCAAAACTTCCGAGCTGCATCGGAATAAGATCAATCGGAAAGATGTGATTGTTGAGCTCAAGAGTACAATCATGAAGAACAGAATTAACGGCGACAGTTCTTCCGGTGGCAACTTCGACCTCGAACGTCGAGGGGAGATGGGAGCGCTTACGATTAAGGTGCTTCTTGAACTCAAACGATACAAAACAGTTATCGGCTCCAGTATCAAACAAACACGAATCATAAATACCATTCATGAGAAACGTACCATTAACCACGTTGTTGTTGGCCTGGGCTTGGCGCGCATTGATGTTGAAAGTTCTGGCGCGGGCGGCTTGTTGCTGTTGTTGCTGAGGCTGTTGCTGCTGCTGCTGTTGCTGAGGTTGCTGCTGCTGGGGCTCTTGTTTCACAACCCTATTCGGGCACATGTTCGTAAAGTGGTTGGGATCACCACACGCGAAGCAGACTCTGGCGTTGACCGCGGGTGCCTGAGCCGCTTGTTGGCCTTGAGGAGCTGGAAGTAGAGCTTGATGAGCAGTAGCTTGAGCTGGTGTTTGTCGAGGACCTGTACGGCAGTTAGCGGTGAAGTGGCCGTACATGTTGCAATGCACGTAAAATCGGCAGGCGATACCCACCGGGTGATGATAAGTACATGTCGGGCAAGCAGGCTGAGGGCCAGTGTATGCACGCTTTGCAGGCGGTGCATAGGTAACTGGTGCTGGAGCTGATCGGTGCTGAGATTGCTGCTGAGCCGATACGGTTTGAAGCGGGGCAGCAGTGGTAGTGACAGCACAGTTCTTGTTGCTGGAGTTGCTGTTGTTGTTCTTCCTCTTGCGACGAGAAGACTTCGATGACTGAGGAGTGGCGGTGGTATCAGCGGTTAGTGCGGCGGTAACTTGGTGCAGGTTCTTGGTAGCTTTATCCCAAAATCCAGCTTTGACTCGCTTGTCGTTGATCACAGCGGCAAGCAGGTAGGTTTCTTCGATTGTTGCTGGCTTTGAAGCATGCACAAAATCTGCAACACAATCCGGCAGAGCGCGGATGTACTTCTTGATCGTCATATCAGCAGTCTTGACTTGATCAGGACAGATAATACCGAGCTGCTTGAAACGAGCAGTTAGAGCAGCGTTGTGACCATCCTTCTGCTTTATGTGCCAGAATTCATCCTCCAGCTTTTGGCACTCATGGGGAGGGCAAAACTCTTCCAACATGACGTTTTTCAACTTGTCCCATGACAGAGCATAAGCTGCATCATTTCCGCGTTTGTTCCTCTCGGCCGTCCACCAATCTAAAGCGCGGGACTGGAAGACACCGGTAGCATTCAGAGTGCGGAGATTGTTAGGACATCCACTCTGACGCAGGGTGACCTCGATCGAATCAAACCATTGAAATAAAGCTGCAGGGCCATCTTCGCCAGTGAATTATTTCGGTCCGCAAGCTTTAAACTACTTGAAGCTGAAAGCAGCTTTGGGGGTTTCAGTCCTGGACTCTTCAGACGATTTGCTCACATTCTCGTACAATTCACTCACAATCTGAGGAACAACCTTCGCCATTTGCTTGGCGACGAGAGCAGCAAGGCGTTTGTCTTTCTGGTTTTGGCGAGCAGAGCGCAAGTGACGGGATCCAGATGACGATATTGTCTGCAACAGACATCGTCATAGGACTCAGACACAATATAATCGAATCTCACCTCACACTCCTAATACTACTAAAGCTCAGGAACATAGTCACGTAAACACATAGGCACATAACCCCAGATTCACATAAGCACAGAAGCACATAAGCACGTAAAGCACAGAGGCACAGAAGCACATAAGCACAAGAGGCAGTCAGAATACAGAAACCTATCATTCAAAGTCCGCGAGCGTTCGCGAATAACGTTTGCGATTAGCGAATAACATAGCGAGTAGTATAGCATAGCGAAATATCATAACATGCGATTACCCACAAATATCAGCGATTTTGTTGAATCTCGATCCTACAGATTTGTTAGCGTATTGGGATAGAGGTGCAGTGCGAGTCGCGTGTGTCGATCAAAGCGAAAAGCGAATAAATCACCAAAAATCGTAACACATAAACAGATAAAATCTCAAAAAATCCACGTAAAACGACAAATATCAGAGTCGGCAGTAGCGGGCTCAGAATCGAACACGTAAAAATCGAGAATAGATTGTCTGCGGCTGATAGACGTCGACTAACCAAAGTGGTTCGACTATTCACAAAGACTTTTGGTACACACTTTGACCTTCGGGACTGTGCTTTCTCCTCGATTTTGGGCGAATGGCACGCATCCTTCCAGTTTCAACGTGATGTCCAGTTGTTGGAGTCCGTCGAGACTTTGGTGAGAGTTTCGTAAAACCAAAATGAGATCGGAACAAGTCGTCAAGGTTCGGGTTTCACCCCTGACTTAACAACTTCGTTCCTGTTTTAATAAAATAAGGAAGAATTATGCGTCAAAGTATGGATTTCACTCCTGATTCAACGCAAATTCTCCTGTTTGTGGATAAAGAAATGCGGGTCGAACAAACAATTCGGTCGAGAGTTTGCGGTTTTCACACCTATTCTCGACCTAATCGCTCGTTCCTTTTCGAAAATTAGAGTGCATTGGTAGTGTAGCGTGGGCGAGAATAGCGAGAAAGAGCAAGTAAGCTCATACATAACCCCTACAGGGTATGCACAAGTCGGTCTGTTGGTACCTAACTATAGACTAGGTCGTTTCTAAGACATCGACCTGGACTACGTCGAGTCTTGCCTAATTCCCTATAGTTATGGCTCTGATACCAATCTGTCACACCCCAACCGATGGCGGAAACATCGGGGCGTGGCACTGAGTGAAACAGATTGTCCAGAAGTTTCCATAACAACTATAATTACCAATTATTTAAAGCATCACGTCCCATACCATGACATAAAAAGTAATATAATTATTACAGACAAAATCTAGTTAAATTGTTTTGTTCCGACAACTCAGATTTCAAATACAGACAATTCGTTTATTTGTTTTTAGACCTTTCCTAGCCTCGATTTCACAGCAAGCCAAGCATCTAAACATCTTAAGCACCTGCCACATACGTTAAAGTAAAAGTCAATGCACATAGTGTAAAGGTGAGCATACAAGTTTAATAGATATAATAGAGTTCGAAATCGTTTACGCATAACCAGCACGTACACAGTGTGAAATGAAGCACGTTAGTTATCGACATGAACCTATCGATACCAATGACTGCAGGTTGACTGCCCGAGGCAGTTCGTAATACACACTCACCACTTTGAGCCATGTAACAAATTGTCCTTAACAACCCTTGAGTGAGCAGGTGCTGAGTCCAAACTATAGTAATATCGTTGCTAAGGCAGGTAGACAGCATTCCATGTGTAAACATAACAAACAAGCATTCATTAAGTCACGTATAACATGTGGTAACGGTTAGCGTTAAAGTATTGCGTAGTGTGTTCAATGTGATTTAGTATAAGTAACGTATGTAACACCCAAAAGTGCGTTAAAGCAAAAAGGGGTTCGAGTATACTCACAACGATGATGGATTGAAGGGAGCGCTTATAGCAAGATTAGCCTGATCAGAACGATAGCATAAACGGTAAGCGGCATGTAAAATGGAGCAAAGTGTCAGTGGATCGTATGGCAATCCAATCGGGTGGCAATCCGATCGGGTGGCTGGTCGATCGGATGACAATCCGTTCGGGTGGTCGCCCGATCGGGTGGCAACTCGATTGGGTTGTCATCTCGTTTGGGATGGATGTGTTTGTGTACGATGGCTTAAATTTTGAAGTTTTCATTGTATCATTTTGAAAACAGAGAAGTATCTCTACCCTTCAGGTCGGTCGATCGAACGACCGTTCGATCAGACAGCAATCCGATTGGCGAGGCTTCTCAGGTTGAGAACAAGTTCACCGCAGGACGGTCACTCGGTCAGATGGCTATCCGATCGGGTGGCAATCCGTATGCATTGAACATGTTGAAAATTGTTTAAGTGTTGAAGTCTAAACATCATATGATCGGGTGGTAATCCGATCGGGTGGCAATCCGATCGGACGGCATTGAGTGTAAAAGAGTTGAAAGAAAGTTAGAAAACCATCTTTCAATCCTTTTCAGCATGAATATGTTTAGATCCATGCAAGATCTTTGTTTATTTATGTGGAAATCGTCCAGATCTAAGTTGTTCTTGGTGGATTGAGGCCAAAACATGAAGTCCATATGAACACCATGATGACATCATCTTAGAACACCTCAAATCTTAATGATTTCACAGTTAAAAGTTAAGATTCAAAAGATAGAAAGGTGTAGGAGTGCGTGTAGATCAAGAAAGTACAAGTTTTAGGTTGAAAACTTACAAGAATCGCGAGAAATCTGAAGAAATAGGGGCTGGAGCGAGTTGAGAGAGAGAGCTGTCAACATCAAGTGATGTTGACATATGGGGGTATTTATAGGGTTCCATAAATGGAAAGGGGAAAAGTGGCTGGTTGATCGAGTGGCAGCCCGATCGGGTGGTAGCTCGATCGAGTGGCAACTCGATCGGCTGGCCACTCGATTCGAGTGCTCGGCGTGATGAGTTTTGCGATTTCGATTCGCGTGTTGAGCGTTTCGATGTGATAGAGTTTCCCATTCAAATTACTTTCAATCCCAACTACTATATCTAACATACAATCATCATAATTAACTTGCGTTTAGCGTTTACGATTCGATTGCGATTGAGTTGCGAGTGCGCTTCGATTAATTACCACCACATAAACATAACTAAACATGTACAAGTAACACATAGAAGGCACCCACACGTAAAACAATATCCAGTTCACGTAATTCGAGTTGAGAGTGCGATTGCGATAAGCGATAAGCGATAAAATATGCGATAAACATCGTAACAGAATCGTCGATCTAACCTAGAGTGCGGAATCCTCAAGATTAGATTTCACAGAAAACGAGTAGAAACAGAATCAAGAACACGATACACTTTCAATCCGGTCTTCTATTGATTATCCAACCCAAAGTTTACAATCAATTCAAGACCCACAAGAAATCTCTCAGCCACTCTCTGTAGATTTCTCTCAATGTCTCCAAATGTCTAACCTAAACCCTAATGCCAAGCCTTGTTTATATAGGACAAGGTTTGCACATGGGCTTTTGTCTGGGCCAGGCCATTCTCCAAGCCTATTACACTAATTAACTCCCTAACCAATAATGCTAAGCCTAATACAAAATATCCAAAGACTAAATAAACAAACTATTAAGTTGTTGTCACAAAACATGCACCAACAAACTCCCCCTTGACAATAGCTTCATAGTGTAACTTTGTCTTCAAACATCTTGTAGTATTTTGGTCTTTGGATAGCGTCAGCTACACAGTTTCCGACATCAACAAACTCCCCCTTAGCTGATGCTTCCAATCTCCAAAACTTTCATTCATTGTAGATCAGTGAACTAGCAATCTTTGGTTAAGCAAGTATCTTCAAATTTTCCAAATCTCTCTCTGCAATGTAGTAGAAGGATCCTACCATGCATCTTCGCACATCTTCACTTCACTCTCAATCTGCACTTTACTTGTATTCTGCACTTCATTTTGATAACTGCATCAATCTGTTTAGAAACACAACCAAGTATCTCTAAAAACCATTAGTCTTTTTCACATTTGAAGATAAACCAATATTTTATCTTATCATGCAAAAACAACAACTTGTCAATTCAAGATGGAAGTCTTTTAAGAAGAAAATATTTTTGGAATTTTTGATATTTCTCAAAACAACTAAACAAACTAAACTAAACTAAAAAATATTTACAATACTTCTTTTTGTGAGAATCATGTGCAAGAAGATCATATCAACAAAATCAAACTGTTTTCACACTATTTAGATAATTCTTAATTTAATTTTTTCGTGAAAAGCAGTTCAAGACGATTACCAATATATTTGTCCACTTAAACAAAATGCATGAACATTTCAAGTACCATTACCGTATGATACGTTAAGGTAATATTATTCCTGATATATTAGTGTGTCCCACTTCAGGATGTACCCCCGCGATCAAGGTATGCACAAAGATTCATCGTAGTAGGTGAGTATACTGAATTCATTCGTTTTGTTTTTCGACGTTTAGATAATTGGTGATCAGGTCAGTACTTCCGTACAGCAAAGAGACCAAATTATCTAACGAGGGCTAAGACAGATACCATTTTTGGTACGATTTATGCATTTTGCACTTTTTGAATGACTCTCTAGGAGAGCTTCTTCAATCTCAGGGTTTTGGCATTTTTAGCTCTTTTAAGATATCCTGGTTATGCCTAGGTCAGTATGTATCTGGATGCAGCAGAAGGACAACCCTGATATCCTCAGATGAAATAACAGTATAAAGACCCAAAACTTCAGATGTTGGCAATCTATCAACGCAAGAATTAAGGTCATTAAACCGTACACCACTGATGTATTCCCCACTCATACTCAGTGCATTTAGGTTTATATCACATTGGTAAGTTGATCATTTCATGCTTTTGCCTACTGGTACATCATATGATGAAGCTGCTATCACACTTAAGCAATTTAATTCAGTTTGAGTGTGATAGTCTAACTTGCTGATGTACTATCATTTCTTCTTTATCACACCATGAAAACTCATTTTTTATTTTCTATTTTTTTATGTTTTTCATTTTTCAATGTTTTTGGATTTTTAAAATTTTATAACTTACTCCCCCTAAACTCACACACTATCTAAACTCTTTTTGGCTTAGGGAAATTTCTCCCCCTAAATTTTTGTTTTTATGGAGTAAGATTCAAAAACACAAATTTTAAACATAAACAGACTCCCACTTTAAATCTGACAAAAGTTTTTCACGTTTAAAGTATAGAATAATCAAAACAATCACAAAAGTAAATAGTTCGTTACCCATGTTAACCTACTATTCACCTCAGATGCTTTACAGGAATAACCACTGTTGAACATATCAATAGTCCTTCTTGGTCATCCTGCATTCACTCAATAACTCAGTTAGTCTTGAGAACCCAAGCCCTGACAGTCTTGGGTTTTCCAGATTCATCCATTACAGGAACATGCATCCAATATCCATCACTCTTAACTGGAGTCTTGGATCCCGTTGTTGAACAAGACTGATAATTTCCACCAGGTCTTTGATTGCGAGAGTTCCAATAAACTCTCTGATATTCTGACCTTTGAAAATTATTACCTTGATACCTTCTTCTCCCATCCTCATACCATGAATTTTGGAAAAATTTTGGATGTTGTTGAACATTTGAGTTACTAAAACCCCTATGCTCGTTTCTTCTTTGAAAATTTCGATTACAAGAAGTCTGGTATCGATTTTGATATCCAAAATTATTATTTTGACTTTGAAAACGATTTGATTTACCATTATAATGACTAAATTATGGAGAAATACTTCTTGGTCTATCAAATCTTTTTGAATTTGAAGGTTTAGATTGAAATTTAGGTTTCTTGGTCTGACAACTTGGTTTTACACTATTGCTTGACCCAACCTAATTCCCATCCTTAACCTCATCAACTTTTTGTTTGCCTTTCTTCAAAGGACAACAACTCGCCACGTGCCCTTTGTTGTGACATTTAAAACATGATTCTTTTCTTATAAGTTTTCTTTTTTATTTGATCCTTTTTTAAATGTGTTGGTCTTTTTGTCTTCAGTATCCTCATCCACTTTACGAGGTGTACTGTTAGACCCAACAGATTCTTTCAAAGAAACTGGATTATTTTGCAAGTCCACAACTATCGGATCCACTACTACTTGTGCAGTGGTTACAAAATCAGTTAGCTCATCTTCATTTGGTAGAAAAGAGTAGTCTTGATTTTCAGAAGTTGAAGCTTTACTAAACCCCACCTCTGTTTTATCATTACTCCTTTTCAAACCTTTTTGAATATGAGTCCTGACTAACGAAGAATTTCCAAATTTGTCTAACTTCCCCTGAAGTTCTACAATTTTGGCTTGTGCATCAGCCAATTCTGTGCACTTTTCTGAAAGCTCGTTAGTCTTTTCTTTCACAGTTTCACGAGCCAAATCAATGATCTGTAACTGTTCATTGACTTTGCTTGTTAAACTGCTAATTTCCTGTTCATTTGATTTGAGTTTATCTAAACAATTTGACTCTCTTTTAATCAAAAGAACATTTAACTATTTTCAGTTTTCCAAATCAGCTAACAGAATTTTGTGTTGCTCCGATAGTCTGTTAACTTTACCTTGTAGTTCAGTGCAATTATGACACGTATGACTTACAGGTTCTGATGTTACCTTCACCTCTGTTGTAAGTTCATTCACACCATTCATGCACTCTGAAACTTCTGCAGCCTCCTTTTCAGCAGTTTCCTTATCAGCTTCCTTTTTCTCAGCATTTTCTTCATCAGCTTTCCTCTTCTCTTCTACCTCAGCAACTACTTCACCAATCTTCACAGCTGCAAACTAAGCTACTAATGCTTGATCACAAGTATTCACTTTTGATGGAATCTGATAACGTTTTTCCAGTGATTCCCACAGCTCTCTAGAAGTCCCATACTTCTTGAAGATATGTTTAACATTCTCAGGCAAGGATGTCTTTATTGCTGCCAAAGCTCGCTTTTCAGCATCAAACAAGTTTCTCAGTTTCATCCATCTTGTCATAAGAAACAACTTTAACCCTTCCTTCAACATGACGTGTAGGAGCAACGTATCCATCTATCATACAGCACCACATTCTGGTATCCTCACTTTTCACAAATAACTCAAACTTCTCTTTCCAGTCAGCATATTCTTTGGTGTTTATAAGCTTTGGCCAGTTTTTAACAACCTCGCTGCCATTTTCCATCTTTTCCATCACGCAGCGTAAAAGTCTAAATGGATTTTGGTAACCTGTGTCAAAATCCAATTCTAACTTCTCTACTGGTCCTTGTCGAGCTTTTACCGTAAGCGAACTGATAAAACCGTACAAAAATATTCCGAAAACTGTATTTACCAAATTATACCGTTAGATTCGTCTCAAAATTACGATTCCAATGATAAAACCGTACAAAAATATTCCGAAAACTGTTTTTTTTTGTCCTAAAAATCCAAGGATTTCAACGGTGCAAACGGTTTTCTGAGATGAGTTACGGATAGTTTTCTAAACACGAAACAATGAAATTTTTCTTACGCAAGCCAAGAAAAATTCCACCTTATCCGAAATGATCAGAAATGGTTCGATAGTGTCCGAAATGGCCCTAAACCCGAAATGGTTATCCGAAATGGTCCGTAAAGAACACCTACTGGTCCAATGATATATAATGTCTTGACTTTGACTTTGACTTTTGAAACACGGGGTGTTACACCTAGACCCGAACCACCGCAATCCACTACGTTCTGTGAAAAAAAACATCATCTGTTCATCATTGTTCTTGAAGATGAAGATGAAGAAACGAGGGTTTATTCTCTTTAATATATTCTCTTTGAGTATTTTTCTAACTTTATGCTTGCATCCACCACAGTGAATATTAACTTTCAGTGAATGTGTCTGTTTAACTACAACACAAGCACATACACATTCCGAATAACTTTACAAAGATTTGTTGGAATTTGTGGATCAACAGAAATAACTGAATACAACCGATCAAATCACACACTATATAAAGTGTAAACTTATCGTGTGTTGTAGTTTGGAAACCGGATGGAATCTACAAAGAAACTGTTGGAATTTGTGGATTTCAGTTGGTTCAGAAACTTAACAAGAGAAGCAACTAAAAAAATACAATTGATTACTCGGTCGAATAATGGCCAATAATCCGTTCATGATAGAAGAGTTGAGCAAGAATTGGGTCCGTCGCATGATAGAACATACATATCGTCTGTTCAAGTTGAGCTTCCTGATCTCGCAATCGCCGCTCTCGTTGGCTTCAGAATAATCGTCGACGTCGTCGCTGGGGTTTTTTCTCTACCGGTTACCAGGCCTATCATCTCCGTCTACGTTTGGTTTCCTCAACGAAGAACCATCAGCCATTATCTGACCTTTTTCCTTTGGTTTTCTGGTTGATTTTGAGAAAGAGAGAGAGAGAGAGAGAGAGAGAGAGAGGAGGGTGAGGGTTTTGAATTGATTCCTGCGCTCAAGTTTCAAGTACTGCGCTCAAGTTTCAAGTACTGGAGTGAAAGATTTGTTGGAATTTGTGGATCAACAGAAATAACTGAATACAACCGGTCAAATCACATGCTATATAAAGTGTAAACTTATTGTGTGTTGTAATTTGGAAAGATGACCGAATAGAGATCTGAATCAAGATTTAAGTCTGATGTCTAAGTTTGATCACATTTGACTTTGTTCTTCGTTTTTTGGATCGTTCTAATAGATTAAAGAGAACAAACCATTTTTTACCCTAAGTATACGGGCCGTATACTATTATACGGCCCGTATACACCATGTGAAAAAAATTTACCAGATCATTTTTTCCCTTTAACCGATCGTATACAATGTACACGATGATTGTATACGGGCCGTATAATATTATACGACCCGTATACTATGGGTAAAAATTGGTAAAAGATGGTTTATTCTCTTTAATCTATTAGAACGATCCTTGTAATCATCAACCGGCTTTGAACGAGTGTAGAACACTCGTAATCCTCAACCGGCTTTGAAACCGGACGTAATCTACGAAGAAACTGTTGGAATTTGTGGATTTCGGTTGGTTCAGAAACTTAACAAGAGAAGCAACTAACACAAAGTATCTCGATATGGTTGGTGTAAAAGCTCACATTTTACTACGTTGACCATGTTTTTTGACAAATCATCTGCTTCCTGAATCTGAATCTGAATCTGAATCTGAAAGTTAACTAGATCCCTCAAGTTGTCATTCACAACAACTAAGCGTCTAGAGAAGAGTATGTTGATATAGGAGAGTTGATGCAATTTTCCAAGCATTTTATCGTGTGTTGTAATTTTAATGAAGCAATGAAGATTGAATATGCAAACCGCAGCCGTCTTCTGTTATGATTCGAAACATTCTGAATAACTAGCAGAACCCGACACGTCTTCTGTGATGATTCGAAACATTCCAAATAACTAGCAGAAGAACCCGACACGTCTTCTGCTAGTTACTCTTATCACCCGAACCGCTGATTTCTTATCCATACTATTCTTCATAGCCATATTCCCACTCACAAGTTGTTGATCTTTGGGTGGTGATTTACTCCCGAACAAACCATGCCCACCTTGACCAGAATAGATAAGCATATCACTCGATCCACTTACATTCGAATAACGCTGAGAATCCACAACGCTTATGGCCAGAATCTTTCCTTCAATCTTGGCAAAATCAATGCCTGCTTGTTTTATTATTTTTGTCTACATGTGTTTTGAAACAGTACGTTTTGCATCCGTGCCTGCTTGAATTGCAGAAAGCAAAGGACAACGAAGATGAACATTGTATTTATCACGAAAGTACTGAACAACCGAGATAATGGCTTCAGTATTTATCACCAACTCATCTTTAGTAGTGTTTGTTTGAGAACCTGATTCAGATACACAACGGTCTCTTTGTTTCGTCCACTAGAACTATTTGTGTATGCATTGTTTTGGTAGTTAACAACGCTAATTAGAAAAAAAATCTGTAAAATTAATCATATCGATTGCTATAACAGGATGGATGTGACACACACAGATAGATAAGCTGTCACAGTTGTCAAGACTGTTTGTTGGGTTTCCAATGCTCACACAGGGTGATAAACAACGCTGATACGAACACATGTGTTTCGAAATAGGCTTTGTTCTTGGTTTAATGAAGTTACACGTAACATCTAGTTATATTCAGATTTAAACAATGCACACTGAGATAACGGACATCCATCAAGCTCAAAAAGAAAACTTATGTTTCCCATAGTCACAAAATATTGCGGTTTGTATTTCGCATAGCCACCGTTTCCGTAGTAAAAAACGGTTGCGATTTGCACATTCAATCTTCAATTCTTCATTAAAATACCACTAGTAGAAGAACCTGACACGTCTTCATGTTACGGAAAATGTTCTAGAAATTGAAGGAAAAGGAAAAGATTTGTTAAAATCGAATTTGACAACTATGACAGCTTATTAAAAGTAGCAATCACCTCCAATCATTTCCTGGTCAAATCACACAATATAAAGTTTAAAGTTATCGTGTGTTGTAGTTTGGAAAGATGACCGAATAGAGATCTGAATAACAAAATGTGAAGAACTTGTTTGTATCGGGTTCTTCTGCTAGTTATTCGGAATCGATAAATAACCAACATGAAGATCTCTGTGATCGCTAAGGTTTCCATCAACGGAGTGATCGATAACATTACTCTACCTGTGCTCCGATTTAAGCGGCGTGCTCCGATTTAAGCGACATGTTCCGATCAACGTTTATCGACATTGTTAAAGTTGATGAAGAGTTTAGAAACCCTAGAATGATTGTGTTTTTACCGGAAAAAACGTGATACTTGAAAAAACACCATTATATACGGCCCGTATACAGTTACACGGCCCGTATAAATGTGGTAACATCACAAACCTCCCAAAATAAACCCATTGGGCCGTATATGTTTTACAAATCGTATACCGATGTATACGGCTCGTATAACTATATACGGGCCATATATAATAAATTCAAAAAAACATTCTCTGCGCATTTTCCTATTCAAAAACATTCTATATGGGCCGTATAAGTGTATACGGCCCGTATACACTAGGGGATGTGAAAATAAGATATAGGGGTGTGGGAACAAGACACCCCAAAAAAACCTAGCCTTTTCATTTCTAATTTAAAGATTTTTATTTCTTTTTTTATTTTAACTTCTTTGATTTTTTTTTTACTTTTACCCAAACCTTTTCAACTTTTGCAAGTTAACCCTTAATATTTTTTTGTTTTCAAATTTGATCCCCCATACTTTTCATCTTTTTAAAATTGTTTGTTTTATGTTTCGTTTTAAATTTAGCGAATGAATACGCCACAATGTGTGTGTGGGTTCAATGTTTTTTCGTCTATTTTTTTCCATTTGACAGGCTCGTCACAATGCGTCTTTATTTCCCTGTTTGCCAGATTCGTCGCAACGAGCGGGGTCCTAGATCGACTTAGTTATTCTTATCTATATTTTACGTTTTAGTCTATTTTTTTCGCATGAACACAACACAACAGACATGCATGGTTCAACGATTTTGCGTATGTTTTTCGTTCGGTGTTATTTTTCCTTTTTTGTTATTTTGTTTTTACCCATTTTTTCGGTGTTGCTGGTCGGATATAGCATTGATGCTACTTGGCCGGTTTATGCCCCCGCCGCAACGCGGGGGCCTTAATACTAGTTGTTATTAAAACATCAATATTTTAACACTAAATAAAGCTTATAACTTGATCTAGACACATAATACTTGGGATGTCGAAACCCTGTATTTATAACTCAGTGGTTATGGAAATGAGGGAAGACTTCTGACCGAATGGTCTCGAGTTCGATTTCTGATCCACCCGAGTTTTACCGGCTTTGCATTGCCGTGCCTTTGGGCGGGTGTAGGGTCGGGTTTTCCCCGGAATTGGTAGCATGGTGGGCTAGGGGCTCCGTGCGTGCAGGTTAGGCTGCCGCGGGCTACCTTTCGGCCAATAGGTACTGCGTATGGAGTACCCGGCGATTCTTATTATGAACGTTAAAAAAAAAATACTTGGGATGTCGGCATTGTTAAAAAGTCTTTAGGATTTTACATAACCTTACAATAAAAAAGTTGAAAGACAATTATTTTAATTGGTTCTCAAAAATCCAATTCATGTCAAATAATGAATGTTATGATATTTATAAGATACGAAATATACAAGTTGATAACTTTTTAATCAATGAGGTGAAAAGGAATGTAATATCATGGACATAAATGGCATCAAATTCGGTCAAAAGGTGATTGGCCCTCGCCCGGGCGGCCAGCGGTTGGTGGGGGAAAATTGTTTGTTGGTAAGTGAGAGGGGGGTACAATATTGGCCCCATTAGTAATTTTTTTAACGGCAACTAATGATTTGCCAACCATCGTAATATCAGGCGTTGTAGTTAAGGTTGATTATTCGACTGCTGGCAGCCTCTTAGTTCTCTCCAGATATGCGGAAACCCGACCTCCACCTGGCCGAAAGCACGACAATGGAATAATAGGTAAAACATAGCATCCCATCCAAGTCGAACCGGCGCCACCCGTATTCGCTCTTCACCTGGATGCCTCAAAAATAATGCGGAAAATGGGAATCGAAACTGAGTCACAAAGAACACTAATTATTTCTTCAACCACTCTACCACTACCTCATTGGATTGCCCCAGAAAAATTACTAATTAATTAAGTAATTTTTAAACTTATTTTATCATGTGTAGTTTGTACTTTTGGAATAAACTTATTTTTGACTTTCTTTTTTATATGATTGTGTAGTTTGTACTTTTAGAATAAACTTACTTTTGACTTTCTTTCTTATATGATTGTGTTACTTTAGATGGTGTAAAACGTTTTACATTATTTAATAAGATATGGTTGTGTAGTCAAATTATAAAGATATCAAGTGACAAGGTATACTATGTAAAATGTAAAAGCGTAATCAACCACGTAACAATATAATATTACGTACGTTCATAAAATTCAAGGTAGCATCAAGATCGATCGAGATCTCTAGGTTCCTTTAACACATTCAAAGATTGAATTTCTTTACGTAGACAAAGAAAAGAGAGTCACATAATAATATTGTAATCACCAAATAACATATGCTTATGAAATCCCGATTTGCAAGGACAAGTCTTGCACCGGTACTTTTGATGGACCTATTACATACGGTACATGGTCAATTAACCCCAGAGTTTTTTGAGTTATATATGGTACTTATATAAATGGTTCTCTGGCCGACCCTAGGGTTTTTTTTAACACCTACCCCTGAGACTTTTAAATTTACGTACAAAAGATCAAATCTGTTCATGTTCCATTTGAAGAAAAAAAGTTAAAAGCAAAAATAGCATGAGAGTATCAATTCAATTAAGTACTTCACTTATTCTTTAAAATCGTTATTGAACAATGCATAACCTTTTCATGGTGCCTCATTTTAGTTATTGGTTTTAGTGGTTAAAAAGACAAACTAACATTAGTTATGTGACACGACTCAACATTAACAAAAGATTCAGATGTCGAGTACCAATATTCGACCAACAAAAAATATAGATCTCAGTGAAAATTTCCTTGGTCCGCTACTGTCAATACTTGTTGGTATAGAGTATGGGTAATGCACTATCCTTAGACCGTGTGTAGTCATAACGCCCCTTTGCGGGCGTTATGCGACAAGTGACGAAATGCGTAAGAAAAAGGCTTTATGGGGCGTTATATCAAAAGATAGTGTAGTGGTAAGGGGGTTATATTCAATTATACATACATATGTATGTATATATATGTGTGTGAGTGGGGGGAAACATTCTGGAGAAGATGATGCCGCGAAGAGGGTAACGCCAGAAGAAAAAAATCCACCCTATAGCGCCCGCCGTGGTGGTGTTGGCGGTGCTATAGGGGCGCTATGTCCAGTTTTGCCGTCATATGGCGCCCACTACGGGTGGCCTTAAAATAGATTCAGATCATGTTCCTTTGCAAGGGCTCCTCGTATATAAAGAAATGAAGGATAATTTCTTTAGCATGCAAAACAAAAGAAAAACACCTCAAAAAACTTTCACATGATGCCTAGACATACATCCTTTAAGTACCAACTTAAAGCGTAGAGTTTATATCCTAAGCACATTGCCTTGGATCTAACCCAAGATATTGCTTTCTCTTGTTTAGAACCACACAAAATAGACTCTTTAAAAGTATAATGCATCATTCTCTAAATATGTGGATTTTCTAGCATTTACTATAGTCGACTAAAGTCTCTAAGTGAACTATTTTAGTGATAAAAATAATCAACTAAAATTATATATTATAACATTACTAACCTGGAAGTAAACATGGGAAACCCATGAAGGACATATTGGTAAAAAAATATAAAAATCCTAACATGGAAAAGAAACCTTGAGCCACCATTCATTTGCAAGCTTTACCACCAAGCTAGATAGAGAAGGTTAAGAGAGAGAGTGGAAATCGGTTGGATATTGGCATTATTTCTCACAACAAAGCAAAGTGAACGGTCATAAAAACATTCTCATGCCTCGTTCCAGCAACGTGGTGCGAGCTGGGGGCTGTGGTAACTCGTTCATTGAAGGTTTTAAGCTCGGGTTAGGGTTTTCACAAAAAAGGAAGTGAAATTATGTTTTATTATGTTTGAAGCTTTATTATGATGTTATTGGTTGATCATTATGCATTTCTGACGTTAAAGTTAGGATCGTTAAAGTTAGGATCTTGATGATTAACAAGCTTGGATCTGAAGAACAGTCACCACTTTGCGCGACTAGGGTTTTTATTCATTAATGTGTGCCACTTTACGCCCATGTTTGATTACACACAGTGTCACACTTTTCGCTTAGAATTGCTTGCACACAATGTGGAACTTTGTGCACGCAATGGTGACCGCAAAGTGTGTCACGTGTAATGTAGTTAACGCAATGTATACCCGGGAGGCACTATGTTGCCCAAGAAAAAACTCAGTATGTGCGTGGCATTACGTTTTGATGCTTAAACCTAACTAGGTCTTTGGGGTCTAGAGGCTTTACAATTGTAACACCCTACGAAAACATATAGAGTTAAGCGTTGAGACTTTTATTATATTATTAGTTTCTTCATCGTTGTGCAAGTAAAATGAAAAACATATAGAGTTAAGCGTTGAGACTTTTACTATATTGTGCAAGTTAAATAAAAAACATATAGAGTTAAGCTTTGAAACTTTCGTTATATCATTAGTTTCTTCATCGTTGTGAAAGTAAAATGAAGAATTAACACGATTACAATACAATATTATATGGAATAAGGCGAGGGTTGATATTTTAATAGCTAAATATGATAGCTGTCAACAACTTCATAAACTGAAAATATAAACTAAAACATTTATATATGTATTTCGTCAAACAAACTAAATAAATAAATTAACATGGTGTGCAAAAGATGTGTAAGGACACTGATATTCAACTTCCGATATCACAGAATGCTTTTTTTTTTTAACATCCAACACAAACTTTTATTCAATAGCCAAAAACAATTACAACAAAGAAAAGTCAAAAGGTCAGCCCAGCAAGGAGCAGCTGGCTGAAGAGTGAAGACAATGGAAACCAAAAAAAAAAAAAAAAAAAAAAAACATTTATTTTTTATTTTTATGTTATCGATTTCAACAGCTTATATCAGCCCGTGTGTGGTACTTCCTCAAAAAAAACCCAAAGCTTTTTGACTTTCAAGAGTAAAGTTCTAAAATTGCCAATCATAAACATTCCTGTTCATGTTGGCTCCAATGGAAGCCAAAGTAGGAAATTGGAGATGCTTGGCACATAGAATGCTAACAAAATCCCTACCTCAAGATTATAGATCATAATCCCGACACAAAATAACTTGTTTTTAGAGAAATTCAAATACCTCATGGATAAAGCATCACTCTTCTGAGTCATTAAGAGAGTAAATTACACAGATTGTCCTTTAATTACACCCTAAATTGCAGTCCCTGCCCTTTCCCTTTAATTTGTGCATTCCATGTCCTTTAAATAACAAATTTGCACACTCCTTGTCCTTTCCTCCAAACCCCATCCAACAACCCAGTTAAATGCACCCATGTGCATCTCACATGATGGGTAAAAATGTAAAATCACCTCCCACCTACCTTTAAAAACCCCATCAGTCTTCTTCTTCCTCACATAAATTAGGGTTTCGAAATTCTTCATCAGATTATAACAGTTCCTCACATAAATTCCGTTTCCTCTTCAAACTATAAACACGAAATCATGGTATTTTGCAGATGTGGAAAAGCAGCGACTCTTAAGACATCTTGTACTTCAAAGAACCCAGGGAGAAGGTTTTATGGATGCCCTAGATGTGGATTCATCTGCTGGTTTGATACGGCGGTTTGGGAAAGATCACAAGGTGGAACAGCAGCCACTCTTAACAACCAACGCTTAACATCTAAAGTCGAAACATTACAAGTTGCAAATATGAACCTGTACAGGATGTTGATCATGAGTTGGGTGTTTCTGATCATGAGTTGGGTTGTTTTCATTGTGTTTGCTCTTTTTTTCTTAATGTAATGTGATGTAAAGTTAGTTGGTTGGTTTCGTCTATGTTTAGTTGGTTTCGTCTATGTTTAGTTGGTTTCGTCTATGTTTAGTTGGAAATGTTTTGTAATTTGTATGTTGCAAGTCGATTAATGCAAGTTGGTTATCAAATCTTTTGTACAATATGATGCGCCTGTAACTATACTTCACTAAACATACGAGTAAGTTGACCAAAAAAGCAAAAAGCCAAACCAAAAAAGCAAGCAAATAACCTGCTGCACAAACCAAAATAACCTGCTGCACAAACCAAATAACCTGCTGCACAAACCAAAAAGCCCAAACTATAAACCAAACCAACCTAAACTATCTAACCCTTCACTGCACAAACCAAAAGGCAAACCATACACAACTGATAACATAAACCTGCAATTCGCTTGCTGCACCATAACATATCATTCCAAACATACACAACTGATAACATAACTAACATCATAAAATTCTAACTTAACAAAAGACAAAGGTTTACCATCCAAACATTTCAAACATTTAAACAAAACATAAAAACCATAGTTTTAAGTCCAACAAACTATCAAACTTCCTAGGATGCCTCCTGTCCCTTGCATGTTCTGCGATTGTGCCCTGTTTTGCCACACTTCAAACAGTTCTTCGTCGTTCCCTTCTTTGTCAGTCTTCCATCTTTTGTTGACTCCTCCAACTCCAGGGCTGACCTCTTTCTTGCCTTTTTTGGCCTACCAATAGGCTTGTGATGGTTTGGTGGTGTTAAAGTGGTAGGGACATTAGACTTAGGCCACAAAGTCCTCCCATTGATTGGATACACCTTATACTTGTACACTTGTTTCCACCTATCCATTGTGTACACTGGATGGACAAATGTCTCAGGTAGTTCTGTTCCTTTCCCACCATACATATTCTTGTTCCATATTGAAGCCACAACATGTTTGCACGGCATCCCTGTGATCTCCCATTTCCTACATGTACATGTTCTACTTTTTAAATCCACCACAACACCAAATCCAGCAGGGCCTCTAACTTGATAATGGTCTTCCCCATTCCACATGACTGAACACCTACTAGCTTGAGAAAATGCAACTCACTATAGTAATCTTCAACCGTTTCTTGATCAACGTTTGCACGAATAGACCACCTTGGTCGCAGTTCGTAAGAGTCCGTCATTGCATTTGAGATTTGATTAGGGTTTCTACTGTATTGGGATGATCGTGGGAAGTGAAGGGTTTTGAGAGTGTGTTATGTGAGGAAGAAGAAGACTGATGGGGTTTTTAAAGGTAGGTGTGAGGTGATTTTACATTTTTACCCATCATGTGAGATGCACATGGGTGCATTTAACTGGGTTGTTGGATGAGGTTTGGAGAAAAGGACAAGGAGTGTGCAAATTTGTTATTTAAAGGACATGGAATGCACAAATTAAAGGGAAAGGGCAGGGACTGCAATTTAGGGTGTAATTAAAGGACAATCTGTGTAATTTACTCTAATGCCATTAAACAACTTTTAATTTGAAGTATATAAAAAATATATATACTTCAAAATATAAAAAGATAACAAATTATAAGAATTTTTTGGGCCATTTAAAAAAGGTAACACCCAAGAAAAATTATAATAAAAGAATTGAGTTTTATGTTATTTTATTATTGTTATGTGTTTAAATTATCGAATTAGGGCAAGATATTTTTTTCATTCTTTCTATATGTTAGTATTATCCGTGGAAATATAAAAGAAAATAAAAAATGTATATAGATTGATAAGCAAGATACCTATAGTTCGTAAACTATATATATATATATATATATAGTAGGTTAGAACCCCGTGTATTACACGGGTTGAATAAATATAATTTTATATACTAAATTAAAACAATTATTCTTTAAAAATCTCGTTTATTACACGGGTTGAACAAATGTAATTTTATATATTAAATAATAAAAAAATTATATCTCTAAGAACCTCATGTATTGTACTGAATAAATGTAATTTTATATACCAAATAATAAAAATCCGTGTATTGTACGGGTTGAATAAATCTAATTATATATACTAAATAATAAAAAAAGTTATATCTTTAAAAACACTGTGTATTACACGGGTTAAATAAATGTAATTTTGTAACCTTGTATATTACACGGGTTGGATAAATGTAATTTTATAAACTAAATAATAAAAAAATTATATCTTTATAAACCCCGTGTACTATACGGGTTGAATAAATCTAATTATATATACTAAATCATCATCATCATCATACTCAGTAAATCCCACAAATAGCAAAGCTAAGGTAGGGTCTGAGGAGAGTAAGATGTAGAGGCTGCTTTCAGTAAGACCCCCGACTCGATAGTAGTTTTGCATCAAGCTTTGGACATAAGGCACATAACACTCAGTAATCGGGACAAAGACCGATTAGTGCATGTTCCCTTTTGTCTTTCTGCTATCAACGCCACCACATGATGATGATGATGATGATGATGATGATGATGATGATGCATGATTAACCGTCCGCCGCTTTTAACGTTATTTTCACAAATTTAGTGAAATAACGTTAAAATTAGTGCAATTTCACTTTTGCCCTCCGAGCGTCCACACATATATACATTATTAAAAGTTAGATTAGATTATATATGAAATTAAGTGTATAACAAAAAGTCTTTATGAATTTCACGTAGAATCTATTGGAATCCTTTATTAAAAGTAGGTTAGATTATATATGGGCTTATACGTGTGAGTAATTGTGATTATTGAATGGTTGAATTTTGAGGGTTTTAAAATGTGAATTTGATTATGATAGATTATATTTTAGTTTTAAAACTTCTAGAATGATTGAATCAAATAAAAGGATTATGATTTCCAAGAAACAAAAATAATTGAGTGTTTTTTTCTGATGATTTTGAAAATGAGCAAATAGAACGACAGCATCTTAATAAAAAATAACTAATTACAAATGTGAACCCCAATATTCGACGGTAATGGCCGTAGGTAATATTTCCAAATTCCAACAGAGATTATCGATGAAGTTTTTAGCGATTGGACTAAAGTTTTTTCATGATGATAAAAAAAGAAGTATATAATTTTTGTTTTACCAAGGGACTTAAAATATAAAAAGAAAAAGTAGATATTTCTACAGATGAAATTCCATCAAATTTTTAAAATAAAAATTTTAAAATTTGTTTTTAGGCGACAGATATATGTCATGAATCCGTTGATAAATATCATGCATAACAATAAAAAGTTCATTTTTTGCCAACTTTATCTTCGTGTATCAATATTTTTTTTTTTTTCATAAAATATAGATAAGGGTAAACTAAATAAAAAAGTGTCAATTTGGTAAATAATAATATTAAGTATGAAAAGGGAGGAAATTACAAATGTAGACATCTTCAATGAATGACACATGTCCAAAATCAGGTTTCTTTTATTATATAGTATAGATACTTCATACGTGTATCTTCGCAAGCTACATATATATATATATGTAGCTCGTCAGTCCATATATTATTTTTATTTTTATTTTTTATTTTTTATTTCTACAACATTAATCATATAATTAAATGAAATAAAAAGTCAAACTAAAATAGTATGAGTGGATGATAATAGTTTTCTTGGTTTTCAAGTTTTTAATAGTGACTTATTAGTCTTAGTCAGTTAAGTAAAAACATAGACAAGCCCACAAGGGCATATATGTAAATTCTACCTAATAAAATCCTAAAAACGGAAGAGAATGCATGAAACCATAACCATTTGCTAAACCTTCTCAAAGCCTGGAAAGAAAGTTTAGAGACAGAAAATGTGACTCCTTCACGTTTTTAGTCGGTTCTCACAGGGATCGAAGGAAAAAGGTCGTGGATCAATCTCGCGTCATCAACGATCAAGATCAAGTTTAGAGAAGAAAAGTGGGTCGATCGTTTAATTTATTTTTCTTGGTTTGGGTTCGGTTTAGAGAGATATAGTGAAAACAAGGCATGTTTCACGTTAAAGTTCACATATTTTTGATGTTTTAAGCTTGGTATGATGATATGGGTTTATTCAATGGCTTTTCTTACAAGAAAGTCTCGATCTTGACGTAAAACCAAGCTCCAAAGATGGACAACCGCCATGGATGAATCATAGGGTTCTGAAACAGATTTCTCTTAACTAGTTTTAAGAGAAACCTAGGTTTTGCTTTACTGTACACGAGAAACCCAATGTAAACCTAATGTTCGTGAGAAACCTAGGTTTCACATCATTGTTGAGGAGAAACCAAGGTTTCACGCCAATGATGAGGAGAAACCAAGGTTTCGTGTCACTGTTTAGGAGAAACCTAGTTTCTTGGTATTGTTTAGGAGAAACCTACATTTTCATGTGAAGCAACAAGTTTCATGTAACTATTCACATGAAAGTAAATGTTAGCCACTCAATGTTTACATGAGAGTTGACCCGTCTTATGAGCCGTTAACAAGGTTGCTTAGATGTCGCTAAGGGTCGGGGGAAAGTTTGACATGCGGAAAATGATCAATGTCGTAACGTCGGTCAAAAACATGTTTAAAATTAGTTCTTAAATACCTTAACTAGTAAAGGTAAGCAGGGTGTCAAACCATGAGGAATCAGTGGAAAATGCTTTTCAAGATTTAATTAACTAAAGTAACTTGTGAACTTTGAGATATGATTTGGTTGCAAAAACAATTGTGAGACGATTTGATTTATTGAGTGTAAACAATACATGACAAAGATGACTAATCTCCAGGTTTCAGTTTTGCATAATAAGACATATGACCTAGTTTCACGTAGTTCGAAATCATATAGACATAATTTGAATGGCTTATTTTATTTACGTGATAGTTATAGAATGAATTTATTCACAAACACTAGTTTACCTTTTCCAAACAAAAGTCAACCCCAAATTGTTCCCGATGTAAAGAAACCAAGAACTAATGAGTTTTGAATCAGAGTTTATAACAAAACAAATTGTTTAATGAAATCAAATAACTATTGAATCCAAAATAGCTTAAGGTGTTAACAAAATTCAATCCTAAGTAGGCAAAACAAAGAAAAAAACATCTACTAACATAAACCATACAACTAGAGATAGTCACGAGTGAATTAACCTCGCATGGTCGTCATTAGATCTTCGATTCTTGATTTAGATTCTTAATTAAAACATGGATGTAATATTAACTAGGATGATTTGGGATCTCCAAAATTGCCTTTTCTTTCAATTAGATTCTTCATTGAAAAGCTTTTCAATTAAATAGGTTATAAAAAACTTAAACTCTGGAAATATCCTTTCGTGGTGTAAGCTATGCCACGGTCACCGTAACTCATGTCAGACTTCAATTTGTTTATGGTAACACCTTGTCTTATGGTGTTATCTACGACAACATCCTATGGTCCTCCGTAATCTACACCAACCTTGGTGTAGCCTATGCCGAGGCTAAATTTGGCCCCTCTTGTATCCATTTTTCACGTACTCGCATTCCCGATCCTTCAACCTTTTCCAAGTACTTCCAAATGCCTCCAAAGCACATATTTAACAACTTTGCACCTGAAAACCATAACAATCACATGGTAAACATGTTCCATAGATATAAACTCAAAAAACACCAATTTAAATACGTTTAACATCCAAATTTAATCCAACCATCAGTAACGTAAAGCGTTTTTCCATGTGAGTTTTTAGACCTCTATTTAGACGGTTTTATGGTGGTGGGCACACCTGAATGATGTTTTAAACGTAAAGTATGTTATAAATGAAATGATCTGTTTTAAGAAATTAACAGTTTAACAAAACACACTTTTGTACAAAATGAAACGAACACTTTGAAGAAATGAAAGGTTATACATAATGAATGGTTATGGCCTTTTAGCCACAACATGGACAAGTTGTCACACCCCAACCGATGGCGAAAACATCGGGGTGCAGCACTAAGCGTTCAGATTGCTCACAAGTTTCCATAACACAAATAGTTTCAATAGTAATTAAATTGATTCAACGCAAAATTTGTCTAAACATCAAAAATCCACAAACACGTAACCATCAAAACATCATCATAGTTTCAAAAGTTTCTAAATTAGCTAAGTGTAGTTTCTAAACTTCATCCTAGCTTGTTTCAAGAATCCTAGCATCCTGTCAGCCTACAACATGTATTAAAATAGAGTCAGTACAAAAATGTACCGGCGAGTATACAAGTTTATATAGCATAATAGATTCAAAAGACTCATATCCATAATGTAAATGATAACAAAATAGTTTCAGCCGTGCTAGTGTTCGCAGTCCAAGTGATAGCCCAAGTGTCCCGATGCTTTAGTGTTTTCCCAAGAATCAAGGAAAACTAGAATCCTCCTAATAATACCCCCGAGAATAATGGGGAGGTGCACCTCCTATAGCGCTACTATTGTTAAGGTGGAACTACACACTCTGGATTAAACGTTCACATAGCACAAAGAATCAAAAATCAAGAATCACAAGTTTCACATACACATAGGATAGAGTTTAGATTCCAAAAGTTTCAAGTATGATAGTTTAATAGAATACATGTTGCATCCCAAAGTTTAAAACAAAAAGGGATCGAGTATACTCACAGTGATTGCTTAACAGATTAACTGTTATTGGATCAAAGGGAGCTCTTTAGGTTTAGCCTGATTAGATTACAACAGATAAGTGTCGGACAAAACAAAGAGATTGCGCAAAGTGTCAGATCAGTCACTGGATCGGATGGCAGTTCGATCGGATGGCTATCCGATCGGATTGCCATTCGATTGAGGTGTTTGTTGTGAGTGAGGGACGGATTGCCATCCGATCGGATGGTCATCCGTTTGGATGGCAATTCGATCGAATGGTCATTCGATCCAAGTGTCAAGATTCCAAATTGATATCAAGTGTTCAAGTTAGGTCACTTCGATTGGATGGTTATCCGGTCGGACAACAGTTCGATCGGATTGTCATTCTATCATAGAAGTTTCCAAAGTTTCAAGTTTCAGAAAAAGTTTCTAAGTGTTGAAAGGTTCCAAGACACATTGTCACTTTGATTGGATGGCAGTTCGATCGGATGGCAGTCCGATCGGATTGCCATTCGATGATCAAAGATTCTAAGTTTTAAGGTTAAGAGGCAAGTGTCACCTGATCGGATGGCAGTTCGATCGGATGGCTATCCGATCGGATTGCCATTCGATTGAGTTGTCCTTGTCCCGTTCACAACCTTGTAAAGTTTCTAAGTTTCTGGTTTGACGGTGATGGCACGGTACGTCTTGAGACAACGGTAGACACATCAACGTTCAACCGATCTGATCGGATGAGAATCACCCCAGTCCGATCAGTCTTCTATTTGTGACGGTGCTTATGTCGGAATCCGTACTCCGGTTATTTCTTCCGGCAACAATCCATTTCCAAGCCGACTCAAGACTAATCATCAAGTCTTCAGTCTGTTCAGATCCGGATTCCATCGTTTTAAGTGAAAAGTTAAGAAATGAAGAAGAATAACATAAGTTTTAGTTGAAAAAGTCTAGATTTAGTTCAGTGTAAAACGTATGAAATTCCACATATCTGAGCTGGATCTTGACTAGAATGACATCGCACAACAGTTTGGTACAAACCGCCATGATGACGTCACCCTCAAGAGCTCAAATCTCAAAGATTTCACAGTGAAAAGTGTGATTTCAAAGGAGAATCATGTAGAGAATAATGTGTAGATCAAAGTTGTACAAGAATCTAGTGTAAAACGTATCGAAATCGCCGAGAAATGGAAGAAAAGAGGGAGTGCGTGCGTCTGGTCGAAGGAGGCTATCACATGTTGGTGCACTTGTGTCTGTACTTTGTCTGTATTCGGTCACGATGTAAACGATGTCCTTGTCAGTCTTGTAAGTTGACCAAGTCAACCGTCCTCCTGGTTTGACTTGGACAACAGTTGGTAAATGTTGAAAGATGATGTTCTGTGTCGAAGGATAGCCAATCGAAGGATATTGTAGATCCTTCGATGGCATCGAAAGATAGGCTTCGAATGATAGACCTCGAAAGGTGATCTTTCGAGGTCCATGCTGATCCTTCGATTACATTGTCATCGATAGATGATCCTTCGGACCATCTATTGGATCCTTCGGACCAGACATCATGAGCTGGGTATAAATACCCATGCAGTGTATGTGTTAGTTAAGTTCTGATAGTGCACACCCGAGAGATAGAGAGATAAGTTGAGAGCTTTCTGTCCGGAACCACACACACACACTTTGAGAGTTTGCAAGTTAGATTTGTAAACATTGTGCTTGTAACCGAAACCTTCATTTGCATTAATACAAGTTGTGTTAATCGGTGAACCTTAGTGTGTTTGTGTTTATACTTGCTTCATCCCGGTTTGCTTGCTAGCTTGGATTCCGCACTCGCTAGTGGGTTAGTATAACAAGGTTTAGGTTTGTTCTCGATCCTCCGAGAGGGACCTACAAGTGGTATCAGAGCAGGGCTCTTTACCTTGTTTAAAACCGGGTTATTCAAGTTCTTGGTGTGTGTTTGAACACTTGGTTTAACACCCGTTTTTGTTGGTTTTTCTACACTTTTAAACTGGAAAACGTGTTTTAAACTTACCGGGAGTGTTCATAAGTGGGTTGGGTAACTTGAAAACTTGTTTTAAGTGACTTTGTGTTTTCCGACCATATTTCCGGTCAAGGATTCCGGTGACTGGTTTGGGGATAAGGTTATCCATTTTGGGAAATTTTTCAAAGTTGGTGGGAAAGGTACAACCTGCACATCCTTTCTGCCGAAAGTTGACTTACCTACCCATCACCTTTTCACCAACCTGTCATATCAGCGTCAGTTGTGTCAGAAGGTCTCGAAAGATATCTTTCGACATCGAAAGATCATCTTTCGACTATCTTTCAATCAAGAAAGGCTCGAAAGATTATTATCCTTCGACCCATCATTCGAAGTCTGAAACATATCTTTCGTTAAAGGAATCTATTCGAAAGATAAGTGTCCGAAAGATAGGGATTTAACTCGAAAGATAAGGATCTTTCAAAAGGGAATCCTTCGAGTTCTTGAATCTTTCGAAATTATTGTTCGAGATTCAACAGTAATCTTTCGAGTACTGTTGATCCTTCGAACAATAGTTGATCTTTCGATTGTGGTCAGTTTATTGTTAATAAGTTTCTGTGATTTCAGATCTTTCGACCAGGATCCTTCGACTGTGTAATCTTTCGGAATTCTTACTTAGCATTTATTTTGCTTATCAATCATGAATCCGAATTGGTGGAATCCGGCCCCCGACAGTGGTAAATATACAAGTTCAGGTGTCACTCCCTCATGGTGGGGTACACCGGCGCCAGACAGTGGAAAATACACGTCTACAAGTCTATCGCCTTCATGGGCCGAGTCTCCGGTATCGACATCTTCTCAGGGAAATCAATGGGCATTGGTATCGAATCAAACTCCAAGTATCCAAAGTATCTTACTGAGCGAAAGCGAAACAGGAAGTTTGAATCGACCTCCAAAGCTGATGCATTTAAACGAGTATCCGGGTTGGGCTGATCGTTTCCGTACATATGTTCTTGGTCAAAATACAGAGCTGTGGATACGCTTCACCACAGACTTTGATCAAGCTATCGAAGTCGCCGCTTCAACAACTGCTAGTTTTGCCGATCTTCCAGAAGATCAAAAGAAAATATATGATCTGGAGAAGAAAGCCTACGCCATTCTCACTCAGGCGTTAAGCAAAGACATCTATCATCAGTTTGTCAGCTTCAAGACAACAAAGAAGTTGTGGGACGGTTTGAAAACCAGGGGAGTAGGGAATGAAGCAACACGTCAATTGCGTCATGATCTGCTCAAGAAAGAATTCGACTGTTTCACATGCTTAGATAAGGAGTCTTTGGGAGACATGACAAGTCGGTTTTATCATTTGCTTACTGAGCTGAATAATTTTGGTGTGACGACAACTCAAGCAGAAGTGGTGAAAAAGTTTGCTGATGCTTTGCCTCCCCAATGGAGTAGTTTCTTGGAAATCCTGAAGTATAACGGAGTGTTGAAAACTACAAATATCAACGACTTCGTGCAGCTTTTGGAAAACAAGGATCAGGAGGAAACATTAAAGGCGAAGAGAGTTCCATTGCCACAAAATCCAGAAATGTATTGTGGAACTTCCAATGCTTCGTCTACAAGAACAGGTCCACATGCTCCCCTGCAAACGGCTTTTGTCACAAGTACAGATATGTATGGCAATCCGGTGCAAGTTCCTGTAAAGCCACCTCCTACCACAGATATGTATGGAAATCCAATACAACCACCTCCACCTCCGCCTCCTGCTCAACAACAACGTGCATGTTATGGAGGAACATCATCTGCAGGTCAACAATCAAAGCCAAGTACTGTACAGCTCGACACTTCAAGCTTTTCTAAAGTCAGTGTAGAAATAGCTAAGGAACACATGGAGCTACTTAACACTGTAGTGAGCGCGTACTGTGGGTTGATAGAAGGTCAGATTGGCAATATTAATCTGACACAAGAAGACTACCGGCAGATTGACAAAGAAGAGATGGACTTGATGGATATCAAGTGGGCCTTTGCGAGTGCTGTGAGAAGAGCAAAGGATTGGATGGAAAGTACTGGAAGAACCAGCTTGGAAAGTAAGAGAGACACCAAGTATGGGTTCGATAAACAAGCTGTTAAGTGCTTCAACTGTGGTGAACGGGGTCACTTTAAAAGGGAGTGCACAAAGCCAGCTCAACATGGGAATCAAAACCCCTTCAGAAATCAAGGCAACCAGCAGAACAGAAACAATGAGCGTACATTGGTGCCTGTCAACAACCAAACCAACCGGGCACTTGCAGTTCAGGTGGATGAAGGTTGTGACTGGTCAATCCAGTTGGGTGGTGATGCTCCCGATGGAACAGCATGTTTTGCTCAAATTGTGAAGGAGCTAGTTCACACCAGTGGTGGAGAATCTTCTGCCAGTGGTGGTGAATCGTCTGAAGATGAAGACTCTTCTGGGTACAGCAGGAGTGTCGATGAAGAATCATCCAATTCTGGTGATGATCATGTGGGTGAGACATCTAATGTTTCGGATGATGCTGACTTTGATGAACTTTTGGAGGAAGCTGCAGCAGAAACTCAAAGAAGATCTATTCTGGTGGATCAAGCTGCTTATACTTCGTCTTCTCTCCATTCAGCCTTTATGGCTAATGTCGACGGTTCATCAAGTCAGGTATGTGTCGATGAACCCACTGCTGTTAATTGTGATGAATGTGCTAGGTTGCATGCTAGGTGTGCTGACTTAGAAGGAAACATGTCTGAGTTGCAAGCCAAACATGATGCTTTACAAGCTAGTTTGTTTGACTTGCAAGACAAACATAGTTCCTTGAGTGCTGAGTGGTGTGACTTGCAAAGCAAGCATGAGGCTTTGCAAGAGAAATATGATGTGACATTCATCCACAATCAGAAATTGACTGTGGACCTTTCCAAATGCACAGAAGCCAACATGTTTTACGAAAACCATGAAAAAGAATTTAAGTCAATGATTGAGACATTAAAGAAAGATAAAACTGAATTGACAAAAATGGTTTCAAGAAAACAGACGGACATCAATTTGTATATATCTCGCCTGGAGATTATGCAAAAAGAGATGGCTTGTGTGAAAACAGAAAGCGATGCAATCCAGCTTAAGCTAGACAGTTATTTGAGCTCTAGCTATGTGTTGGATCACATCATTGATGTTCAGAAGGAAAAGAGGGATGTCACATGCATTGGCTACAAGAAATGTCCACCACCAGTTAGACACAATTATGATGCCATGCCAGATGAGGAGGACAGAGTAGTATTTGAACCTTCTGTGCCTCTAGATGTTAAGGAGTTTGCTGCAGGACTCGGATACCAAAAGGAAGTATCCTCAGATTCAGATGTGTCAGCAGATACATTTGTAAGTGCTGAACAGAATCAAGATCCTCCAGTTGTGATTGAGGATGCTGATTCTTCTGATGATGAATCTGATGATGCTGTCCCAGCAAAGTCTGATGCGGTAGCCAAAAATGAGGACATACCTCTTGAGAATCACATTCTATGTGATCCCCCTGTACAACCCGCTAAGACTGTTGCAACTGAGTCCTCATCTGCAGAAGAGTCGGAGAGTGTGAATTTGCTGTACACTCTAGTTGGTGATGATAAAATTTACTCAGACAAAGATTTTCCCATTAAGAATGTTAATCAATCCTTAATCTCCAAAGTCTTTGAAAATTCGACAAGTAAGTTTTTGGGAAAGACAGGACCACGTGTTACAGTTACACAGTGTCCTCCTATTCCAAAGGCTGAAATTCGAAAACAATTTGGCAACAAGAAATTACCAACAGTGCCAAAACAGGAAAATCACACCAAGCCCAAAGGAAAATCACCGGCTCAAGTCCAAAAGAAGCCGAACCAAAAGAAGAAGAAAAATGTTAACTTTGTGAAATCGACGGGAACGGACAAAATTGAAAAGTTTGAAAATCAATCTAACTTAGATTTTGTCAAGAAAGCTATTGTCGAGAAAAGAAATGAACCAAGCAGTTCAAAACCTAGTACCTCGGGTTCACAAAGTTCAACATCATCGGTTAGACGATCACATGATTCTTCGGGGTTTGTTGAACGAAGATCATGTTTTGAATGTGGAACCATTGGGCATATTATTAGAAACTGCCCATATCTTCATAAGCAAAAAGAAAAGGTTGATGATCCCCTTGGCAAGACTGACCGTAAGCCATCTGTTTCCACAAAACAAGATCCCCGCCTTGCAAAAGAAAGGGAAAAGAAACAGAAGCGCCAACAGGTCAAGAAGATTGAAAAAGCAATTAAAACCGATGTGGTTCAAAAACAATCTGTTACTGTAAAACCAGACAATTCTAAAACATCGAACAATCAAGAAGTTAAAACTTTAAAGAAAGACACTGGTAAAACAAAACAGACCTGGAAACCTAAATCGGTTACTGAATCAGGGGGACCATCACAATTCACCAACCATCAAAGACAAGAAGTTATTGTCATTGATGAAAATGGAAGACCCAAGACCACAATGGCTTGGGTCCCCATCTCCAACTAATTCATTTGAGTTCATGTGCAGGGTGTTCCAGGAGGAACTATCAGTAGTCATTGGATTGTTGATAGTGGGGCATCCAGGCACATGACAGGCGACATGAAGCTTCTCTACGACGTCAAATCTATTAGAGGAGGTTATGTTGCTTTTGCTGGAGATAAAGGTGGATATATAACGGGAGAAGGAATGATATCTAACGGGATTGTCAGCTTTGACAAGATCAATTTTGTGCAACAACTTGATCACAATCTTCTTAGTGTTTCTCAAATTTGTGACAAGCAATTCTCAGTACACTTTGATGCTAATGGATGTTATGTGCTGAAACCCGGCTTCAAAATCCCAAAAGAATGGATTCTCTTGTCGGCTCCAAGGATAAATGATTTGTACGTCCTTGACATGAGCCAAGCTATTACTACGTCTGCACAAGCAACTTGTTTCGTTTCCAAAGCCACAGAAAAAGACATTATCTCTTGGCACAGACGAATGGGTCACATTCACTTACGCAAAATGAATCATTTGGTATCAAATGAGTTGGTGAATGGTGTTCCTCTCAAAAATTTCCATCTTCAAGACGTCTGTGTTTCGTGCCAGAAAGGAAAGCAAACAAAGAAGAAGCACCCTACAAAGAAGATCAACACAGTGGCAGTTCCTCTTGAACGTTTGCACATGGATTTGTTCGGTCCTGTCAAGAACAAGAGTATTCGGGGTGATCAATACTGTCTCGTGATTACTGATGATTATTCAAGATTTTCTTGGGTAGCTTTCATGGCACACAAGAGTGAAACCTTTGGCATCATCAAAAACTTGATCATTCAGATTGAGAATTTGTATAAGTTAAAGGTTAGGCGGATACGTAGCGACAATGGTACTGAATTTAAAAATCATTCCATGGCGGAGTTCTGCACCTCAAAAGGTATTCTTCATGAGTTTAGTGCAGCTTATACTCCTCAACAGAATGGTGTCGCTGAACGTAAGAACCGCACATTGATCGAGACTGCTAGGACAATGTTAGTAGAGTCACAGTTGCCCATTCCATTCTGGACTGAAGCTGTGGCCTCTGCATGTTATACATTGAACCGAGTCCTTACAGTCAAAAGGCACAACAAGACCTGCTTTGAGCTTCTTCAAAAACGGAAACCAGATCTGTCTTATCTAGAACCGTTTGGAGCTCCATGCACAATCATCGACCCTAATGGAAAGTTTGGGGCAAAAGCAATTGATGGATACTTTCTTGGGTATGCCACCCCTAACTTACGAGTCTGGAATCTAGAGACTAAAAGGGTCGAGGAATGGTCTGAGGTCAGAGTACAAAGGCACACTTTGCCAGTCAAAAATCCGGGTCAACCTTGGATGTTTGAGTACGATGATTTCTTCAATTCGATCAATGTTGAAGCCGTTGAAGAAAATGCTGCGGCTAGGATGTTTTTCGAGAGTGACAATGCAACAGTTTCACCGGTGGTTCGTCCAATTCTTGTTAATCAAGAACCATCTTCTTCGGTGAACAATGATACTCTCAACAATGAGGATTTTCATGATGCAAACGAATTGAACGAATCTTCAGAGGATGATGAGTTTCTAGATGCAGATCAGGAAGCTCCCACAACAGCAGTTCATGGTACTTCTGAGGGTACTCCTCCAGTGGATGCCCATAGAACAGCTGAGGCTACTGCATCATCCTCTTCGTCAATTCCAGGTCTTGAATTGGTTGTTGATCTTAATCTCAACAACCTGGGTATAAATGTTCCAGTTCCAGATAATCCAGAAACAAGGATTCATAATACCCATCCTCAACAAAACATCATTGGAAATGTGCAAAGTGGCGTTCAAACAAGAAACATGTTGCGAAACAACAACAATGCAGGTTTGTATGCAGCTATTCGAGAATCCGGGCAACAAAACGATTGGTCCTTCGCGTGTTATGTCTCACAAGAAGAACCAAGAACGTGGAAAGAAGCCTTGAAAGATAACGCTTGGGTTGAAGCAATGCAGGAAGAACTGCAACAATTCCAGAAGCTAGGTGTCTGGAAACTCGTAGAGAAACCTGCTGGATACAAGAAGATTGGTACCCGTTGGGTTTTCAAATGCAAAAAGGATGACCGCGGAGTCGTTATCCGAAACAAAGCACGTTTAGTCGTTCAAGGTTTTCGTCAGATTGAAGGGATCGACTACAACGAAGTGTATGCACCAGTGGCACGTCTCGAAGCAATTCGAATCTTTCTAGCCTATGCGTCCTTCAAAGGATTCAAGGTTTATCAGATGGACGTGAAAAGTGCATTCTTACATGGTGTGGTTGAAGAAGAGGTATACGTCGAACAGCCTCCAGGTTTCGAAGATCCTATCCATCCCGATCGGGTTTGGTTGCTCAACAAAGCTCTTTATGGTCTTTATCAAGCACCGCGAGCTTGGTATGCAACCTTATCTCACTATCTGCTGGAGAACGGTTTTCGTAGAGGTCTTATCGACTGTACTCTTTTCATCAAAGAACAAGATGGAGATCTTCTTCTGGTACAGGTATATGTTGATGATATTATTTTTGGTTCTACTAATGATGTCTTGTGTAGGGAATTCGAGCGCATCATGCAGGATAAATTCGAGATGAGTGCTATGGGGGAAATGACCTTCTTCTTGGGCCTACAAGTACAACAAACAGAGTCTGGGATATTCATTCATCAGACTAAATATGTTGGTGAAATCTTGAGCCGGTTCCAGATGTCTGATGCAACACCCATTGGTACCCCATTGCCAACAAATCACGGAATTACTCCAGACTTGAAGGGAGAAGCTGTTAGCCCTTCAAACTATCGCGCAATGATCGGATCTCTTATGTACCTCACAGCATCAAGGCCAGACATAATGTACCCAACGTGCCTGCTTGCCAGATATCAAGTTAACCCGAAGGCCTCACATCTTGCTACTGTTAAAAGGATTTTTCGTTATTTGAAGGCGTACCCTGACACCGGTCTGTGGTACCCTAGGGATAATAACTTTGAATTGGTAGCTTTCAGTGATTCTGATTTTGGCGGATGCAAAATCGACGGTAAATCCACAACGGCTGGATGTCAGTTTTTAGGAAATCGCCTAGTCACATGGCAGTGCAAGAAGCAGACGTGTGTCGCTACATCAACATGCGAAGCTGAATACATTGCTGCCTCAAGTTGTTGCTCCCAAGTTCTTTGGATCCAACAACAAATGCGGGACTACGGTTTTGAATTCCTAACTACTCCTATTTACGTTGATAATTCTGCTGCTTTAGATATCACTAGAAATCCTGTGCAGCACTCAAAGACCAAACACATCGAAATCAAATATCACTTCATACGTGATTGCTTTGAGAAAAGGCTAATCGATGTTGTTAAGGTCCACACCGATGACCAACGTGCCGACTTATTTACCAAAGCATTTGACAAATCAAGATTTGACTTTTTATTATTGGTAAACGGCATTAAGGTCAAGCAAGAGTAAAACCAACATCGGAAAATCATTTTTGTAAATACCTTTGTGTTTTAAATTTGTCTTAGTTTATTGATTTTAGGGGGAGTAAATTCAAAAATCTGAAAATCCAAAAACATCGAAAAATTTCAAAAACACAAAAACAATAGAAAAACAAAAATGAGTTTCCTGGCAAGCAAAAGAGAAAATGATAGTACATCAGTGGTCTATCCAAACCTCTTTAAACCTTAAATGAAAAATGATAAGCAACTCTATATAAGATGTATCGGTAGGCTCACAATCATTTTAAAGTGTGCAGGGTGATATAAATCTTAATCGACTGAAGACCAGGTGGAAACCATTCATTGGCATATGGTCTTAGTACCGAAATTTCGTTTGATAGATTGCCGAGGTTCTGAGATATTCGGTCTTTATGCTGCTTATCATCTGGGTATCATGGTTGTATCTTTTACCGAAAAATAACGGGGACGCAAGTCTAGATCTTCCATGATACTATACATACGTGTACATATTATATACTGCATACTGCATTCGACCTCAATAAGTGATAAACAATCACATGTCCAAATCAAATAAGTGATAAAATATCACACTTTTCCGGGTGTCAAGTTCGTCTCTCTGCTGTACGGAAGTACTGACCTGTTCACGGACTTGCACCTGTGCCCTCATGCATATAAAAATCAAGTTCCTCATCAATAAGTGATTATATCACATAGGACTTGTTTTCATATCAAAATAAGTGAGAATCTCACATCATATACGGTCAAACAGATGATAATCGGTATACTCACCGGTAAGATGAACTCTCGTGCATACCTTGATACGGGAATGTGTCGTGATGTGGATGAACACCGGTCGGTAAGTATAAATCATACCTTAACGTATCCCCTCGCCATGATTACATCTGATAAGTTGAGCTTAAGTGGACAACAATACCGATAATTGTTATAGGATGCTTATCTTAATGTTAACTAACTGAACAACAAGAGTGTTTTGGCATGACCGTACACTGATATGATTCTCTTACCCTCGAAACTCACAAAAAGAATGTCTGTAAATATTTATTTACTGCTTAACTTTTATTGCTTTCTTTTAAACAGTTTCGTCGTTTGGTGCATATCAGCACGACATTAGCGGTGATGTCGTTTGATAACACTCAAAGGATTTTAAATTGTTGTCCTTTAATTTTCAAAAAATACCAAAAAGATTTTAGGTGTGTTTTAATATAAACTTTATAAAAGCCAAAAAGATTTTGTTTCTACTTTCTTTTCGATCGTATGATGTTGGAGCTCGAGTCTTCGTTACCTGAAACCTGACTGAAAACCGAACTGACTAAATCTTCATAAACGGTCGAAATTTGCAAGTTTTGAAAGTTAAACTAAAATTGACAAATTTATTAAACTTTCAAACTGACTGTCGGACGGTGTTTTATTATGACATGGTCATTCGTGTGTCTTTTGTTTATGCAAACTATTCCAAGCAGTTGTTCTCATTACGCTTTTAGATTTCTTGCATGTGCAGATTCTAAAGGCTAGGAGAACATGGTCGATGACACGCTTTGGATTGAAGACACGACGAGAAGGCACTCAAAAGATGAAGATGATCGAGTTGCCGCTGGCCATCATCAACACCACAAGGATCTCACTTCATAAAGATCAAGTCATTCACGAGCATAGCTCAAGGGGGAGCTTATGTTAAGGGGGAGTTTCTCAACACACTTCCTACATGATACGGGTAGTTTGTTGATACACTCTCTGCTTTCAAGGCGTGAAGGCTTTGAAGATCCTCCGACTTTGAAGACTTGAAAGGACATCAGAGTTTTGAGAACTCGAAGACCAAAGACCATCGAAGTTCGAGACGAGTCTACAACTATAGAAGATAAAGACAAAGCTACAGCCAAGGGGGAGTTTGTTGGTGCACTTGTGTCTGTACTTTGTCTGTATTCAGTCACGATGTAAACGATGTCCTTGTCAGTCTTGTAAGTTGACCAAGTCAACCGTCCTCCTGGTTTGACTTGGACAACAGTTGGTAAATGTTGAAAGATGATGTTCTGTGTCGAAGGATAGCCAATCGAAGGATATTGTAGATCCTTCGATGGCATCGAAAGATAGGCTTCGAATGATAGACCTCGAAAGGTGATCTTTCGAGGTCCATGCTGATCCTTCGATTACATTGTCATCGATAGATGATCCTTCGGACCATCTATTGGATCCTTCGGACCAGACATCATGAGCTGGGTATAAATACCCATGCAGTGTATGTGTTAGTTAAGTTCTGATAGTGCACACCCGAGAGATAGAGAGATAAGTTGAGAGCTTTCTGTCCGGAACCACACACACACACTTTGAGAGTTTGCAAGTTAGATTTGTAAACATTGTGCTTGTAACCGAAACCTTCATTTGCATTAATACAAGTTGTGTTAATCGGTGAACCTTAGTGTGTTTGTGTTTATACTTGCTTCATCCCGGTTTGCTTGCTAGCTTGGATTCCGCACTCGCTAGTGGGTTAGTATAACAAGGTTTAGGTTTGTTCTCGATCCTCCGAGAGGGACCTACATCACATCAGTGAGAAATGATGTGACAGCTCCTATTTATAGTGCAAGGAGGAGATAAAGGCGGTGTGCAGCAGTTCGGATGGCGGTTCGATCGAATGGCTATCCAATTGGATGGTCATCCGATCAGATTGCCATTCGGTCAATCCCATCCTTTCCGCGTTCCCGTCTTTGTTTCGTTTTGCGGGTTAGATTAAGCGTTGTGTATTACTGGGTAATAGGATCACATAACTAGATTATATCATTAACACATTAGTTTCCAAGTTTCATAGTTTCCGCCAGTGACAAGTCTCCAGTCTCTCGTTCAACCAAGTCTCAAATTTCACGAGTCTCAAGAGCCAAGCACCAAAGTATCAAGAGTCAAGAATCTAGATTCCAAGTATCAAGAATCATAGCTTCTAAGTATCAAGTATCAACAATCATAGTGTCCAAGTATCAAGTATCAAGAATCATAGTGTCCAAGTATCAAGTATCAAGAATCATAGTGGTAAACACCAAGAGTCAAGATTCAAGTATCAAGAATCTTGTATTAAGAATCAAGTATCATAGCATAAGATTCACCAAGTAACAAAGTATCAAGAATCACATAGTTTAGGGACTAAAAGTGTCAAATAGATAAAAGTCTAGGGACGCAGGCATTACACAAGTATGGTTTCAGATAAGATCACATTATTACAAACTGTAAACCCAATAAGTGTTATGAATGTTAATGTGATGATGAAATGAAAAGTTAAGGTTTAATGTTTTGAAACTCAATGCGTTGTCGAAACTTGCTATATCAAGATCATGTGGATGAATTAAAAATGTGTCTTATGGTCTAACCCTTGATCACAAGGAACCATGGTACGTTGTAGACGTGTTAAGGGGCAGTGTGTTTGTGACTTGCCAGCTAATCAGTTGTACAATTAGATAAAGGATCTGGCAACGAAGTCTACCGATGATATGTTGTAAACTAAACACAAGAATGTCTAACTTTATTTATGTATTAATATATGTTCATTAAAGGTAATACTATGTATGTTTTAATGATGTTTACAAACTAGAATTCACTCATCGTAGCTGAGTTTTAGTATGTAGATCAGGTTTATGTAGGTTGTTCGGGAAACCGTGAGTTCCTCGATGGAAAACCCATCAGGGGCAAAGCAGACAATATTTTGGCACGGTTTACTTGGGCTGTTACAAATGGTATCAGAGCCAGGTTGTCAGGTCGGCGTGCCAGCGAGAACGCTGGGCTCCCTAAGGAGGTGGAGATGTACGTCGCACATCGGTTGAGGAGGAGAATGAAACATTCCTTATAATGGAGTGAAAACCTTTTCTACCAAGATGCATTTTTCCTGGGCGAACAACACGTTGGATGAAAACAAAACCGTGAGTTCCTGGATGGGCAACCAATTGGGGGCAAAATGGACAATATCTTGGCTCAATTTACTTAGGCTATTACAAAATTTTTCGAAGTTTAAAAACTATGTGACAAAGAGTTAATCAATTTTATTAGATCCACAGATTTTGGGCGTTTCAACAAAAGATTCTTGTTTATATTATACAGTTCTTACTTATTATATACTCTTACCTTTACCATTGGTGTCTACAGTGTTGTATCTTGATTGGATAATTCCATTATTATTAAGTGTTACATATATTTTCCCGATTTAAAAGGTGAGTATGTTGGGTGCTTCAGTGGTTATGTTGATTCTTATGGGCTTGCAATTGCAATGGATCCGATGCAAATCCTTTGAAATCTGATTTCTTTTTAAGTTTTTTTCCTTCCCACACTATACTTATCCTATCCACATCATGGATTAGGCTTTTAAACACACAACACACACATATACACACATATATATGTATATAGAGAATTAGGTACTGGAGAAAACGCCTAAAACTGTGAAAACGGTGAAAACAATTCTCAGCCACAAGATCTTTGTGATTTGTGGCTGAGATTGATGTGGTGGCATTTTTGTAAATACTAGGGCCCTTAGAACTACCAAGAGGAGTAGAATGGAAAGATCCTAACAAGGGCGCATATGTTTATCACATGTGCTCCATCTTTCAATCTCCGGTCCAGTAGCGCCTATTAGAAGCTTCATTTCCACACTTTTAAGTTCCGAATGTACCTGAAACACAAGCAAACGTAGTCATCTAATTCTAGACAATTACTGTTGTTGATATTGAGGTTGTTGCATTTGTTGCATTTGTAGGATTAAATGTAGGATTAAAATACCATTTATAGCACATAAGGGTCGTCCTACGGACTACCCGTCACATCCCCACACTTAACCGTTGCTTGCCCCCAAGCAACCCATCAAAAACCATTTCCAAGTTCATAAGCGATCAAACATAAACCAAACAAAAACATGTCATCCTTTTACTAACCTTTTTCTAACACCCGCGCAACACACCCCTCGCTATATCTCTCTTCTCGGTCTGATAATATAAACACCCTCGGGCTCAGAATATTCTCCGGGATGATATTGTCGATATCCCTCATACGGTCTTAAGATGTGCGCATCCATCATTTTTTATTCCAATACTTTGGGTTTTCTGAATACACCGTGCACACATCATAATCATAAGTATGATCACGACCACAACAGAAACATAGACCATCCTCCTTGTCTCATAGTAAACATCCTTGTTCCGATCATATCCATCCGAGTAATAATCATCCTCCATCTCTAAGTCATAATCATCAGCGTATGATGGAGGTGGAAGCTGTGAAACATAAGACACCGGTTTTCCATGTACCCTCCTGTAGTGGGCCTCGTGGCAACCGATACACGGATGACGTAGACCCCCGCACAATATACACATAGAAAAGCTGAAATCTGTGTAATGCTCTGTCATCCTGCACAACACAACTCAACTACCAAGTATAAACCACGAACATCAAAGAAAATCTTTTTGGGATTTTTAAATTTTTTTTATTTTTTTAACTAATACACAAGATAAAACACGTTGTGCACTACTCCCCGGCAACGACACCAAAATTTGACGTGAGGTCGAAACTCACTCAAATTTAATCCTATTACAACTAATTATCTAGCAGTAAGTGGGTATCGAACACAGGGAATCTGTGGAATGTATGTTGATTATGCAGCTTTGTAACTTAACTAAAATTAAACTAAATTGCATAAATGAAAATTTAGAAGTTTGATTGTTTGGTTTTAAGACTAATTTCAACTAAACTAATTGCAAATCAAAGATTGGTTGTTAAAACATATTAAGAGAAAGCGACCATCTTAGGTTTCTGGTTTCAATTGACAATCGTGCTTAAATCCAACTAGAAAGAATCACATAGACATGACTCATGCATAATTGTTTGTTGTGATGAAAGGGAACTAAGTACTCGGATTATGAAAACGTGAGGTTGTTACCCGATGACCAATTAACTAATATCCAACCCTAACCCCTCCCGTGATATCTTGATTGTCACTGACACCAAGAACGTACGGTTTAGATTATGATTAAAACATTAATCAACAATTTACAAATAAACATTCATGCATCATAATAACCTAAACAAACATTGCAAGTTCATTATTCTAGAAATACGGATAAAAACATAAAAGTCATAGAGGAAACCTTCAACCTAAGATGATCACCGAAAGTTTAGCCACACATCGCTTGGTGAATCATCATAACACAGAGTTTAATGTTCATACGAATCGAAAACACAAACCGAATGTTTAGAATTGTTCACAACCACTAGCACAAGCCAAAATTCGCCCTAGAACTTCTGCAAAACGTTCCCAATGATGAGATAGGTGAAAAGGCACTTGAAAACGGCTTTTAAGAGAGCAGTTACACATTTCTCGCCAGAGACTACCGTAACTTACGATAGCTATAAAGTCTTTACGCTGAGTTTCTACTGTCTTACAGTGGAGACATTTTGTTTCAGGGGCTACCGTAAATTACGGTAGTAGGGTCCTGGCTTCTCCTTTTTGTTCTTCATTCAACTCCTTGGAAAACCCGCTTTAATCCATTTCTATCCAAAGTTACGTTTCCCTTCCTATTAAGCCACAGACACACCTGAAACACGAGCAACTGTAATTATCTAATTCAAGACAATTACATGATCAAATGAGGGATTAACATATCTTTTAACACACTTAAGGGTTGTCCCATGGACCACGCGTCAACATGTCATTTCCTCCATAATATTTAAACGTCCGTAAATTTTTTAGGTGTGATTTTTTTTTAAATTACACCATAAAATTCAGCGTTTTGTTATCTTTCAAACGAGTATACTATTAATATACTTATCGAAAAAAATGAAGTGGGTTTTTTATGGCGTTTTCAACTTTGTTTATTTATGGCTTTTTCAACTTAGTTTTTCATTGTGTTTTTCTGAACGGGGTGTTTTTATGGCGTTTTCAATTAGTATTTTTATGGCATTTTTCTGAATTTGGTGCTTTTATGGCGTTTTCAACTGGGTTTTTCATGGTATTTTTCTGAACTAAGTAATTTGTGGGATTTTCAAATTGGTATTTCATAGCGCTTTTCTGAACTGAATGTTTTTATAGCGTTTTTATTTGGACATTTTCTATGGCGTTTTTTCGAAAACTCCATAAAAACACCCACTTTCACGAACCCCCACTTCATACCATTTTTTTTAATTTCAAAAGTATAGCAATAGTGTACTGGAAAGATAATAAAACGCTCGATTTTATGGTGTAGTTTTTTAAAAAAAATAATGATGTATAAAAATATTACGGGAGTTAAAAAAAAGACGGTGGAATATGCATGTGACTTACATGTGCATGGTCTTTCGCATGTGAGTGACACGTGCATGACCTTTTTGACAGTATTATCCTTAGTGTATGTTAGCACCAGTGCCACATTTCAACATGAAAATCGTTCTCACTGTTTTCACACTTTTAGGCATTTACTCGAGACCCTTCCCATATATATATATATATATATATATATATATATATATATATATATATAGGTAGAGGTTCCTGTAAAAAAGTGTTTTTTGTGAGAAAGGTAAGAAAGAATCTACACCATTAGATCTTTGATCTAATGGTTGAGATCATAATGACAAAATTGTAAATAATGTTTACTATTAAACATATTAATTTTCTAGATTAAGGGTATATAGGTAAATTTAACATTTCTAAATTAAGAAACTAACATTAATGCACATGTAACTTCCCCCCGTCTTTTTTAAACGTCAATAACTTTTTATAGGTAAATTTTTTAAAAAAATGACACCATAATAATGAGCGTTTTTTATCTTTAATATAAGTACCATATTGCTATACTTATATAGAGAAAAAAATATGTTTCGATCAGATGTTTAGTCCATGAATGGTGTTATATACTTTGGAATGGTGTTATATACTTACTGAATGGTGTTATATACCTGCTAAATGGTGTTATATACTTACTGAATGGTGTTATATACTTGCTGAATTGTGTTATATACTTACTGAATGGTGTTATATACTTGCTGAATGGTGTTATATACTTACTGAATGGTGTTATATACTTGCTGAATGATGTTATATACTTGCTGAATGGTGTTTATAGAGATCTTTTAAAAAAAATCCAGTTCCTATAATTAATGTGGCGGTTATGGGAAGTTTTTAATTAATTGAATTAATGATAAAGTTACTTGTTTATCCTTTGAATTAATTTAGATTTAGGACACATGTCATCTCCACAATATTTCTCACATTTCTCACTCTTTTAACCTTTTTTACAATAACCTTACCCTATATATGTATATATATATATATATATATATATATATATATATATATAGGGTAAGGTTCATGCGAGAATTACCTTTATTGCGAGAACCAATGTGAACACAACCTAAAATAGCTAAAAAAACCTAACCCCCACCCCCCCCCCCCCCCAAAAAAAAAAAAAAAAAAAAAACCTAAGAAAAACCTAACCCCCCTTCCCCCCAAGCTAAAATGGTAAAAACTAAACCCTCAAAAAACCTAAAAAAATTTAAAAAAAAAACCCCAAATTTTTTTTTTAATATTTTTACATTAAAATCGCTACTTTTAGTAGCAAAAAATTTTTTTTCCAACTAAAAGTAGCGATTTTTTATAAAAATGTTAAAAAAAATTGTGTGTTTTTTAGGTATTTTTGGTTGTGTTCACATTGGTTCTCGCGGTTCTCGCAATAAAGGGTGGTTCTTAACGGATCCTTCCCCTATATATATATATTATATATATATATATATATATATATATATATATATATATATATATAGGGTTAGGATCATGAGTGAACAACATCCTTGTTTGTGAACAGAGTGAACTAATCTCAGCCATCCATTTGTTTTTTAATTAAATGGATAGAATTGTAAATTTACCTTTACTTTTCATAAATTAGATTTAAATCATTTTGTTTTAATTCTTGATTTCAGTTACACATTTCCTATTTAAATTATTTTGTTTGAATTCTTGATTTCAGTTACATGTTTCCTATTTTGTAGAGATTATACCTTTTCTCATGACATATTTACATATATGTACTTTTTAATTTACATGTGTATTTATGTGTATAAAAAAGATATACATATGTGTATAAAACAGTTTGGTTGAATAGAAACTGTGTATAAAATATACATAAACAGAACTAATAAATGGTTTATACACATATGTAATTGTATTGGATACTCAAAGTACACATATGTATTATTCAAATTACATATGTATGCATGTGTATAAAATGGATATACATATGTGTATAAAATAGGTTGGCTGAATAGTAATTGTGTTTATTTTTAAATTAATAAATTAGTTAATTGGTGAGAGAAATGAAGAGAGAGAATGTAATTAAATATTTAATTGGAAAGAGAACTAGTTAATAATTTACACTTATACCCTTTTCATTTATTTTCTACACATATATAATTAGGAAATTGTCATTATTATAAATCTCAAGATCTCCTAAATCAATGAACAAGATTTGTTCATTTTGTTCACAAAAACAATATGGTTCACTCTTGAACCCTACCCTATATATATATATATATATATATATATATATATATATAGGGCTAGGATCATTTCAGAACCATAAATATTTACAGAACTCGCAGAACTCCTAATAAACAAACTTTTTATTTATATATTTTTATGTTTAGGATAATTTTATCATTTATTATGTGTATTATTATGATTACATACATGTTAAGAGTAATTTTATCATTTTTATATGTAATTTTATAATTACACATATATAAACTAGTTTTTTTACATAAATGTAATTAGTTATGATACATATATATAATTTTAACAATTAAACATATGTAAACTACTTTTAACATGTATGTAATCAAAGAAATACATATAATAGATGATAAAAAGATCCTAAATACAAAAACTTATATATAAAATGATTGTTTATTAGGAGTTCTGAAAGTTCTGTAGTTATTTAGAGCTCTGAAATGAACTCAACCCTATATATATATATAGTGGAGGGTTCAAATAAGAAGAATTTTTTTGTAAGAAGAAAAAAGAAGAAGTTTCAACCAATAAGAATGCTTCATTTTACTTTATTTAATATTTGTATTTAATTTTAATATAAGGGTATATTGGTAAACTTACATAAATCATTAATGTGTATTCTTCTCTTTTAATAACTAGCTAAATTAAATTTGTAACTCTTTTTCAAAATATATACTTTTTTCAAATTAAAAAAAACAACTTAATTTAAAGTGTAGAATAAATTACTAGTTGTGTAGGATAAATCACGAGTTGTGTAGGATATTTTTCGAGGTGTGTAGGATAAATTTCGACTGTGTAGGATAAAATTCTATAGTATGTAGGGTATATGTAGGAAAATTTTGATATGTGTAGGTTTTGTAGATTATATGTAGGATAATGAATAATTAGTTGACTAATTAATTAAAGAGAAAAAATTAATGATATGAGATATAAATTAAATAGCATTTTACTAATATGTCTTTTCTTCTTTTTCTTCTCACATTAAATTTCTTCTCAAATGAACCTTCCCCTATATATATATATAGGAATGGGATCAAGAGAAAACGATTTGAAGTGTGAGAATAGTGAGAACGATTTTCAGCCATAAGATCTTTGTGATTTATGGCTAAGATGATACAGTGGCATTTTTGTAAATTAATGGGAACCTTATAACTACTAGGAGGTGTAAAATAGGAAGATCCAAACAAGGGTGCACATGCTAATCACATGTCATTTCCCCCATCATATTTAAACGCAAATAACTTTTTTATACGTGATTATTTTTCTAAAAAAATTACACCATAAAACCCAACGTTTTTTTATCTTTCCAACGAGTATACTATTGATATACTTTTTGAAAAAAATGAACTGGGTTTTTATGGCGTTTTTCTGAACTGGGTGTTTTATGGCGTTTTAACTAGGTCTTTTCATGGCGTTTTTCTAAACTAGGTGTTTTTATGACGTTTTAACTAGGTATTTTCATGGCGTTTTTCTGAACTGGGTGTTTTATGACATTTTCAACTGGGTGTTTTCATGACGTTTTTCTAAATTGGGTGTTTTTATGGCATTTTATTTGACCTCCCAGTTTATGTGAGTGGGTTTTTTTACAATATTACCCTTAGTGTAAGTAAGCATCAATGCCACATGTCAACACCAAAATCGTTCTCACCGTTCTCACACTTTTCACCGTTTTCCCAAAATTCTGACCCTATATATATATATATATATATATATATATATATATATATATATATATATATATATGGTAGGGTGATCATGCAAGAACCAATGTGAACACAACAAAATAAACCCACTACACTACCCAAAACCTAAAAAACCAAACCCCCCATGGTGTGCGTATAGCGAGATGTGATTTTATTAATATTTTAAGCCCGTTTTACGCATTAGTCAGATTTTAAATTTATAAAACACGATATTGTACTAACACTAAACACACACTTGGGCAAGTGCACCCATCGCGAGCGTAGTATAGTGTTGGAGAGATACCGAGGTCGTCCAAGGACACAATAGCTTTTAATACTGGTTTATCATCAACGTCTATTCGATCTAAAATTTTGAAACGAGGTTTTAAACATGAAAATAAATCTAAGAAGTAAAAGATGAATAAATGCAAAACAAATAGACAAGATAGAATCACTTTGATCCAACTCATCTTTAGTGTATCCTTTGATGATTTTTGCACTTTCGGACTTTTTAAGAGATTATCTTAGTTAGAGTAGTAGGCCCCTCTTTTGAAGGTGACGTTACCCTCAACCCAGTGGTTTGAGTTAGTAGGGATACAATCCCAGAGGGTTGGAATATTGAAAGACAATTAAGTAAGTTATTAATGCAAAAAGTGGTAGGCCTCTCTTTTGAAGGTGACGTTACCCTCGGCTAAGTGGTTTGAGTCAGCAAGGATACAATCCCAAGAAGCCGGTTTAATATTTTAATAGCAGTTTACATATGAGGGTTTCAAGCTATTCGCACCCCCGCCATCCAATACCTTTGGGGTATTGATGGAGGTCCTAGTAAGCTTGAACCAAGTCCTCGCAGGATCTATACACTGAACGAGATAAGAACCTTACCAAACCACCCTCCTAACCCCTTTCCAGATAGTTAACGCGCTTTATATAGACCGTAAAGACACGAATGAGCAAACCAATGACATCATGAAGAAATGGTAAAGAACATTCACTTTCAACATAAGAAACTAGTAATTAAAGTCATTAATACAAACCCAATTAAAAAGTGCCGAAAGATTAAAAATCAAAAGTAATACATTAAAGACTTGTCTTCACCAAGTGATGTAAGAGATAAGCCAAGCATGGCGTTTGATTGAAAAGAACTCTTACGATCACTCTTGGATCCCGAGACTACTACACACTCTAAAGATGAAAGAGGGATGATGGTGGTGGGTGTTGGTGTTGTAGTGGTGGTGGAATGATGGAAAGTGGGAGAGAAGTGGCTTGCCAAGGGATGCCTTTGAAAAGAACCAAGCACCCCTATTTATAGTCAGATCGAGCCCTGACGACGGCCCCGTCCCGCTGGGCACTGCTCCGTGGTCAACTCCTTCTCTTCCTTCATTAATTGCAGCTGTCAGCAGAGGGCCCCACACGACCCCGTGGCTTCTGGACACGGCCCCGTGGTTAACTCTTCGCTGTACTATCAAGATTCTGCAAATCTGAGGGTTGACCACGCCCCATGGTGAGTTGGGCATGGCCCCGTGGTGGGCGTAGAAGATTCCATTTGTCTTTTCTGCAGGAGCTGTGGCTGACCACGACCCATGGTGAGCTGACCACGGCCCCGTGGTGGGGCTTCTGTTTCTCTTGTTTTTGTTCTTGGCTTGCTGCCGAGGGGCCGTGCATGTCACCTACCCCCCCCCCCCCCAAGCTAAATGCTAAAAGCTAAAGCCCCAAAAAAAACCTAAAAAAATCTAAAAAAAAATATTTTAATATTTTTTAATAAAAATCGCTAAATTTAGACTCCAAATTTTTTTATTGACGAAAAGTAGCGATTTTTATTAAAAATTTGTGTGTTTTTTAGATTTTTTTTAGGTAATTTTAGTTGTGTTCACATTGGTTCTCGCGGTTCTCGCAATAGAGGGTGCTTTCTAACGGATCCTTCTCCTACATATATATATATATATAGAGAAACGGGTTCGGGAGAAAAAGCTCAAAAGTGTGAGAACGATGAGAACGCATCCTGGTCCAACACGGGTCCCGCGGCATAGAGAAGGGCGGAGGGGCTTTTTTATCTTTTCATTCTTCTTTTATTTTCACAACACGGTATAATATTTTCTGGCGTCTAAGTTTTTTTTTGGCGTTAATTGTATTTATTAAACTTTTTGGCGTTGAATTAATTGTTTTTGTGTCACATATATAATTTTTTGGCTTTATATCATTTTCTGGTTAATTTTTTGGCGTTTGTGGCGTTTTGTATAATAATTCACTACGAGTAATTAATATTTGCACAAGATTAAAATAAGTCCAATTTTTCTTTTTGGCGTTTAGTGAATTTTTTGGCGTTTTAATACCCTTTACAAGGTGCTTTGCCAGCAGCTGTTCTCCCAGTTTTCATTCTACTAGCGTTTTGGTGTTTGTAGTTTTTGGCGTTTTATATAATAATGTATTTTACTTATAGAGAATTAGATAACAAAACAACATATAACTTGATATCAATACAATATAAAATGAAAACAAAAATAATTAAAAATGGTAATCTAATTTTTCTTTCCAATCTTCAATGTCATCAGCCTCTTCCCTCTTGAATTTGTTTTTGGCGTTTTGAACCTTTTTTGAATAATTTAGCTAGATGCCAACTTTCCTTCATAAACCCCATCTTTTTCAGAAGAAGCTGCTTAGTGGCATCCTGTTTTTTGGTGTGATATTCTTGTTTGGTGGCATGTCATTAAAGATCAACTCTTGCTTGATGCTATTTGTAATAATGGAGACCAAAATAGCATTTTTACACTTGTGTTGAACCCTTTATTCCATCTATATAATCATCAAGAACAAAGCTCACACGATGGCATATCACTGTCATCGGTCTCTTTTTCTTGAATATTTGTCCATCTCATTCAGCAATATATTATTGAGTTAACCCTCTCAGAAAAAGGATCCATTTCAGTGAAAGCTTTGCCATCTGTGGCGTTTTAAAGGGAGTGGTTTCTAGAGGATATGGCGTTTTTGTGTTTTTCTGGGTGTGATTAATTTCATTGTGTATAGACCCCCTGTTATAGGAGTTTTTTGGCGCGTAGTTTAGGCGGGACTTTTTATTGTAATAAATGATAGTAATAAAGTATCTGTCTTTTCAGTTACTGTTTTTTTATTTACTGTGTTGATCAGCTTTTATCAGTTTTATAGGTTATAGACGTCCCATCTTCTAAGTTTGGCGTTTTTTTTAAATGGCCTTACGCAGACCAACATGACAAAATACAATAACGGAGTAAATAAAATATTAAGCAGGAAAAATATTTTTTGTTATTTTTGGTGTTTTGTTAGGGTTAACCATTTTTCGTATTATTTTGGCGTTTTGCTAATAAAGATAGAAATATATCATTTAATTATCTTTAAAAAAAAAGAAGATTACATAGAAGAAAAAAAAAGAGGAAAAAAAATTAAAATCCTTCGTCAGAAGGTACTTTATCCAAATAGTATCCATCACTTGCGTCATCTTCTTCCTTCTCGGAGTCTTCCTCTTGATCTTCATCCATGTCATCACATTCACCTTCATCAGCTTCTTGTTCCTGAAGATTCTGAAGCCTCCACCTGAACATGTCTTGCATTAACTCCAATTTTGAGTCTATTTCTGTGTTGGTACAAGTGGCGTTATGCAATTCTTTCATGAAACCCAGTCGCTGCTTTGTCATTATGTTCTCTAGCCAGTAGACTTCCTGCTCTCCGCTGTCGTATGTAACCGTCACTGTAACGCCCGGCTCTTTTGTACTTTCCATTTATAGAAAGTTTTGTTCGTATTTCTATTTTTGGAAACCTTGTATTCTTGTAATCATTTCCTTTCATTGTAATCATTATCAAACCGAGACTTGGATCATTAATGAAGCTTGTATTTTGTTACATTATTTTTGTACGCACTCTAATTATGCTCGTATGTTCGATTAGTGAATCAATTTGTGCTTGAACGTTATTCTTGGAAACTATGTGCTAAACTTGTAATTAAACTAAACTTATGCATTGAACGTGTTTTGAACGAGAACGATACTTGGTTATGACATTTATACGCCTAATTATACTTTGATTTTGATCGTCTTACTTGATTTCACCTTATACTATGCTTTTATATCAAAACAAGTCCCTAAACTCTCAAGTTAGCACCAAAAGGGATTAAATATAAACTTCAGGGGCCTAAGTGTAACAAAACGAAAGATCTGGAAACCATACCCGCCGCGTGACGCGAGGGGGCTTGGCGTCACGCGAGCCCCTGTTTTCGGCAGAAGGTGTGTTTCTTCCAGCTTTGTGCACGAAATCCCATTAATCTAACTCACCCAATCACATTTAATCCACCTCTAATCACCTCCAATCATCTTATAACTCCTCCATTATAAATACCCACCTTCTCCAACCCATTTGACACTTTCACAACTCCTAAATCTTCACTAAACTACTCTCTAATCTGCAGTAAATCTGAGTTTTGGACAAATTCTTGTATCTTCACAAAAGTGAGTGTAACTTGCTCATTTCTCAACCAAATCACTTGGTTCTTCTTCCTATTGCTTTGTTATGTCCTTGGGTTTGAATCCTTGGTTTTTCCTTGGAAGAATCATGTTTGGATTTGCCTTAAAATGGACTAAAACTTTCTGTTTTGTTTATTATTATTCAACAACTTGTTATTTCTTATCCAACTTGTGTCTAACACATCTCACACCAATGTCCTAATGCTTACAACCTCTCCTATGGTTGGGTAAGCTTAAAAACATGGTTGAGACACTTAAAATCAGAGGATTAAACCTCATAAACTTGGTGTTTTGATTAGGGTTTTAACCCACAAGTCATGTCAAACTTAGACTTTGATACATGAGTGATTATGGAACAACTTGGGTTGTCCAAACATACAATCCTCACATGATTTGATGATTTCTATTAGTTAGCTTATCTTACATACTCGTATAAACCTTAGTTCGTGACCCTCCTTGGTTGTCTTTACATCAAGAGAAGTGGTGAACTTCAAAGGGGTGCCTAAATGGAAGCTTAGACTTCCTACCCCATACATGACATCCTTGTAACTAAGAGGTGCCAAAATGGAGATTTAATCTTCTACCTCCTACTTGACATATTGGACCTAAATAATATGTAATATTTAGCCTAAGTATAAGCATATACTCATTCGAACCTTTGACGTTAAACTTGTGTTTACATGTTAAAGAAGTAGAATATCATCCAAGACCTAAACCTTAATATGATTCTAATGGGTTCACTACCCATGAAAAACATTAAATAACCATATTGGTTACCTAGTGTCATATGATGGTTATAAAGTCTAAAAGATGATTATTTTCACATACACATATACTTTCATTATACTAAGTTATTTCCATATTCTTAATCTTCCGTAAACGCCAAACTCACACACCTACGTTTCCTCGTGTAGAAGGACTAGGTGCTCCAAGCTAAATCATCCACCAAACTTACTCTCGGAACTTCCAAGTCAAGACTTGTAAACCGTGAGTATACTCGATCCCTTTTTCCCCTTTACACTTTGGGATGCAACATGTATACCTATTCAAAACAACTTTTATGCTTAAACAAAACATACTCTATCTATGAACGTGACATGAAACTATTATGAATATTTGCTATGCTTGTATGCTCTATGAACGATTTGGAACGTTATATGCTCATTAACTTTGCTAGCCCACCTTAACAATTATAGCGCTATAGGATTAACGCCCCGCCCGCTATTCTAATTGGGTATTGTTAAGTTAAACATTACCACCCCGCTGAACGATTGGGATTAGGCTATTTTTATGCGTTGTATTCATGGGTTTGATCATATTGTACGCCAAAAATTGCATTGCTAGTAAATTTATTCATTTAGTAACATGTTGGATATGAGTTTTATTCTATTATGCTATGTAGTCAAACTTGTATACTCGCCTTTGCTTTTGCATTGAACTCTATTTTAATACATGTTGCAGGTTAAATATTGAGATGATATGCAAGACGAAACAAGATTTAGGGTGGACTAGATACACACCTAGATTAATCTATCTTTTGTTGTTATGTTACAATTTGAAACTATGTTGTTATTTTTATTTGAATCTTGTATGACAATTTAGTTTTGAAATGAAATTTGAATTTAATTAAATATTGTCACATAGTGTTATGACGTCTCTAGCAATCTATACACACTTCGTCTCATCCCGATGTTTCCGCCATCGGTTGGGGTGTGACAGTCACCATGTCTGTTTCATCATCAAAACGCCATGATGTCATGACAGGGTCTGGCTTCACATCTCCTTTGATTGCTCCAAATTTGCTGGTTAATGCTTTCATAAGCATATGCGTTTCATGGCATTCGTTGACTACAGCGATGCCAATGGATAAGATTTGCCTCTGTATCTCTTCTTACATCTTCAGAATTGCCCTGACCGTCTTAACATACACCCTCCTTCTGTTGTCAAAATGGAGGACGTATCGCCTGATTCCTAGAGTGTATCTCCACGAAACGATTGTTGCCATTTTTGGCGTTTTGTTTAAGTTGGCGTTTTTGGTTAACAATTTTTTTTTGGCAGAAAATGGATAGATTGAAGTGATTATGGAAGCTGTTTTACCTTTGTTTATATAATGGTGTTTTTGGCGCGTAATTTAGGAGGGAATTTCTTCTAATAAATGTTAATAACTGAAATTCAGTTATTTGTGTTGTTTCATCTTCCTGTAATGTTCAACGCGTTTTATTACTAAATTTTGGCATTTTGTTTTTAATGGCGTTTTATCATTTGATGGCGTTTTGAATATGAGCGGTAAAAGACCCTTTTACCCTTAATGAAGCGCGTCCCACATAATAATATTGATGTTATTTACGAAAACGCCACCGCGCAATCTAGTCCATGGATTGTTTTGATCGGACGATCCATAAGTGTTCTCACCGTTCTCACACTTTTTACCGTTTTCTCTAAATCCTGACCCTATATATATATATATATATATAGAATTGCGCTAAAATAAGAACCAACTCGAGTTGTAAGAACCGCGAGAACTTTTTGATCCGGGCCTTGGTGGACCAAATTTTTTTTTCAGAAACGTAGATGCATGTATAAAAACAACATTTGTAAAAAAAATTCAAAAAAAAAAAATGTCGTGGGTGTAGTTTTGAGCAACACAAGTTTGTGTTTACGAGACCCGTAAATTTTCCGACCAGATTTACGGGTCCCGTAAACACAAACTTGTGACGCTCAAAACTACACACACGACATTTTTTTTTTGAATTTTTTTTACAAATGGTGTTTATATACATGCATCTAAGTCTATGAAAAAAAAATTTGGTCCACCGCGCCCCCTACGGTGTAGTTCTCACGGTTCTTATAACTCGAGGTGGTTCTCATTTTAGCATTCCCATATATATATATATATATTTATATATATATATATATATATATATATATATATATATATATATATATATATGTAAGTGGTTTATGCATTGTTGGATTGTACTCATGGCTTTAGTGGTTTTTTTATGCATTGGGTGTTGTACTTACTTTTTCTTATGTACGTTGTACATTTGCTGGTTATTTAAGTTTAAACCCTCTTTTTCGTTTCATTTCCAAATTCAACCTTTGCCTTATCCAAACCTGTAACACCTCAAATATTTGTGTTAAATTATATAATGACACGTGTCTGATTAACTCTCAATTATGCCACGTTGTTAGGTGAGAGAGACTAAATATGTAAAATTATGGAAGAATGCTTGTGAAGGGGTCATTTATGTCAGCATGCCAATTAATTTGGCCACTGAGTGACTCTTACGGACCGTAAAGCTTAATAGCTTACGGACCGTAAGGAAGATAATTATTTGTATCTGACAAGGTCTTACGGACCGTAAGCCAGTTGTGCTTGCGGACCGTAAGCATTCAAAACCATAGGCGCTTTAAAGGCCAAGACATTCTGCCGTTGTGTCACCTTTCTCGCGAAATGCCACTCATGTGCAGCTCTTGACACCTCAAAATACACCTGGGATGATCTTAGAATATCCCCTAACACTTGGCATGATCATATGCTTCAAGTTCAACTATAAATAGCCGATCCTTTTCACTTCATTCCTTGCTCATTTCTTCATAATCTTCTCTACTACTCTTAGAGTGGCTTTTGATCTATACAGGCCCCCATACTGAGTTCATCTGTACATCACTCTACACTTCCTTCGCCGTCCCGCGCGCTCCGCGCAGGAACGCAACATGGAAATGTGTTTGACAAAAAGTGAATGTAGTAACACGACAGTTGTAGAAGATGTGGATTCCGATGATAGTAACAACTATCATCTTTAGTAGCAATCACCGCATTCCGTATATGTTGCCGAAAACAATCATTTTCATACACAAGGTGAAATTCTCATCTTTCCCCGAGTGGGAAAGCAAACCGGGTTCGCGCGTGCCCGCACGTACTGAGTCAAGTTCTTTGTCGATTGGGACAATAAGTCGGGTGATGGTCACTCGCGCCCAAACCTGGTATAAGATTTGGGACGATACTCCTTCAGAAGGTGTGGAATCTGTAAGAAGGTACTTATGTTGAACACAAAGCCTCAACTAATAACGATAACTGGTTAGTCCGTTGTTTGTTTCTTGTAGCCGAATACACTACCCGTTGACAACGGCATTGGTTTAAATGTCTATTCCTTTTTTATGTAGTGTTTAGTTTACATTAAAATTTATAATTCATTTTGTGTACGATACTATTTACCATAAAATAAAGAGAGTATTTTTATTTACGTTACATATTTTAATAAAAAAATCTAATCATTTCTCCTTCTCATCATTTTCACTAGTGAACACATTTTTGGCTGACCAGAAGTTAAACCAATTTGCCCAAATATGAAATACAAGGAAACATGTCACTGGTTATTTATAACAAATCATGAGTTTGAAAACATTAAAATGCCATTAATGTCTATTGCCTAGTGTTTTGAGATAATTAGTACAAGACGAGTTTTAGTTTTAATTATAAGGCTTCATAAACTCGATTATTTAACCATTCAACTCGACTTCTAAAAGGACATATTGTATACCCTACATAAACTTTTAGAAAGGTTGGTTATAATTGCATGAGAACTTTTTTAAGATGCAAAAGTTTAACTTAAATAAGAGGTTAGTTTCATGAATTTTTTTCCTCCAACGAAATGAGTTCATCACGAAACAATCAAGGCTCAACCCGGTTCCGGACTGGTGACTGGTTTGGTTTGGCGGCTTTCGGCAGGCCAAAATGATTTGTGCACCTCTGCACAAAACTGAGACCCACAAGGCCCTAAAGTCAACTCCCACTAAAACTAACCTGGCCAACAGGTAAAAACGTCGAAGGACGCCACCTAACCTAAAAAACAAGCTAAAACTCGGATCGATGCTCTATTATAAATTGAGTGGCTATAATCACTAAACTAATGATTCTCAACTTAGTTTCATACAATTTTAACAAACAATTAATACGTAAGTTATACAAAACATAATGATAATATTATATGTCTGATGTAAACAGTTGATGGTACATGTCGAGGATTTTTCTCTGCCGTAAGACTTTATAAAAGTTATAATATGATGATTTTATTTCATATTACCTTTGTCTTGGTTCCCATGGGTGATGATAACATGAGTCCCCCACATATTGGAGTCTTTTCTACTTTTTTCCTATCTTTTGCAATAGATGGCTTAAAAGTTTGAACCCAATTTCCGATGATTTTCGTTTTTCTTTCTTTTTTCCACGTGTATAGATACTTTAAATGAATAAGATATTTTTTGAACGGCAACTAACGACATGTCAACTACCGTGATACCGAACGTTGTGGTCAGGGTCGACTACTCGACCGCCGCCAGCACCTTGGCTCTCCCAGAAGCGTGGAAACCCGACCTCCACCCGCCCTGAAGGCACGACAGTAGAATAATCGGTAAAATCTCGCTTACCATCCAAGACGAACCCGCACCATCCGTATTATATAAGATATTTAAATATATAACTACTTGTCTTCAACTACACGTGTATTATATATATTTTATATGGTTATATGTAAAGGGAGATTATGTGCAGTGGAAGCAAATATCTTACCTTCCTAACAAAAGAAACAATGCATAAAAGGTTTTTCATATTTTCCATAACCTTCTTCGAACTAACGATGCTTTAAATGAGTCATCCATTTTATTCTTTACCGCTCTCTCATGATTAGCATCAACGTAAACCTCTTTGTATATTAAGTGATTTTTGTGTTTGAAACGTACAAAATAACTCATGACGCGACACATATATTGAGCTGGGTTTACGTTTTTGTTAAAATTAGAAGTGATTTTAGATGCACCATTGTAATAGTTTGCATCACCGATATAAACATAATGCATTAAATATAATAAAGCATCGTGTTTTAATACACACCCTCACCCACACACATAGTATGTATATGTGTGTATATAGTTAAGAGTTGAAATGAGAAAAAGAACATAAAAAATCATCATCATCATAATCATTAAATCCCATAAATAGCGAAGCTAAGGCAAGGTCTGAGGAGGGTAGATGTAGACAGCCATGCCTCTACTCCGTAGCAATAGAGAGGCTGCTTCCAGTGAGACCCCCAGCTCGATTGTAGTTTTGTATCAAGCCTGAGACCTAAGGCACATAACACTCGAACCATCGGGACAGAGACCGATTAGTGCATGTACCCCTGTGTCTTTCAACTATCAACGCCACAACATGATCCATGATTAACTATCCGCCGTTTTTAACGTTATTTTCACGAAATTAGTAAAATAACGTTAAAGTTTGTATCATTTAACTTTTGCTCCTCGAGCACCCACACATATATACATTATATGTGCACACTTCAAGCAGGGCAAAAAGAACATAAATAATTTGAACAAATAGAAATGCGCTCTATCTTATTCTTGTATATAATGTTACTCTACGGGTATTAGGGTAATTTCAATAAATTGATTATTTATTGATGGGTTAGGTTCATTTCAGAACTCTAAATAATTGCAGAACTTTCAGAACTCTTAACAAATAACCTTTTTATTTAGTATTTTTATTTTTAGAGCACTTTTATCATTTTTTTCTTGTATTTTATGATTACATACATGTTAAAACTAGTTTATCATTTTTTAGTATGTAATTTTATGATTAGACATATGTAAACTGGTTTTTTTTACATATATGTAATTAGTTGTTACAAATATATACAATTTGATTATTATACATACGTAAACAACTCTTAACATGTATGTAATTATAAAAATACATATAATAAATGATAAAAGTACCCTAAATACAGAAATTTATATATAAAACAATTGTTTATTAGGAATTCTTAAAGTTCTATAATTATTTAGAGTTCTGAAATAATCCTCAGCCATTTATCCATTTATTGATATCCTATAATAGTTAAATAAATTAAATAGTTAATTATAAAATATATTTTACCAACTTTCTAAAGAAATAATTGAGGATTAATGTTTGTTTCAATATATGCATAACAAATTTCAATATGTGTAGGATAAGTTTAATAAGCATAAGATAGTTTTTTAAATGTGTAGGATTAATTTCAACAAATTTTCTCAAGAGATGAGAGATGACTAATGTTTGTTTTGATACGTTATAGGATAAACGTTTTTGATTGATTAATTAGAGAGGGAATGGTTAATGGTTATCCCAAAATCACCAAAGTATCCTTTTAACATTGAATAATGTTACAATGATTAAACTATTTACAAAATCGCTATATAGCATTATTTATTTATAACCCTGGAGTTTATTGATATAGAATGAAGATTGCTATTAGTACATGTGCTATGTATTACATTGGCGTATGTCAACGCCCACAAAAGATATTTACTAGACACACGAATTTCTCTCTATTTTTGAGGAACCTTTTGTAATATAGTAAACCTAACCGAAAAACATTGTTATCCGATAAGTCTGTTGTTATCCTTTTTGGAAAGGTTGGTTTTGGAATGGGTGTTGATGGAGGCTTGATCACCATTGTTGTCGAATGTGCACTCGTACTCACACTGCCTGTTGGTATATCACTTGAACCTGCTTCCGCCTCCTCTAAACCCCTTGTCACCACATATTGACCGTTCCGTACAGAAAGATGCAACATTTTTCCTTGCCTACCATCAACGCAATTTCGTCCAAGTAGGTTATAATACAATGTAGAAACCTTAGTTAAATGATGTAGATGCATCCGTAAGACAAAATGATTATCAACAAGGTTCATTCCGTTCTACCATCGTTAAGATAACTAAGACATAAACATAGTAAAAAGTGACTCGCGATATGTACCTTGTATCTTTTGTTACCTGAGGTTCGTGGTTAGCCATGGATTCCTAATCTAAAAACAAATTAAGATGCTAACTTTATGCACCAATATGCTTTTAAATCAATGTATATAGTGATCTCCCTTTCAAAAAGGCTCACGTTAAAATTCTAAAATCGAGCTTAAGCAGGTTTAAGCTTCACCTTTCTTCCTTCATACGAATTTTGTGACGCTCATGTGTGATGAAAAGAAGATCTAGAGTTTTCTTTGTGTGACCCTAAGACCAAACTAGGGGTAAAGGTGGGGTTCTCTCTCTAGCCCCTCTCTTGTTCTCTCCAACTCCTCAAAATGGCAAGGTGATGAGTGGGGGTAGATGTTGGCGGCTAGGTATGTCACCTCATTTAGGGTTTTGTCAAGTTACCAAAAATCTCCTGGTGCTAATTTAAGGTGTTACATATATGATGTTAGTGAAATTTTTAATTACCATTTTACTTCTACAGTTATAATTTAGGGTATACTCAAAATGGCAAGGTGATGAGTGAGGGTGGATGTTGGCGGCTAGGTATGTCACCTCATTTAGGGTTTTGTCAAGTTACCAAAAATCTCCTGGTGCTAATTTAAGGTGTTACATATATGATGTTAGTGAAATTTTTAATTACCATTTTACCTCTCTAGTTATAATTTAGAGTAGGGTTGTAAACGAACCGAACTTTCAATGAACAATTCATGAACCGTTCGGCGGGAAGTTCGTTTACCTTCGTTATTTAGTTAATGAACGAACATGAACAAAAAAATCCGTTTGATTAGTTAAATGAATGAACATGAACAACTGTCTCGTTCATTCAATTGCCTTCGTGAACGTTCGGTAATGTCTTCGTGAACATTCATTCATGTTCATTGGTTTATGTTGTTCATAATTAAATATTTTTCATCATTTATTTATCTTATCTAAATTTTTTATATTCCTTAAGTCTTATTTATTTCATTACACAAAAAATAAAATAGGAAACCCTACCTCCACCTTGTTTATGCACTGTTCCCCTTTCTTTCTTATTATTCACATTGAAAAATACTATCGACCTTCATCGATTTTATTTGTGTTCGTGAACCGTTCATGAACACGTTCCTTTCCTTAATAAACGAACACGAACAAAAAAATCTCGTTCGGTAAGTGTTCATGAACCGTTCGTGAGCACGTAATATCCTTAATGAATGAACACGAACAATATATTAAAATAAATAGTCTAAAATAATTGATTTGAGATTTTGGTGGATCAAGTGGAATGCTATTTGTGAGTTCAATATCGTATTTCAGTTGTGTAATATACACAAAGACAATCATTTAAAGAATGGTTATTTGATTTTAATAATAATAATAATAAGTTTCACCTATTGCCCGATAATAATCTCATCTTAAAAAATTTCCTCCAACAATGCTAACTTGCAAAAATTTGGCCCCCGTCGATCCTTTTTCTAACTCAGTTAGTTCTTGATGACATGGACGCTGAAGTGAACGATGATGTGACACACAACTTTATTATTTGTTGATATGGACAATGATTTGGCATTCTCATCACCACCTCACCTCCACCACCACCACCACCACCACCGCCATCGACCACCGTTGCTATCTCCACTGCTATCTCCACTACCATCTCCACCAACACTACATCCATCTCACCACCACTAGTTGACCATCGCTATCTACTCCACAACCATCACAACTGCTAACCACCATTTTCATCACCTTCACCCACCGATTACCACCACCTTCACCCACCGATCTCAAATTCATCCCAATCAAATTAACCATTAGACAAGTCAAAAATGACAAGATCTAAATGAAACACAGAGTATACCACTGGAGTTTTTAGATTCGTCCTTTTCCATTCACCCTTGGTTGCCGGAGACAAACACAACATCAGCCGTCACTGATGTCGCTAGTGGTCGTCGGAAAAAAGGGCCCTACCAGACCCCATACTTTCATATTTGACTGATTGAAAAAAAAAATTGAGCATGTGAATCTGAATCCAAAACCCTCGATCTAGTCGAAATCCCTAAGAAACCCCCACTATCGCACCATAACTACGTCCAACATGGTGGTTGCGCCAAAGTGTCGAGGTTGCCGCCACCATGGCTCCTCCACGGCCTGCCGCCTACCACCCACCCAGCCCTCTTTCCATTCCCCCTTCTTCTGGTGGTAGTGATGAGGTGATGATTATGGTGATAGTGAGGTGGTGGAGTGGTGGTGGTGAAGATGGTGAGTGTGTGTGTATATATATATAGATATAATTAAAAAATTATTTTTTTCATATCAATATCAATATCCACGTCATCATCCACATAATCAACCAACTCATATTTTTTACACATGAGCATCCACGTCATCAGGAACTAACTAAGTTTGACCTCGGTTAGAAAATAATCGATGAGGGCCAAATTCTTACAAGTTGGGATTGTTAGAGGGAATATTTTAAGTTAGGATTATTATCGGATAACATGTGAAAATTTGAATTATTAATATCCAATAACCCTTTAAAGAGCATTAGGTTTTTGAGAGAATGCATAGAACAAATCTTAACAATTTAATTTGTTATAGATGGTTTATATTTTTTTTTTTTTTGAAAGAAATGTACTTTTAACAAATAAACCCATACAATATGTACATAAAAAAAATATCAAACTAATGTGTTCATATGTTTTTATATTTTAAATCATTTATAGAAACATGTGAAAGTAATAAAACAACTACACATATATGTCATATAATGTGTTCATATGTTTTTATATTTTAAATCATTTATAAACACATGTGAAAGTAATAAAACAACTGTCATCATAATTTCAAATGTGTGAAAAACAATAAACATTGTATTTATTTCATTTTCTTTTATTTTAAATTAAAAAAATGGTTTATTTTATTTTACGTGTTCTAGCAAATTAGTAATAGCTATTGAATTTATACATCTCTTTTATTTTGCGCTTGTGTATGTGAAGATGGCCTTGTGAGAATAAGACATATAGCATAAGTTGATGTGTTGTTAGTTGTCGACCAAAAAAAAGTTCATAAGCTGCATTGTTTCTTAAAAACATTTTAAATTAATTAATTATGTTGTTGATTAACACTGAAGGGATGATAGAAAAGCGAAAACACAACGTTTGGAGTCAAAAGACAAGACACCAGCCTCGCTTTCTCCGAACCGTTTCTCCATATTCGTTTATCCAACGACCACCACATATTTCCCTATCACCCCTCCCCCTTTCTCTCTCTCTATATCTATAGCCATATCTATATGTGTATTTGTATGTGTATTGTAAGAATTATTGTGACATATTTAAAATTTTGCTACATGAAAATTAGTACGATTGTTGGGTGCATGGAATCTTGTTGATAGTGATAAAATATATTTTTAGATTAGATTTGTGTAACAGAACCAATGGTCGTTTTATCTCATGCACATATGTATATATTTAATTCAACTACATTTATAATTAATGTGGGAGTAGCCCACTTGGTAGAGTCTCTTGCCTCTTAGTTGGAGGTCTAGGGTTCAATCCCAAGCAAGGAGTAGATTAGTATTTATTTGGTGTAAGGTTTGCCATTCAAAAAAAAAAACTACATTTATAATTCTTGATGGCTTGCAAATGCATTAATATCTTAAGATTTACAACATAAGAACATGTGTAGTGGAAGGGGAATATAATGCCCCTATTTTAGAGCATTTTACGTCATGTGGCGGTCCAGTCAGCAAAGGAGCATTATTGAGCGTTTTCTAAAATGGGGTGTAATGGGGATGGGCATTATTGGGCATTATTGGGGCATTAAATAAAATAAAGAAAAAACCCCTAAAAAATCTCATTGGTCAGTCAACCCTCCCACAATCCCCTTTAGGCGTTTTATATATCACGCCAAAGCAATTTTTTTTTGAGCATAATGCCCCATAATGCCCTATGTAATGGGAGTGGGGAGTGTTTTTTTGAGCATAATGCCCACATAATGCTCCACTACGGGTGGTCTAACAAGTTATTAGAAAACAGTTATCTTTTATTTGTTAGCCTTAAATTGTTCAAAGGGTGGGTTGGTAATATAAAATTCTAGAATTAAATCAGTTTTTTTAATGACAATGCTTGCTTCTACTTAGACTATGCGTAGTGGTTTAGTGAATAATGCCCCTACCCTTGGGCGTTTTCCGCTATTAGGCAGTCCAGTCAGCAAGGGGGCATTATTGGGCGTTTTTACAAAAAGGGCGTAGTGGGATAATGCACAATAATGCCCCGTCAATCATTACACAATTATTAAATTTTTTAATTAAAACTAGTTAAATTTCATTTAAATAAAAAACATTACATTCTTAAAAAAATTCAAAAGTTAAATAGAAAACATTACATATCTAAACCACAAGGACCAAAATTCAAAAGTTCAAAAGTTAAATTTAGAACCATATCTAAACCACAGGGACCAGAGTTGTCAAAACTAAACTTTCAAAACCTTTTCCTGCATTCCATCTTCTTCTTCGTTTCCTGCATTCCTGCATTCCAGCTTTTCCGGCAACAATTCCGACGGATCCAACCCAAAAATTCCGGCAAACCCAACCCAAAAATTCCATCTCCATCTCTCTAAACCACATGGCCTCATCTGATTGGCCAACAAATTGCCCAAATAGCGTGATTCAAAGAACGCCAAAACCAAATTTGCCCAAAATCACGCCGGGGTCATGTAGCGGCTTCTCGGCGTTTTCAGGCGTTTTCTTCGAATTTTTTTCATAAATCACGCCCCATTACGGACGGTCTTATTACACCAATAATTCTAAGTTATTCACCCAACTTATGATTGATCCTGAGATCTCTCTTTTAAAAATCATATGCCTCTACTACTAAGTGCGTTACCACCACATTGGCAATTAAATCACTTAACAAATCAGTGTCCGTGGAAAATCATGTGATAGGGCTTGAGGATTTGAGAAAGAATCTAAGAGAGAAAGAAGTTCCAATCAACAAGCTGATCTCTTGTCATCAGCTCAACTACCTTTATTAACGGCTACTAACTGCCAGTAACAACTTTACAAACTTTTACAATATGACACATTTAGTCCCTAGACTTACAATTATTACATTTTTAGCTACAACATATATCAATACTCCCCCCCTATTGAGAACCTTGTCCTCAAGGTATACCCTATTCTTAAAAAACAAAATCAGGGAATCTCAACACAAAATCATGACGATCTTCCCAAGTAGCCTCTAACACAGATTGGCCTTCCCACTGAATCAGCACTTGAGCAACACCTCTTTTTCCCTTCCTGATTAGTCTATGATCCAAGACCTTTAGTGGTTTAAGAGAAAACCTTGCAGCCTTAGGTATAGGAGTGATAGTGGATGGAGGACCATGAGCAGGTTTCAACAAAGAAACATGAAATACAGGATGTAGTTGTGACTCTTCTGGCAAGTCCAGCTTGTAAGCCACTTCCCCAATCCTTTGAGTGATCAAATAAGGCCCATAATACTTTGGAGACATTTTTGAAAAATTGGTACCCCTTAATGAAGTCTGCACATATGATCTTAGTTTCAAATATACCCAAGAACCCAAAGCAAAACTCCTATCAGTTCTATGCTTATTGGCTTGTTGTCTTAACCTGTTTTGGGCCATCTGCAGAGTTGATCTTAAGACTGTTATAGCCTCCTCTCTTGAACACATCTCAGAATCAATGCTGGCCACTGCTGTGTCTCGATGAACATAAGGAACATGGATTGGAGGGGCATAGCCATATAGAGCTTGAAAAGGAGTGGTCTTGATAGATGTATGGTAATTGGTGTTGTACCACCATTCTGCCAATGAAAGCCAATGGTACCATGAATGGGAATAGTGTAGAATCATACATCTCAGGTATGTCTCCAGACACCTGTTGACCACTTCAGTCTGACCATCACTTTGAGGGTGATAGGCAGTAGACATAGCTAAGGAAATGCCTTGAAGTCTGGTAAATTCCTGCCAGAACTTACTCAAAAAGATGGAATCCCTGTCAGAGACTATGGTGGATGGCCAACCATGCAGTTTGTAAACATTGTCAATAAATGCCTGGGCCACAGAAGTTGCAGAAATTGGATGTGTCATTCCAATAAAATGGCCATACTTGGTGAGTCTGTCTACCACAACAAAGATAACATTTTTTCCTTTAGAAGTGGGTAGCCCAGTGATAAAGTCCATACTTATATCAGAGAAAATGCAAGTTGGAATAGGCAATGGCTGTATGAGACCAGGATAAGCTGTTGTCTCATACTTAGCTTGTAAGCAAATGTCACACCTTCTAACATAATCCCTCACATTCTTGGACTGCCCCTTCCAATAAAACAGACCCTTGAGTCTTTGTAGAGTAGCCTGAATCCCTGAATGGCCCCCAACAGATGATTCATGACAATATTGAATTAACTCTTTTTTGACACCTTCATCATTTCCCACTACCAGCTTGTTCTTCCTTTTTAAAAGGCCTTCCTTCCAACTGTAATGACCATTTTGCCCTTCTGTGTCAATATTCTGAATAATGTTTTGTAAATTGAGATCACCTTGCCAAGTTTGCTTAATCTTCTCAATAAACAAGGGTTCAAAGGATGAGACTGCTAACTCAAATAAGGACACAGCTTGCAATCTGGATAATGCATCAGCAGCTACATTATCAACCCCTTTCTTGTACTGGATTTCAAAATCATAGTTCATGAGTTTGACCATCCAGGAGTGCTGCAGTGGTGTAGTTATCTTTTGATCCAGCAGATGTTTTAAACTTTTTTGATCAGTCTTGATAACAAAATGACCACTTATCAAGTAGTAATGCCATTGCTTAATTGCAAATAAAATGGCAAGTAATTCTCTATCATAGACAGACCATACTTGTTGTCTTGGACACAAGGCCTTACTAATAAAAGCCAAAGGGTGATGGTCCTGCATCAGCACAGCTCCAATTCCTAATGCAGATGCATCAGTTTCAACCACAAAGGTCTTGGAAAGATTAGGTAGAGTCAAGACTGGTGCAGTGCATAGGGCAGTTTTTAACTGTTGGAAAGCATGATCAGCTTCCTGGGACCATTTGAAGGCATCCTTTTTGAGCAAGTCTGTCAGTGGTTTGGCAATCACCCCATAGGATCTAATAAACCTTCTATAATACCCTGAAAGGCCCAAAAATCCCCTTAACTGCTTCACATTAGTAGGAACAGGCCAAGACATCACTGCTTCAATCTTAGTAGGGTCAGTTGATACACCCTCCTTTGTGATGATATGCCCAAGGTACTCTACCTTTTGCCCCCCAAAGCTGCACTTAGACAACTTGGCAAACAGTTGCTGATTTCTCATAGTCTCTAACACTTGTCTTAGATGTTCAACATGTTGATCCTGATCCTTGCTGTACACCAGAATGTCATCAAAGAAAACAAGCACAAACTTCCTCAACTGGGCCTTGAATGTTTGATTCATCAAAGCTTGAAAGGTGGCAGGAGCATTGGTTAGCCCAAAGGGCATTACCAAAAACTCAAACAATCCCTGATGTGTTCTAAAGGCTGTTTTATGTATGTCAGGCTCATACATTCTGATTTGATGGTAGCCAGACCTCAAATCCAATTTAGAAAAAATTGTGGCCCCTCCTAACTCTTCAAGCAACTCATCAATAAGGGGTATAGGAAATCTGTTCTTGATGGTTGCCTCATTGAGCTGTCTGTAATCAATACATAGCCTCCATGACCCATCTTTCTTCTTCACCAACACCACAGGTGCTGCAAAGGAGCTTTGACTACTCCTGATTACCCCTGAATCCAACATTTCTTGTGTCATCTTCTCTATCACATCCTTTTGCAGGGCTTGATATCTATAAGACCTTAAGTTCACAGGTTTGTCCCCATTATTAAGAGTTATTTTGTGATCAAAAGACCTCTTTGGAGGTAATGCAGTTGGAACATCAAAAACATCTTTATATTCTTCCAATAATGTCTGCAATTTGACACAAGTGATGGTGTTAGTGACCCTGGACCCAAATGGATCAGTCTGCACATCACTCTTCAATTGCAGCCCAAATATGTGTGACTGAATTGCCCCTGCTCCTCCATTAAGCAAATTACTCATTGTTTCAGTAGAACACAACTTGATTCCATTTGTTTCAGTTCCTTTCAATGTGTACACCTTATCTTGGACCTTGAATTGCATGGTCATCTCAGCAAAATTCCATACAATATCTCCCAATTTAGACAGCCATTCTATACCCAGCACCATGTCATAGCTGTCTAATGGAATCACAAGCATATCAGCTTGAAACCACATACCCTGCATCTTCCATTTGAACCCCACACACCTCTGGCCACATTCCAATTGGTTACCATTGGCTACAGTAACCCTCATAGATGAAACGGATTGTACCCCACACTGCAGCTTCTTTACCAGTTTCAAACTAATAAAGTTGTGGGTTGACCCTGAGTCAACCAGTATGTACAATCTTCTAGTTCCCATATAGCCTTCAATTTTCATGGTGGAATAAGAGGGTACCCCTGTGATGGCATGAATAGAGATTTGAGGCTCCTCAGACCCAATTACCACTTCCTCCTCATCTAGATGATCATCTTCTTCATATACTAGTTCAATGTTGAATAGTTTTTTATTTCTGCAGTCATGAGTGGGTGTGAACTTCTCATTACACCAGAAACACTCTCCCTTTTCCCTCTTTTCAGCCATTTCTTTTGTAGATAATTTTCTAGTGGTTCTTGGTAGGTTAGCTTGGGTAGGTTTGGGTAACAAAGGAAGAGAGTTAGCATTCATGGTTGAAGGGGGTTTAAAAGTTGAGGTTGAAGACTTATAGGATGATGGGGTATTGAATTGGTTTGAGTTTTTCTTAAAAGAGTTTGTTCCAAATAGAGTGTTATGTATATTTTCTTGCTGTTTTGCAACTGCATAAGCTTCTCGCAGGTTTCTTGGTTTAAAAGCCTTAACCAAGCATCTAATTTCCATTTTCAATCCTCCCACAAATAAACTGACAGCTTGATCTTGGGAAAGATTTACCTTGTTTAAGAGAGCATCAAACGCATCACAGTACTCTTGCAAACTCCCAGTCTGATGCAGGTTCTTTAATTCTTCTAAGGCATCTTCAAACAATTCATTAGAGAACCTTGCCACTGCTGATCTTCTATAATCATCCCAGCTTATGGAATCAATAGTCAAGTTGTTGCTCTTTAAGTACCCTTGATGCCATTGCAATGCTTTGCCTTCCAAATTAACCACCGCATATCTCAGCTTCAAATTTTCCGGTGTATGATCCACTTCAAAGAAATGGTTACACTTATAAATCCATCCTTCTACATCTTCTCCATTGAACTTAGGGAAATCCAATCTTCCCAGCCTTGCTAATCTTGTTTCAGGGTTTCCTCCATTGACAACCAATCCCCTATTATTTTCTAAGGCTGTTATCTTTTCCACCATTAATTGCATTTGAAGCTGAATCTGTGCCACCGCTGCCTTATTTTCTTCTGCACTCATAGCCACCGTTTGCATGCTATTGCTCACCAATTGGGAGTTTGCTTGGAGATCCTGTACAATGATCTCCATCTTACCAATCGCCAATTGACTATCCTTCAGTTGTTTCTCCATTTCTTGTTGACGAGTGTTCGCCATCAATCACTGTTACAGACAATTGAAATCGGAACAATCGATTTCGTTGAATCGCAAATGAATCGGACCACAATTGAAGGTGAATCAACCGATACAATGATCGATTCACAGAGATGAATTGAACGTATGTTAATAACGGATTGTGATGGACAGGTCACCGGAGCTTGATCGGAACAAGCTCTGATACCAATGATAGGGCTTGAGGATTTGAGAAAGAATCTAAGAGAGAAAGAAGTTCCAATCAACAAGCTGATCTCTTGTCATCAGCTCAACTACCTTTATTAACGGCTACTAACTGCCAGTAACAACTTTACAAACTTTTACAATATGACACATTTAGTCCCTAGACTTACAATTATTACATTTTTAGCTACAACATATATCATCATGCCTTTGAATAAATATCTCACCAACGAATACAATAAAGATCAAGAACGGAAAGTCTAAACGTTATAGAGAGCTCTCGAAACGATATATAATTAAGATTTTTGAAGGATTATTGTCGCAAATCAATATTTTCAATGTTTTTGCATTATTGTCATTCAGAAAAGCTTATTCTCAAACTTTGTGACGAAACACTGACGGATTAGCCCTTGCAAATTTGCTCTTACCGAAAATACTTCAAGTAATTCTTATTTGGGATTATATTCAGTCGGGAATTAATTGATTATTTATGATAGAGTACTGTCGAACATTAATAATTATTTTTTCGATTTTTATTAAAGAAAACATTAGTAATTTTCGACAGATCAGCAACGAATATTTGTAACACAGATTTTTATATTATTGTTGCCTAAGATGACAAATTTAACGATTATCCATCGGTCATAATCGACAAATTATATGTTAGTTGTTTTTTGGTTTTATTTTCCTTTGTTTGTCGGTAACCTCTGTATTTTAGTAGTGTCAATTTTTGATAGTGAATTGCGTCCACAATAAAAAAAATATATTATATTCTTGGCGGTCAGCTAATTAAAAATATATACTAATAAACGTAATGATTTGTTCTTTATGTTTAAAGTTTAATTTGCATTATATATATTAATTAATCAAAGAATACATCCCAAGTCCTAACAATTTGAACTCTAAGAGGCTTAAGAGAAAAAAATACAAATTCTTTTTGTATTATCAAATTAATTAATGCAGATTAGCAAGATTTCTTTATAGCTTTTACCAATCGATAATCATCTTAAATCTATCATGAAAATTTGGTTGCGTTAATATCTTAATAAAATATTAATTTTGTTATCATTGTAAAAATTCTCCAATTTGTTGTGATTTTAAAAACAGATTAATTTAATAATAAGTTTATAAAATAATCAGCTAAAGTCATTAAAAACAGATTAATTTAATACTAAGTTTATATAATAATCAGCTAAAGTCAAATTGTAAGTAATGAAACTTAAGAAGATTTATTAGAAAAAAAACAATTGAAATAATGAAACTTAAGAAGATTTATTAGAAAAAAACAATTGAAATAATAACGAACTAGGTTGTCAATATTTTATTGGCTTAATTATTATACCATGTATGTCACTTATTCAAATCCATTCATGCAATATATTCCACAAAAAGTGAAGTTTAAGCATTTCTTTTTTCTTTTGTTTTTTTCCCACAAACCCTAATCTCTGTCTCTCTCTCCCTCTCCTCTCTCTCTCTCTCTCTCTCTCTCAATTTCTGTTTATGACCCCATTTCTAAGCAAACCCCATTGCCGTCATCATTATAATCATCACCAATCCCATTCAACGATCATATCCTTCTCTCTCTCTCTCTCTCTCTCTCTCTCTCTCTCATAAACAAACAAACACAGGAACAATTGGCAGTTTATAAAGTAATCAACCCTCCAAATCAGAACTACTTTCGAAGCTTATAAGTTTCAGAGACATAACCAACCAATAGAGTTCCATCAAAACAAAACCCTAAAGTTTCTTTCATCTCTCTCACACACACATTACAACACATACATACGCACATTGTGTGCGTGTGTATACACATAAACACAATGAGGAAACCGATAGGAGGTGCAAACGAGCCGCATAATTCGATATCGAGTGCCAAGGGCACCGCAATAACGACGATGAAGATGCGAAAAGGGTTGTGGTCACCGGAAGAAGACGAGAAGCTAATGAACTACATGATTACCAACGGCCAAGGCTGTTGGAGTGACATTGCTCGTAATGCCGGTTTGCAACGGTGCGGCAAAAGCTGCCGGCTCCGGTGGATCAATTACCTCCGGCCTGACCTTAAACGTGGTGCCTTTTCGCCTCAAGAAGAAGAAGTCATTATTCATCTTCATTCACTTCTTGGCAACAGGTATGATGGATATTATTGAAAGTATCATGAATATTAGTCTAAATAATATTTTGAACTTTCATTTTGGTTTAATATCTGGTTAAATATGATATAAACTAATCTCTCAAACCCTAATCCAATAAAGTTTATCTTACAAATTACAACTTATTCATTAAAGTAAATATATTTACAAGATGTGTGTATGTGTGTGTGTGTGTGTATATATATTACATAAGTAGGTGCATGGACTATAATACCCATGGTTAATCATATAGCCTAGCAAGTAAAATGTCAAAGTCATGGTCGAATGATTATATATGCAACTTACAAATTTAATCTTTGTGCTTTTGACTTCAACCGATTAACAAATTATTAATGGAGAATGGGAGGTGATTATAGTTCTATCTCTTCCATTATTGGACAGAAGAAAGATTAACTTGACATAATTATCACATATAACATGATCATAGAACACTTGTATAATATTAGACCACACTAAAAGCCTTCATTTTATTTATGATTAGTTATTGGAAAGCGAACATATACAAATACAAACTTAATACTATACTAAAGAAAGTTTAAACAACTTTATTTTTTTAAAAATTGTGTTTTTTATTTGTTTTGCAGTTGGTCATTGTAGCTTATAATCTTTTTGCTAATTTAATTAATCGTATATTCTAGTATTCAATATATATGTTTATACACTAATTATTTGTGCGTGTCAAGTGTGAGTTTACAATGCATTAGTGCATTAATAGAAAGCTCAAAGTGAAAGGGATAATTGAGGGTGAGGTGTGTGCCCACATATAACCTTTGAGTTGAAGATACTCAACTGTCTATATCAGTAGTTTGTTTACAAATGAAGCCAACCTCCATGCATTGCATGCATCCATACTGTATTTTACGTTTAATATAATCAAATTTGTATTAAATTAACATGATTTTATTTTCTTAACTCATAGGTGGTCCCAAATTGCAGCAAGATTGCCTGGTCGTACAGATAATGAGATAAAAAACTTCTGGAACTCCACGGTAAAAAAGAGATTGAAAAAGAATACTACATCAAATTCCTCGTCACCTAACACAAGTCATGATTCATCATCTTCCGAACATAGGGACATCATGGGCGGCTTGATGTCCATGCACGATTCTAGCAACATCATGGCCATGTACATGGATGCAACACGACGATCTTTATCATCGTCGTCATTGCAAACCATGAACATAAACCAATTGATAGAACAATTACCCCTAACCAACGATCATAATGGGCCAAACATGCCCATCTTGCATGCATCATCCTATGGTACAACACAAGTTGGCATGGATGGTAATGGGATTAATTACAATGGATGTTATGAGATCTTTGGAGGGAATTTAGGGTTAGAAGACGAGATGTTTAATATCCCACCATTAGATAACATGACTGATAACAATCAAGAGATAAAATGCGAAAATCTTGATGATAGCAATTCCATCATCATGACTAACAACATGAACAACATCATCTTGAGCCAATGTTACAACAATAACAAGCACAAGGTACAAGCAATAACCGAAGGGTTCGAAAATTGTTGGGAGGGAGGAGATGAACTTAAAGTTGAAGAATGGGACCTTGAAGAACTCATGAGAGAATCTTCCATGTTCCCTTCGCTTGATTAAATCTTGAAAAAAGTAGATTTGTTATTATTTCCTTCAACTTTCTTTTGCCATTTTCGGAAAGTAGTATAATGTTCAAGATTGTAGAATAAAAGGACACCGACATAGGTGTAATGGGGGTCATCGTGCATATTCTATTGTATAGATATAAATGTACATGTACCTCATCATGTAAGAATAGTTTGGCTAGTTCAAATTGATCGTCATACGCAAGGCCGGCTGGCTAATAAAATTCAAAAGATGATACTGTTTTTACGGGAGTGGTCTTTTAGCAATTTGAAGAATATAAAAAAAAAATCTAGACACTATTAATTTTTACAAAGCAAATTTATTTAGGATTGGGGTATCCAGTTGGAGCTAAGATGAATAGTGTATATGGCTAGCAACCGATTATGGATAAATTTAAAAAAAGGGCTTTTTAAAAAGCTAATCTGTTGTCCATTTCTTTTCTGTTGTCTTCAGTTATGGATTCCATTTGTATATATTATATATCTTGTTGGTTACAGGCCCCAAACTCTACACACTCATATATTATGAATGTAAAGTTGCAGAGGGTATAAGATTGGCTATTGTATTCTGTAAAAGAAAAAGGTACCTCTATTCATTAAACGAAGGCTTTAATATTCTATCCTAAAGAATCGGTGCAATATTGAATTCTTATTTTGCGCAACGTGTACCATGCATCCAACTCAACGTACACTTCCATTATACTCGGTCAAACCCTTTACCAAATCTACATAAACGTGCAGCCAAAATCACTAAGATTTTCCCGTGTACAAAACAACCATAACTGACCATTTTACCCTTCGAACAGATCTACTCTTGACCCACAACCTGCTGCTCCGAATTGAACCCACAACCCGTGAACCGCGTGACCCGTAAACAAACCAGAATAATCCAACAATCACCCCCTTAATCGGTGTTTGTTTACGCCTTCATCGCAGCACCGAATCACCTTGGTTTCGAACCACTATGACATCTAACAGACACCCGATCTTCACCTCGATCACGTCCAATGTCTCGGTTTAACCCAGATCAAACCGACCACGCTTGTAACATGTCACATGGCGTAACGTTGGAACACCGTTCATTCACATCTTGACTTATCACGGATCAACGACCTACCCTGGCCACATCCAAAGCCACCGATTTAAACTCCAACGCCATAATGTCACACCGTGTTTTTTTTCTCTATTCTCTAACCATACCTTTTTTCGCTCAACCTTCTTCAAGAGGCTCTCCACCGATAAAGAAAACAACCACCCGCTTCTTCCGTTTTCTCACCTTGCCAAACGAGACGAATCCAAAGCCACCTGCTTTGACGGATCCATTATGCCCGCTTTTCACGCACTACGCCGGTCTCCTCTTATCACGAACAATCTGATCAAGGCTTCTGCAAAACATTTTGTTGTTGTCACCGTTGTATAACAGTTGCGCAAACCCGCAACTAACATCCAAACAACCCTTTATCTTCCTCCTTTAATCACCACTAGCAGCACCAGAAAACAAGTGTTTATCCCCGGTCACCCCGTCGTCTTAACCGGTACGTCTACCACAACAACGGCCTACCGAAAACACCATAACGCCTCCGTCTTCTATTGTAAAACGACATCGAAACAGTCCCCCTGCTGTCCCGAAACACTCGTAAATACCCTGTTTTGAAAAAACCCGAAAACACGCTGCGAAGAATAACTACCAAAACTCGGTTTCTTCTTGATGCGTTTGCCCCGCAGCCAAGGGCTACACCCTTTCTCGAAACCGACTCTCAAACCAGCCTTCTCCGTCTTCACGAGCCCTAGGCTCTGATACCAAAAGTTGGTTACAGGCCCCAATGTCTACAGACTCACAACTCTCAGTTATGTATATATTATTAATGTAAAGTTGCAGAGGGTATAAGATTGGCTATTGTATTATGTAAAAGAAAAGGGGTACCTCTATTCATTAAACGAACGGCTTTAAATAGCCATACATACATGCAAATAAAAAAAGAATAAACTAATATTCTATCCTAAAGAACCGGTGCAATATTGAATTTTATTCTGCGCAGCGTGTACCATGCATCCAACTCAACGTACACTTGCATTATACTCGGTCAAACCCTTTACCAAATCTACATAAACGTGCAGCCAAAATCACTAAGATTTTCCAATGTACAAAACAGCCATAATTGACCATTTTACCCTTCAAACAGATCTACTCTTGACCCGCAACCCGTGAACCGCGTGACCCGTAAACAAACCCGAATAATCTAACATATCCTTTTTTTTCCCAGTTATGGTCAAAAGGAAGTTGGAGTCTCTGAGAGAGAGTTTTTCCTATGGAGGACATGAAGACATTCTTAAAATTCTGTCTTTGCCAATAAAGCTAAAGGTGGCTCGGGTCAGGGGCGGATCCACCTTAGGGGAAGGGGTAGCCTACCTTAGGGGAAGGAGTAGCCTTCGCTACCGCTTGGCGCTCCGGCGGTAGTGTAAATTTTGGAAAAATTTTACGATTTTTCGATTTCGTTAACGTTTTTTATAAAACGTTACCGCTATGAAGATTTTCTAGATCCGCCACTGGCTCGGGTATAGGAGGTTTTACCACGTTTTAGATTCGCTCTTTTGTTACAAATGGAGGTGGAGATATGTAAATAACTCTCACTCATTGTGGGTTCGTGTGTTAAAGATCATATATGGGGATAACCTAGATAGTTCGGGAATGTATAGTAGGCGCAAAGGGACTAGGATTTGGGCTAATATAATAGAGTGGTCTTGGACTTGCATAAAATAGAAATTATCCCTAGTTCATGGAAATGGAAAGAACACGTCTTTTTGGAAGGAAGTGTGGCTGTGTTATACACTTTTATGCTTGAGGTTTAGGCGTCTTTTCAATTTGAAAGTTCATAAGGACGTTTCGTTTTTTAATCGGTTAAATGATTTGGGATTTATACGGAATTGGATTCACGATCCGAGGGGTGGGTAGAGGCTCATCAATTGGGGGTCTATTAAGGTTCTTGGACGACTTTACATTGATCAATTTGGAATATAAATGGGTATGGGTTTCAGATTATGAGAAAGATTTTTCGGTTAAATGGATAAGAAGAAGTATTGATTGTCTGACTCTCCCAGAAGGTAACCATGCTACAGGGTGGCACAGGTTGGTGCCTAGGAAAGTGAAAATACATGTGTAGCGAATGTTGTTTTGGATCGTGTCCCAACAAGATTTAATCTAAGCATAAAAGTTATCAATATTTCATTTGTTATGTGTCTGGTTTGTTTTTTATCGGCGAAGATGGTAGAGTACATGTTTGGGGATTGTAGAGTTGCTGCTAGAGTTTAGAGTGGCATTAGCAGATGGCTTGATATTCCTTTTCCAATTTCTACTAATCTTCATTCCATTTGTTCCTGGTTGGATTCAAGTTCACTGACTAAGTTAAGTAAGTCATGATTAAAACCATTATTTTTACCGTCTACTTGAATATTTGGAGAGATTAGAATGATAGAATTTACGGTCGAAAGAGGGGGATAAAGTCTTGATGCATGATTCTATTATCTCTATATTGTTTTTTTATATAACAACCCTCGAAAAATTTTCGACACCCTAAAAATAATTAAAATACCCCAATATGTTCTAAAATCCCTCCCCCACCATACGTAAAAACGGACCCCGAATACCTCAATTTTTATTTAAACTAATTAAAAACAAGAAAATAGAGGCTCTGGCGGGCCGCGACAGACTCCGCCTGAGTCTACGCGAGCCACGAGCGAGGTATAGGTGGCGCCCGAGAGTGCCACATGGCACAACACCCGGCAAATCTATGGTGGTGACCGATCAAACCTACAGCCCTAGCCACCTATCTCGCGGGCCGCGAAAGAGACAGTTGTGGCTGTCGCGGGCCGCGAGGAAGTCAGATTACAGCCCTATAAATTGAGGGCATCGGCTTTCAGTTCCGATCGCTCAAATCTCTTTCTCTCTCATGAATTTCTTAATAGTAAAAGCTATTCTCGGGTATAATACCCCCTAAATAACGAAGTTCTGCTCCGTTGTAAGTATCATAACCCCTGGATACGTATTAGATACGCTGCCCGATTGATCTAGGATTCCGTAACGGCTGTCGTGGTACTTCCCGAAGTAGTCGTTGGAATGCCGTCTCGGGAGGGTATTACTAATGTTAAAATGGGTTATTATACTAACACGTGTGCATTTGTGTAATTTATAGATTGTCACCAGGAAACCCCTACAGAAAACCTAAGACAGCAATGTGACTAATCTCCTTTTTGCAAACTGTTTTTACAAAACCTCACTAAATTAGTTATATATTAAACAGTTATTGAGTATTTGTAAGGATACAATTATCGTCGGTATGTTGGGGTTTTGTATACAAAATTTATTATTGCCTTGCGAGGGGTAATATTTCCACAAGTTGGGTTGACAGTACCGTGGGTGGTAATTGGTATGACTTGGAAACAAATGTAATTGCGAGACCGCCCTCAATACTGTACAGTGGTTTTTATTTAAACTTGATTAAACTGGGATTCACTCACCAGTATTTTCCACTGACAAAATGTTTTTAAATGCGTTTCAGGTAACAAAATGTGAAAGCCAAATAGAAGCCAACTGGACAGCACTGAACGCTTGGAAAAGTGGCAATAAAGTTAACTAAAATAAATAGATGTTTTATTAAATAAAAATAGGATTTATTCCTATGAAAATGTGTGTACTTAAAACTTGGGTTTTACCCCCATGTATTTAATATTATGAAATTGTGGTATTTTACTCTGATAAAATATTTCCTAACTACGGTCCTAATGAAATTTCCGCTGCCAAATTGGATAAAACACCGATACCACCGAAACTGGTTGCGGCCGCCCGTTCCCGGGTTTGTTAAGGGGACGGGGGTTGCGACTGAAGGTGTATCAGAGCTAAGCCACTGATTCAGCCACAAAAGTGTTCTGCTGACACCAAAATTTATTTAAAGTGTTAGGAAATAAATTACGGAAATACGTGCATAATTGTATTTTATTATTGTGTGTTATTTGACTATTTGTTAGTTTACAGTATGAGCGACCAAGGACCATCCGACGCGTATCGTCAGTTGTCTGGTTCGCCTAGAAGCGAAGGCGCCTCTTCACAGCCTGCCCTCTCAGGGTATTCTTCTGACAATGAAGAAGGAATATTCGTGTTTAAGGCTCAGTCTGAAGAGGCAATCCCTCCTAAAAAGAGAGGATGGTTCAGTAGGGGAGCACATGAGCGTAGGAAGCGAATGAAAAAGTTACAAAAGCAGAGAGTGCTAGCAGCCGCTAAAAGAGAGACAGATGCCCACGCCCAGGATATGATTAATAGGGGTTTAGCCAATTTCCATATCCTAGCAACCACTGCAGCCGACCCTAACCTGGAGTAACTGATAGCACCCCAACCACAACCACCATTTCCTAACCAGCCTATGGAGATAGAAAACAACCCCGAAAATCAAGTGGAAATGCATGATTTTAACCCGAAGTAAATATCTAGGGTACCAGCTCCTAATCCCTTAGACCCAAACTACGACCCGTGGGGGGACGACAATAGGGAATATATGCAACGTTACCCGATACCAGAAGAGATACCCATACCGAATCTAGGAGCATACCCAGGTTTGGACCCTCTAGATCCCTACTACGATAGTGATTAGTCCATTAGGGAGATCTTGGAGAATCTTTACCCATATCAGGAACCCATGCCCCAGATTCAAAACCCAGTCCTAGAACCTGCACCCCCAATGAGTGCAGAAAATGTGCAAGAACTCAGGACATTAGGTGAGGAAATCTTAGAAAGTAGCGAGAGGATGAGACAGGTGGGAGAGCGACTCGTCTGGAAGTACGACGAGCGCAATATGGATTTTTGGATGAATCCATATCCTTGAAAGTGATGATAGAGGTGATAATAGTAATAATAATAATAATAATAATAATAATAATAATAATAATAATAATAATAATAATAATAATAATAATAATAATAATAATAATATGTGTGTATGAAAAAAAACTACGGATGCCTACTACTAGTAGCGTAATTTCCATTTCAGTTGTATTGTAATTTTAATTTCCAGTGTTGGCTTGTATTAGATGCATACTATATTATAAGAAAAAGTAAGTCCTGATGCTCGACGTTTTTGATCAACCTGCATGTTGTGTGATTGATTGTATTAAATATTATCCCGTGACATTAATAATTGGTAAATGTTTAAAATTCAGATGGACAACGAAGTGAACCAGGAAAACCAGAATGATAATAACCAGAACGACAATAACCCGATTAATGATAATCCGAACAACAATAACAATGGAAACCAAGTGGATAATAGTGCCATTCAACACATAGTGAAACAAGGAATTATAGATGCAATACCATTTATTATTCAAACAGTTAAGGAAGCTGATAATAAAAGTAAGCATAGCAGTAAGCGACCAACTGAACCTGAACACAGCGTAAACAATGGACCCATACTTCAAGTGCCCATTACCAAAAAAAGAAGAATCATGCCTTATGGTTGTTCTTATAAAGAATTCTGGTCCTGCAAACCAATAGAATTCTCGGGCAATGAAGGACCCATTGCAACTTTACGCTGGATAGAAAAGACTGAGGCTATCTTAAAAATAAGCAAGTGTGCTGAAGAGGATAAAATCATGTTTGCTTCCAATCTGTTTAAGAACTCAGCCTTAGAATGGTGGAACACTATCCTCCAGTCAAGAGGAAGTGATAGGGTTTACAACATGGAATATGAGGAATTTAAAAATATGATAGAAAGGAAATTATGCCCTCCCCTCCCAATGAAAAGGAACATATAGCAAATAAGTTCCTGAACCTTAGAATGGCCGGGGTGGATAGTAAGGGTTATACTACTACATTTTTTGAATATGCTAGAATAGTACCCACCCTTGCATCACCAGAACCAGTGCTGATCTCCCGTTATATTTGGGGATTAATCGGGGAGATTAGGCATGTAGTCAAGGCAGCTAGGCCCCAAACCATAGAAGAAGCTGTAGAACTAGCAAACACCTTGACAGATGAATTAGTACGTACACGAGAAGAAGACCAGAGGAGAAACCTAGCTCAAAAGCTTACCCAGGAATTCTGTTATGGAAATTCCAACCGTAGGAACATAGGTTCTACCTCTGCACCTTATTGTAAGAAGAAGCATTCGGGAAAATGCTCCACTCACTGCAATTTCTGCAAGATGCCAAGGCATAAAGAAGAAGACTGCAGGAGGAAATCTAGTAATGGATTGTGCTTCAACTGTGGAGAAAAAGGTCACATCAAGCCAAATTGTCCGAAACTAGTTCCAGCTATGGGCAAAATGCTAGAGCATTCGTTCTGACGGCAGATGAAGCTAAGATGATATAGCCGGTACGTTTTTAGTTAATGGCATTTTTGCTAAAGTATTATTTGACTCTGGTATAAACCAAAGTTTTATTAATACTTCATTTTGCAAACTTCTCAATCAACCATTAACTAAACTCTCACAAGAATGTCTAGTAGAAACAGCCAATGGGGAAACCATTAAAATTTATGAAATCTTGCAGGGAGCAAGAATAGAAATTTTAAAACAAAAGTTTATTGCAAACCTTTACCCAATGAATCTGGCAGGATTTGATGTTGTATTAGGAATGGATTGGTTAATAGCCAATAAAGCCAGTATTTTATGTGATCAAAAGTCAATTCAAATAAAGTCACCAAAGGGTGAAAAGATCACAATTAAAGGAGATAAGCCATCTAGATCCACGAAATTCATCTCTATGATGAAAACAACAAGTTATATAAGAAAAGGATCTTTAGTGTATTTGATTTCCATAATCACTAACACTAAATGAAAGGAACTAGAAGATATTCCAGTAGTATCTCAGTTTTCAGATGTCTTTCCAGAAGAATTACCAGGACTACCGCCAGACAGAGAAGTTGAATTCAGAATCCATCTGCTACCAGGAACAACACCGATTGCCAAAGCACCTTACCATTTGGCACCCGCCGAAATGCAGGAACTGAAGAAACAGTTAGACAAACTATTGGAGAAAGGATTCATACAGCCAAGTTCATCGCCATGTGGAGCACCGATTTTATTCGTTAAAAAGAAAGACGGATCGATGCGTATGTGCATTGATTACCGTGAATTGAACAAGGTCACAATTAAAAACCGGTATCCATTACCAAGAATCGATGATCTGTTTGACCAGTTGCAAGGAGCTCGATTTTTCTCGAAAATCGACTTAAGGTCAGGATATCATCAATTAAAGGTACAGGAAGAGGACATTCCTAAGACCGCATTCAGAACAAGGTATGGCCATTATGAATTTACTGTCATGCCATTTGGTCTAACCAATGCCCCGGCTGCATTTATGGACATGATGAACCGAATATGTAAGCCATATTTGGATAAATTCATAATTGTCTTTATAGATGATATTCTCATTTACTCTAAGAATAAGGAAGAGCATGCAAAGCATTTGCACGCACTTTTAAGTTTATTGAGAAAGGAAAAGCTTTATGCTAAATTTTCAAAGTGCGAGTTTTGGTTAGAATAGGTACAGTTTCTTGGACATCTAGTCAATCATGAAAGAATCCATGTGGATCCCACCAAGGTCGAGGCAATTACTAAATGGAAAACTCCTGAGTCACCAACCGAGGTTAGAAGTTTCTTAGGATTGGCCGGTTATTATAGAAGATTTATTCGAGATTTTTCTAGAATAGCCATTCCCTTAACTAAGCTAACTTGTAAATCTGTTAAGTTTGAATGGGGACCAAAACAGGAAGAAGCTTTTAAAATTCTTAAGCAAAGACTAACCCATGCACCCATACTAGCGTTACCAGAAGGAACTAAAGACTTTGTAGTCTATTGTGACGCTTCTAAGTTAGGTTATGGATGTGTATTGATGCAACACCAAAAGGTTATAGCTTACGCATCTAGACAGCTTAAGAATCATGAAGAGAATTATTCAACCCATGATTTAGAATTAGGAGCCATAATTTTTGCCCTTAAGATTTGGAGACATTACCTTTATGGTAGTAAGTTTACCATTTTCACAGATCATAAGAGTTTAAGGCATGTTTTTGGGCAAAAAGGACTTAATATGAGACAAAGACGCTGGAGGGAAATTTAGTGATTATGATTGCAATATCCAGTATCATGCAGGAAAGGCAAATGTAGTGGCTGATGCTTTAATCCGAAAGTATCATGAAAAGCCAAAAAGGGTACGTTCTCTTAAATTAAATCTGCAAGTAGATTTAAATGATCAGATAAGAGAAGCACAAGAATCAGTAATCAAGGAGGATACTGAAAAGCTAAAAGGAATGATTAAAGAATTAGAACAAGGAACCGATGGAATTTGGAGATTCCATAAGAAAAGAATGTGGATACCTAAATTAGGAAATTTACGTCATCGTATTTTAGAAGAAACCCATAAATCTAAGTATACGATGCATCCTGGAAATGATAAAATGTATCAGGATTTAAGAATGAATTTTTGGTGGATAGGAATGAAAAAGGACATAGTCGCTTATGTTTCTAAGTGTTTACCTGTTCACAAGTCAAAGCTGAACATCAGAAACCCTCAGGATTGCTGCAACAGTTAGAAATGCCAGTATGGAAATGGGAATTAATAACAATGGATTTTGTTACCAAATTACCCAAAACAAGGAAAGGTAATGATACAATCTGGGTGATTGTAGATAGGCTAACTAAGTTAGCTCATTTTCTACCAATGAAGGAAACTTTCAGTATGGAACAATTAGCTAAGCTATATATAAATGAAATAGTTTCATTACATGGAATTCCTTTATCAATTGTTTCTGAAAGGGATAGCCGTTTTACCTCTCATTTTTGGGCAAGTTTCCAAAAAGCAATGGGAACTAAGTTGAATCTAAACACAGCTTATCATCCCCAAACAGATGGACAAAGCGAAAGGACAATTCAGACAATGGAAGATATGCTTAGAGCTTGTGTAATTGATTTCGGAGGTAATTGGGATGAACACTTACCTTTAATCGAATTTTCTTATAATAACAGTTATCACACTAGTATCAATGTTGCACCCTTCGAAGCACTTTATGGACGAAAGTGCCGAACCCCAGTCTGTTGGGCAGAAATTGGGGAAAAGCAACTATCTGGACCTGAGATAGTGCAAGAAACAACCGACAAAATTATTCAAGTCCAGGAACGACTGAAAGCAGCACGTGATCGACAAAAGAGCTACGCTGATAACAGACGCAAGCCGTTAGAATTTCAAGTAGGAGACAAAGTGTTATTAAAAGTTTCTCCTTGGAAAGAGTGGTAAGATTCATCAAGAGAGGAAAGCTAAGCCCCAGGTATGTTGGACATTTTGAGATTATTAGAAGAATAGGACCTGTAGCTTATCAGGTACAACTGCCAGAGGAAATGGCAGAAATACATGATGTATTTATGTATCTAATCTCAAGAAATGCTTAGCTGATGAATCACTGTTAGTACCTCTTAAGGATATAGAGGTTAATGAACAACTTAAATTTGTAGAAAGGCCTCTATAGATTGAAGACAAGAAAGTTAAGAACCTCAAGCACAAGAGATTAGTTCTGGTCAAAGTAAAATGGGACTCCAAAAGAGGACCAGAATACACATGGGAGCTTGAATCAGAAATGCAAAGAAAATATCCACAATTGTTCCAGTAGATCTTGAGGACGAGCTCTAAAACAAGGTGGGGAGGATATAACAACCCTCGAAAAATTTTCGACACCCTAAAAATAATTAAAATACCCCAATATGTCCTAAAATACCCCCCATACGTAAAAACGGACCCCAAATACCTCAATTTTTATTTAAACTAATTAAAAACAAGAAAATAGAGGCTCTGGCGGGCCGTGACAGACTCCGCTTGAGTCTACGCGGGCCGCGAGCGAGGTGTAAGTGGCGAAATCCGGGAGTGCCACGTGGCACAACACCCGGAAAGTCTATGGTGGTGACCGATCAAACCTACAGCCCTAGCCACCTATCTCGCGTGCGGCGAAAGAGACAGCTGTGGCTGTCGCGGGCCGCGAGGAAGTCAGATTACAGCCCTATAAATTGAGGGCATCAGCTTTCAGTTCCGATCGCTCAAATCTCTTTCTCTCTCACAAATTTCTTAATAGTAGAAGCTATTCTCGGGGAGGGTATTACTAATGTTAAAATGGGTTATTATACTAACACGTGTGCATTTGTGTAATTTATAGATTGTCACTAGGAAACCCTTTCTGAAAACCTAAGACAACAATGTGAGTAATCTCCTTTTTGCAAACTGTTTTTACAAAACCTCACTAAATTAATTATATATTAAACAGTTATTGAGTATTTGTAAGGATACAATTATCGTCGGTATGTTGGGGTTTTGTATACAAAATTTATTACTGCCTTGCGAGGGGTAATATTTCCACAAGTCGGGTTGACAGTACCATGGGTGGTAATTGGTATGACTTGGAAACAAATGTAATTGCGAGACCGCCCTCAATATTGTACAATGGTTTTTATTTAAACTTGATTAAACTGGAATTCACTCACCAGTATTTCCCACTGACAAAATGTTTTTAAACGCGTTTCAGGTAACAAAATGTGAAAGCCAAATAGAAGCCAGCTGGACAGCACTGAAGGCTTGAAAAAGTGGCAATAAAGTTACCTAAATTAAATAGATGTTTTATTAAATAAAAATAGGATTTATTCCTATGAAAATGTGTGTACTTAAAACTTGGGTTTTACCCCATGTATTTAATATTATGAAAGTGTGGTATTTTACTCTGATAAAATATTTCCTAACTACGGTCCTGATGAAATTTCTGCTGCCAAATTGGATAAAACACCGATACCACCGAAACTGGCCGCGGCCGCCGGTTCCCGGGTTTGTTAAGGGGACGGGGTTTGCGACATTTTATGTTTTAGTCGATACAATAAACTCAAAATTACCTCCTTTTCTTGTAGTTTGTTTTATTTTTTTTTTCATTCAGCCAATGATTTGCTAACCTGTTGTGTGTTTAATAAAATATGCCTTTCAAAAAAGGCAAATTGGATTTAAACAATCCTTGTTTCTTAATTGGCCGATTATATTCTAATTCAGTTATTTGGCGATAATAATCCGAACTGGTACACTTTTGTCCGATAATAGTACGCCGTTAAAAATAGCTAAACGGGGTTAAGTTTTTTTGCCGAATTATAAACCAATGTTTTAAGGATTTTGATCAGAATGAGTATACGAGCCGCTTTATGTGAAACTTACCTCGAAACGGTGCTCCAAACGTGTAACACCACGTAAAAACGTGTCCAATTATGTGAAGACACGTGTCCTAAACCCTAATCATGTGAAAGATTAAGTTTGAAGGACTAAAGTTGACAAACGATGAAAATGCAAAACCAAAGGGACTAAAGGTGTCAGCATGCCAAACTTGTGCCTCTGAATTATCACACACGAAGAATATATTCTTAAACGAGTAATTATTTGGATATAAGAAGCTGTTTGTGAAAATAATCGAGAGATTATAAACTAAAGGGGTTAAACGTGTCAACATGTTAATTCTTACCTCTGAATGACCTTTTAATGAACCCGGGGCTTCGTAATATTCAAATATACTCCCAAGAATAAGTGATATTAGTTGCACGAGGTTTCGAGATCGTTATACAAATTTCCAAGAATTTGGGTTAAAAGCGTCAATGTTAAGAAACTTATGATTTCGGTGATAGTTTAACGAAACCGGGCCTAACGGAGTTTGGTTATACTCCCATGATCTTTTACAAACTAACTACAAGAGTTAAAAGTGCCAAAAATGAAGTTAAATAAAGTTACAAAGGACCAGGGACTGAATCTGCCAAACAAGAAACATTTTTAACCTGAAATCAAGGTTGTCACGGCCCGCGTAGACTCCCCTTAAGTCCTACGCGGCCCGCGACAGACTGCCCAGTTTAGATTTATGTTTCCAGTTGCAGGTTTCTGCACAAAACCGACTCAAACACCTCCAAATCAATACCAGGAGCTTGTTGTTGGTTTTGTAATACCACTAGGACACCTGGGGTGATCCTAAACACTTCCATTACACCTGTGATGATCCTTGATCATGGCATTCAAGTATAAATAGGCCTTGTGATGAACCATTTCATTTGCACATAACACTTAAATCTTCTCAACTCTCATCTATGAGGTTCCTGACCAAAAAGGGAGCGTATTCTTGTAGAAAAGATTGCCAGGACCCTTTGTAAGTGTCTTAGTCCCCTCTTTAGTTCAGTTTTATAATTTAAAACCGAAAAGTCAAAGTTATCGTAATCTGACTTTGACCTTCGGATTAAACTCAAATGGTCCAGCCATTATTCGAAATGAATATGGTTATGTGACCATAATTAGGTAGGTGTTAAACCCTTAAAAGAGCACCTCCTAATTATTTCGTTTGCTTAGTTAATTGTCGGGTCAAACTAATTAGTTAAAAAGTCAAACTGGACAGAATTGGAAATAATAATTAAAACCAATAATGCAGAGTTTATAAATTATATTTTAACACTCTAATAACTTAGTAATTATTATTAGAACATGTTTAAACATGTTCAACCCGACAATTCTGAGTTTAGGGTTGGTTCGCAACCGAAAGTCGTAAAAGCTTGACTTTTGCTTTGACTTTCAGTTCTGACCCGATTAAGCTTAATTCTTCTATGTTTTAAGCTTCCATTAGGACCACATTATGTTGTAGTATAACTCTCTGAGGTTATATTACCTGGTCATTTACATTTCGAATTATATGCTAGTTTCCGTTATTATGCTTATAAATGCCCGTTATGCCCTTATGCCATATAAACGAGATTTTTGAAAATGTGAGAGGACAAAAAACTTTATTACTGATATATAAGTATGTCCCGTAAATTTGACATCAGTTTCTGGTCTCAAATTTAAGTTATGCAAGATATCGTAAATTGAAACTTTTTATTAATTAAATTACGCTATCTTGCATAAGGCATGTTTAAACATGGATTTTGACCCAAAAATCATTACCTACGGTTAAGATATTATTTTTAGGGATTTTTGGAATTTTTTATCAGATTATAATCTGATCATATCATGGAGTTCTTGTATAAATTACTTAATTGACAATAATGCTCTTTTAACTAATAAAATGAGATTTACATGTGATTAGCATACCAAACCCTTTTCTACTAACTTGATATGAAAAATAAAAATATTTTAAACATACAAGGCTGTCCAAAATCTCAGAATCACTTAAATACCTCAAATATCGTCATTTAGCGATTTTTACACTAATTAGGTGAATAGTATGGTTTAAAACCATATTTAACACCTAAGACTTATTACCTACTGAATTTTTAAATAAATTTTAATATTATTACAGTAAGTATAAGTCATGAACTCAGACTTCCAAAAATGTCCTTAAAAGCATATGTGAAATGACCAAAATACCCTTTCGGGGTATAGTTTGGCCATAAATGGTAACCCTCACATATGTATGATATCTTACTGATGTAACTTGATAAAATAAATATTTTTACTGAATGTTTTAGACCAGAACCTCAGTTTACTATTGAATCTCTTTTATAAACATTAAAATGACCAAAATACCCCTACGAGACTTAAATTGGTTTTAAATACTTTTTGAGTATATATGTTAACATCCTACTGATGTATCAACATATTTTAAGCATAATAACTTATGAGACCTGTATATATTTCATTTGGTTACCCGTTATGCATTTTATGCGTTCGATTCGGTTTTATGTAACTAGTTTACATAAAATAGCCGAAACGGGTTTAACCATATCATTAAATCTTCAAAATCCATAATGTGCTTAGTTTACCCATATTATACAAGTATCAAAACTTGTCGGGTCTAAACCACATTCTATTTTGGTCTCCGCTTAATCTAGTGTTTCGAACCGTAAAGTATCTTTCAAACTAATCGGTCTAAGTCCTTGACTTAAATAAAGACCCATTAGTATCCTAATAGGTTAATAAACCTTCCATACAGATTGAGTAGCTTCGGTAGAAGGTATTATCATAAGGCTTTAGGAAATATACGGCTGAGTTACATCCTTACACATCTAGCTCAGGTTAATACTTTTAACTTATTTTCCGTTATACGGGCTTGGGATACGGTATTATAATAATACCGCTTGGTCGAGTATGAAATAATTTAATGGGATTGTGATTAATAAATGTACATAACCCGTTTTAATCTGTTTTGTTTGATAACATAAACATTGGGGGTTAATACGACCGTGTCCTGGATATCCTTGGCTCATTTCATTTGTAAATGACCACGACCTATGCACGGGGTGTAGGCATACACCTGACAAATGCAAATGCTAAATAACCCACATATTGGGGATAACTCCTTTGTGGGTTTTATAGTGGGGAGTCGGTTAATCATGACCGGCTTGCAACGGCCCCATATGTATGACAAACATGTAAAACGGCATACAAGATTATCTTAAATAATTGTCCCAAGTTATAAATGGTTTGCGCCTTGTGCATTCAAATCAATTTTCTTAAATGTTTTCAAATGAGTCGGTTAATTGTATTTACCAGTGTAAACTGACGTATTTTCCAAAGACTAAGTGACAGGTACCTCACGAAATTAGGCTGGAGCTACTTGGTGTCATATAAGATGATCTTGCAAATCCTTAGATGCCTGAAGTCTGTTATTTCAGTTTCATGTATTTTTGTTTTTATGATCCGCCTGTGGATCTCCATTACAACCAGTCTGTATCTTCTTTTATTTGGACACTCGGACACTATGGTTTGTAATAGTATTTAAATACCAAGCCTTCCGCTATGCTATTATATTGTGTGTATTGGCTATGATGATATCAACTATGTCACGCTACTCCCCACCGGGCCCACCGATAATATATGGAAATATCAGGGTGTGACAAAACGGCTTGATTTTTGTTAATTGGAAGTTTAAACGCCCAAATTAAAGTACTGTTTTCGTCGTTTGAGGTAGTATTTTGAAGTAAATTTTACATCAATCAACTCGTATTCTAGTTCTAATTAAAAGCCCTAAAATATCGGTTTGTAATTCGGAAAAACACTTAACTTTGTTAAGCTATTTTTAACGCAGACTATTATCAGCCAAAAGTGGATTAGTTTGGATTATTATTGGCAAATAACTGAGTTGGGATTATTATCAGCCAAATTAAGAAAGTTGGATTATTTAAATCCAATTTGCCATAAAAAAATATTTACCTTATACAACAATAAAAACGGCTCGTGAACAGTAACACTTCTTTAGAAGTTTTTTAACAAATGTATAATGGTTGTTTACGTAGAGAAGTTTTACTTGTATCAGCATTTCATTTCTATGATACATTATAATAAAAACCTATGTTAAATAAACGGAAATCTGGGGGTCTCACTACTGAAAATTTGATGTTATGGCTTCATTGTCGAACATCTAATGTTGTTGTTTGACGTTGGTTTTGGTTTACAGTCGTTTTTGACTATTTGGATCAGACCTTTTGAGTTTTCTAAGGGTCTGTGAAGGTGTAATGATAATGTTCAACATAGATCCTTTAAGTTTTTACGGTAGTGGTTAGTCTTTTTGACGTTTGTTTGTTTTATCTATGAATATGACTTATGGCTCATCGGAGAGCGTTGGCTATGATGTTGCTTTGAGCATGGCTTGGTAACTTATGTAGCAACCGTCTATCGCTTATGACCTTTGTTTTGTGGCTTTTTATGCTAAGTATGGCCATTTGGGTTCTGTTGTTGTTGGTTGATGTAAAAGTATTTTGGACAGTGTGGTTGAAAACCTTTTATTATGTGACTTTGGCCTTGGCTTGGTAAGTTAATCTCGAAACGATTGTTACTTAAACGCTCTTTTGTTTTGTTGTTTGTTTTAAGGGGTTGTGAAGGTGTAAGGGTAATATTAATATGAGAAACTATGTGTATGAGGTGTTAGGTGAAATTATGGTGTGGCGGGGTTTTGTACAAACACCAAGGTGTTGTTTGGCAGACACAACCAAGAAACCAATCCTTTTCTTATCCACGGGGCTATGATGATAAATTCGGACGTGTATACGTAGGTTTGGAAAAAATGAAAATTTCGCTGGGTTGTTGACCATGGCCATGCCATTTATTTGCCTTTCACATTGTCGTTGTTAACTATGTAGTCATGGTGTATTTATCCACTTGAGATAATACGTATCTTGGCGGGGTATCAGACTTGGGTTTGGCTTGGTACATGACCCTTACGTCAACATGCATGCCAACCAATGACTTTGTAAATTTTTTAAATATCTAACCCTCATATCTGTATCATTATACTGGCATGTGAATGTTGTGTTATTATTGGTTGTACCTCACATATTAGTGCGTTAGCGTGCAACTTGTGGTTGTTTGTTGCGATTTGTTTGTGGTACTTATGTTAACTTGAAGGCACATGTCCTTCTACGTTTCTTTTCTTGGGCTTTTGGTCATCGTGATCAACAGACATGCATTCTTGCTTTCCATTCTGGCTCCTGGTTTCAACTACGGCGATTTTAGTCTTCATCTACAATAAATGTCAACTTCGAACGAATTTTGCGTCTTCTTAATTGTGTGTACGCGTTTCAGTACGCTTAATTATGGTGTTATTTTCTTTCTTACTTTGGTTGATAATGTCTTTAGTTGGACGATTTGATTCTGAGATTTCAGCGCAATGAGGTATTTCAGTTTTTTTATGCTACATTTGTTTGTTTCTTGGTTTAACTCTTTGGGTTGGGTTGTGCGGATTGACATTATTGTTTTTCTTACTTTGTCTTTTGTTTAGAGAAAGAAGCTAAAAGCTTTAGAGTGAAGTCAAAACCCATAAAGTACGACCCTTAAATATACACTAACGAAAACAAGTTTTGAAGTTCATTATGGCCATTTGGGTGTGCAAACCTTTTTTATGGTTGTTTTGATGTTGGTTGTTGCCTGATGTACAACTCGTTGACCCATGTTGGCATTTCAAGGTTGGGGGGGGGGTATATTCCACGGTCCTCCCAACCGCCGAGGTGATTGATATTCGCTAATTTACACATATTTTAGTCCCCCATTTTACCCCTATTTTATGCGTTTTCGGCCGTAAAACCGTCATCCGGATACTTAATTATCTACACTTTTGTTTACAGGCCTAAAACAACATTCCAGACAAGATGATAGCGAAAACGAGGACTTTCCGGACAAAACGACGAAGCTGCGAACCTTCTGTTAGAAAACTGACCTGGGCATGTGGAACGGTCGTGCGACCTGATGCACGATCGTGCATCTCCGATACATCATGAAAGGCCCGGCAGTGAACGAGGGTGCAACTCTGCGTGCAGGGCATTGAAGGCCAACCCGGGAATGCACGGTCGTTCCAGATCTTGCACCCCGTGCGTATCCGATGATCCAGCCAACCTCGGAACTTAACGACCAGTGCGACCAGGCGTGCAACAAGAACCCGGTAATGAACGACCGTGCCGTATAAAGAACGGTCGTGCGATATCGAATCTGGTCAACGATCTGATGACGTCATGCAATATGGTGGAACATCCCCAATAATTGCTTAAAGTGCACGGTCGTGCCACAGGAAGAACGACCGTGCAACATTGAAAAAATATAAAAACAGAACAGAAACATTCTGTTCGGAATTCTGGAATTTTGGGAGTTTCACAGGCGATTTTACAGGCTCCGGAGGCTTTGCTTTTGACCCGGATTCAAGCCACATTGTGCCGTTTAGCTCCATTACTATCCGGATTCTTAATCTTATGCTTGTTTATGGTTTGGTTTTCTAATCTTTCCATGATTTTGTTAATCTTTCAAGCATTTAGATTAATGTTTATGTATTATTGTAGCCTTTGGGCAAAAACACAACAATCCCTTGCTTGATTATAACCATTAGTGTGTTAATCTTTGTTTGTAATGACATTTGGAAGTATTTTCTATGTTAATCTTTGATGATTAGTTTGCAACCTTGTTATTGATATTGATTTCTTGATTATAAGTAATTATGTTGGATGATTGATGCTTGGTTAGTTAAGATAGTTGAAAAATGAAGCTTAATTAATCTTGTATTAGTAAACTTTGAACTTGGTTAACTAGTTTAGCTTGGTTTAAATGTATGCATCATGATACTAGAAATGGTTAGTGATTTAATAAAATGTAATTATTGTTAGTCAAGAGAGCTTGCCGTCACGTAAGGACCTTAACGGGTTAGATGGTGTCGTTATAAATTCTTGCCATAATTTGTTAGCTTAGTTAGTAGTTTAGGCCAAAATTGCTATCTTGGTGAACTAATATGCAAGATTTGTAAAATGAACTCGGTTGTGATTTAATCTAGTTTATGCTTGTCTCGGTGGTTGCATTGTGTTTATCGGTGTTGCTTTCCTTGATTAAGTGCGGTTAGAAAACTCCTAACGGATGACTAACTCATTTTTAAGAGATTTTCATAGACATTTATCAATTGCATGTTAAAGAACAATTTTAGGTGGTTAAAGTGTATTTATCGTTTTAGCTTTCCGAATGATTATCATGTTAGGATTCACGAAAGGGATACTAATTGTCTTAAATTGGAAAATTGACCGAATGCTTCTAGTGCCAAAACCGACTTAGTTGACATGCTGTGGTTGTGTATTAAGCAAGGATTTTTATCTATTATCTATTATGTTTTTATTATGTATTTGTTTACGTTTACTTTAGTTTTTATAAAATTAAACAACTTATGTTTTTACCGGTAGTTTAGTGACAAAGGTCTAGTATTATTCCTCCATCCATTTCCTTGGATCGATACTTGGTTCTTACCGATACTTTACTACATATATGACGGGGTACACTTGCCCTTTCGTGTGTGTTTTGATGTAAAAGTAATAATCACTTTTATAAATTTAAAACCGAATTGTGTGTAATTTCATTGCAAAATTATGTATATATACGCACACGTCAAGTTTTTGGCGCCGTTGCCGGGGAAGTGGCGAGTTTTAGGAACGACCCGAGTCATTATGTTATCGGTGTATATACTTGTTAATATTTGTGTATATTTTCGTGATTATTTATTTGTTGATTTATTTGTTAATATTTCTTGCTTTTAAACAATTTATTCATTTTCGTGATTCTTTTGTACACTTGTAAATTTTTATTCTATTTATTTGTTCTAATCCGGATTTAATTATTCATTTATTCATTGAATTTTCGGCTCTTAAAAATCATTTTTACACTAGCCGATTCGATTATTTTCATTGCTTTAATTTTTATAAAAATTTCGGCCCATTTTCGGACTTTTATAAATTTTTCAGCCCATTTAAAATAATATTCTGTTTCTTTTCAGCAAAAAAAAAAACAGCATTATTATATTAATAAAATATTCATTGTGTCAGTTTTTCGTTTGCAGGTTGATGTCCTCAACTCCCGCGCCCGCTATTGCTGAGCCGACTGACGAACCAGCGCATAATCTAAGAAGAAGTAAGAGGTTGCGCGAAAGGTCACTTGTCATTGCACAACGCATTGCAAATGCAATCGACGAGCCGGTGATTATCTCTGAAGACAAAAGCTCAGGGGACGAGGAGAGAGTCGTCATGGCGGACGACGTCCGACCTTTGAATGAAACAAATCAGCCCCGAAGGGCAGGCCTGGAGCCGAGTATCCTTCAGCCTACTATAGATACTCCTACTTTTGAAATTAGACCTAGTATTATTAACATGGTACAGAATTCTATACAGTTTGACGGACGTGAGCATGAAGATCCTGGGAGGCATATCGCTGCTTTTCTCGCTGTTTGTTCGACATTTAGGATTACAGGTGTTTCGGAGGATGCGATTCGGTTGAGGTTGTTTCCGTTTTCGTTACGTGACAAAGCTAGAGCTTGGCTTATGTCACTTCCAGCCGGGTCCATCAGGACCTGGAATCAGTTGGCGGAGCAGTTTATGCAGAAATATTTTCCACCTGAGAAAACGAACAAGCTACGGAACCGGGTTGTTTCCTTTCGCCAGGACGAGGGCGAGTCGTTGCATGCGGCTTGGGAGAGATTCAAGGATTTGTTGATTCATGTGCCACATCATGGCTTCTCCAAGCGACAGCTGGTTTTGACATTCTATCAGGGGCTCAGTTATAAAACGCAGGAGCGATTAGACGTGAACGCGGGAGGCGATCTAGGAACTAAGACGCTGACTGAAGCGTGTGATATTATAGAAAAAGCTGCGTTTAAATCCAGCTCGCGTCGGGAAGGAGATAGAGGTCGGGCATCATCATCATCATCTCGCGCAGGAGTTCATGCTGTAGACGACTACACGGCCATTACTGCATAAATCTCGGCTCTTGCATCGAGATTCGACAGGTCCCAAATGATTGCGCATGCTGGCTCGGGATGTGACCAGTGCGGAGTGTCACACGAGCCTGGGGCATGTTTTCTGGGAGTCGTATATGAGGGCCACGAAGAAGTAGATTTCGTGAGTAATCAAGTGAGGCCGCAGAACAACCCGTACAGTAACACCTATAATCCCGGTTGGAGAAATCACCCAAATTTTGGGTGGCGAGCGAACACAGGAAATCAGAACCCGTTGGGGTTCACTCAGCGTGCTCCAGCGCCTCAGCAGGGTCAGCAGTACCAGCAGTACAACCAACCTTACCAGCAGCGTCCATATTCGTACCAGAATCAGGGCATTGGGAGTAGCTCCCAGTAGCAGGCCCCTCAGTCTAATTCCAAGCTGGAGGATATGATGGCTCAGCTTCTCCCTAGCTCCGAAAAACGATACCAACAAAGCGAAGATCGTTTTCTAGCTAACGAGGGAGAAATGAGGAGTCAGAAAGCCTCGATTCAGAATATCGAGAATCAGGTTGGTCAGCTAGCGCAGATGATGTCCAAAAGGTCCCCAGGCGGTCTTCCGGGTAATACAGAACCAAACCCGGGCAGGCATGTGAATGCGATCATGACCAGGAGTGGAAAAACTACCGGACCCGTCATATCGGACTCAGCACCGATCACTGAAGCGGTCCCGACTGACACACCGGACGAGGTGCAAGCCAGGCTACGCCCAGCAAGTACAGCACAAGTCCAGGAGCCGGTCAAAGATTACACTCCACCAGTACCTTATCCAGGCAGGCTGAAGAAGCAGAAGAATGAAGAACAATACGGTAAGTTCCTTGAGTTGTTTAACCAACTACACATTAATATACCGTTTGTTGAAGCCTTGGCCCAGATTCCAAAGTATGCGAAATTCCTAAAGGACATCCTCTTGAATAAACAGAAGCTCGAGGATATATCATGTGTGGTGATGAATGAAACTTGTTCCGCCGTTCTGCAAAACCGTCTGCCCATGAAAATGGGAGATCCTGGTAGTTTTACGCTCCCGTGTTTGATTGGAAACATGTCTGTTAGCCATGCATTGGCTGACTTGAGAGCGAGTATCAACCTTATGCCGTATAAGGTTTTTACAAAGCTGGATCTGGGTGAGCCGTCACCCACTAGGATGAGCATTTGGTTGGCAGACCGCTCAATAAAGTATCCGCGCGGATTTGTGGAAAACATGCTTGTAAAAATCGATAAATTTGTTTTCCCCGTGGACTTTGTTATTCTTGACATGGACGAGGATTCAAGAGCACCTTTGATACTTGGACGTCCTTTCCTCAATACAGCGAGGACGATTGTTGATGTGGCAGCTGGCCAAATCACGCTCCGAGTGAATGATGAGCACGTGACATTCGATATCAAAAGATCGATGCAACATCCGCAATGTCACGATGACAAGCTTTATTACGTCGACATTGTCGATGCATGTATGTGCTCTCATTTTCAAGGTACTATTGACGAGATTGATTCGGACACACGTCTGTCGTGTGGGGACCTGATTGGCATTACGCAGGAGGGCCACGATTTCGAGCAGCCAGTCTATCAGATTGGTGACGATGGTTCCCAGAGTCCGGAGAGGTTTCCAGAAATTGGCCATGTAAATGAGGAAGAAGCAAAGCCTTCGGTTGAAGATCCGACGCCTTTGGAGTTGAAAGGACTCCCGCCACATCTCGAGTATGCATTTCTGGACGAGGAGCGTCGCTTACCGGTCATAATTTCAGCGTCATTGGAAAAGGTTGAGAAAAATCAGCTTCTTGAGGTTCTGAGAGTTCATAAGAGAGCCATTGCATGGAAAATCATGGATATCAAAGGCATCAATCCTTCTTTCTGTACTCACAAGATTCTGATGGAAGACGAGTACAAACCGTGTGCACAGCATCAGAGGCGTTTAAATCCAAATATGCAGGACGTGGTGAAGAAGGAGGTGATTAAGTTGTTGGATGCCAGGATGATATATCCTATTTCGGACTCTGTGTGGGTGAGTCCGGTGCAGGTTGTACCTAAGAAAGGTGGTATGACTGTAGTCTCGAATGATAGGAATGAACTAATTCCTACCCGTACCGTCACTGGGTGGCGAGTTAGCATTGACTACCGCAAACTCAATGATGCTACTCGTAAGGATCACTTCCCGCTTCCATTCATCGATCAGATGTTGGAACGTCTGTCGGGGAAGTTGTATTACTGTTTCCTAGACGGGTTCTCTGGGTACTTTCAGATTCCTATCGCTCCTGAGGATCAGGAGAAGACTACCTTTACCTGGCCCTTCGGCACATTCGCCTACCGGCGGATGCCTTTTGGGTTGTGTAATGCACCAGCGACCTTCCAGAGATGCATGGTTGCAATTTTCCATGACATGATCGAGGATTCCATGGAGGTTTTCATGGATGATTTTTCGGTATTTGGGGATTCCTTCGATCACTGCTTGGAAAATTTGAGAAAGATGTTGAAGAGGTGTGAGGAGACGAATCTTGTCCTGAACTGGGAAAAGTGCCACTTCATGGTGAAGGAGGGCATAGTTTTGGGACACAAGATTTCGCATGCTGGTATGGAGGTCGATCCAGCCAAAGTGGATATCATTTCACGACTTCCACCTCCTACCTCTGTGCGAGCGATACGGAGCTTTCTTGGTCATGCGGGGTTCTATAGGCGATTCATCAAGGATTTTTCAAAGATCGCTAGGCCCACGACCCGTTTGTTGGAGAAAGACGCTCCGTTCATATTTGGAGATGATTGCTTGAGAGCCTTTGACGTTCTCAAGCAAAAGTTGATTGAGGCCCCTATTTTAGCTGCACCAGACTGGAGTCTGCCGTTTGAGATTATGTGCGACGCGAGTGATTATGCTATAGGGGCCGTTCTTGGCCAAAAGAGAGAAAAGCACTTTCACCCGATCTATTATGCGAGCAAAACTCTTCACGATGCTCAGGAGCATTATACCACGACAGAAAAAGAGCTCTTGGCGGTCGTTTTCGCATTTGACAAATTTAGATCGTACTTGGTGCTTTCGAAAACCGTTGTATATACTGATCACGCTGCCATCCGATATCTCTTCAGCAAACAGGACGCCAAACCGCGTCTAATCAGATGGATCCTGTTGCTGCAAGAGTTCGATATTGAAATTCAAGATAAAAAGGGTGCGTTAAATGTAGCGGCTGACCATCTATCTCGGTTAGAGCATGGAGACATCGTGGACGCGCGTTGGGATTCCATAAATGACAACTTTCCACACGAGTCTTTGATGAGTGTTGAGATATGCGATGAGTCGCCATGGTTCGCCGACCTTGCGAACTACCTTGCTTGCGGGATTCTGATTAAAGGGTTGACTCACCAGCAAAAGAGGAAATTCTTTTCAGATGTCAAGCACTACATTTGGGATGACCCTTACTTGTTTCGGGTTGGTGCTGATCAGGTGATTAGGAGATGTGTTTCAGGGAAGGAGGGGACCGATATTCTGCGCCACTGTCACGACGGACCTACCGGAGGCCACCATGGAGCCAACTTTACCGCCAAGAAGGTGTTGGATTCCGGGTTTTATTGGTCGACTATATTTCGTGATTCGCAGAGTTGGGTTAGAGCGTGCGATGCTTGCCAGAGGGTGACAAATATATCGGCACGTGATGAAATGCCTCAGAACTGGATTCAGGTTTGTGAAGTCTTTGATATCTGGGGGATAGACTTCATGGGACCATTTCCCCCCTCACGAGGTAATAAGTACATCCTGGTCGCAGTTGACTATGTATCGAAGTGGGCGGAGGAACATGCCTTACCCACCAATGATGCCAGGGTGGTCGTGAGATTTTTGAAAAGCTTATTTCCCCGGTTTGGCGCTCCGAAAGCGCTTATCAGTGACAGAGGGACGCATTTTTGCAATACCCAGCTCGAGAGAGCTTTGTCCCGTTATGGTGTGCATCACCGTTTATCCACACCCTATCATCCGCAAGGATTGGTCGGATAAGCTTGATGAACCGTTGTGGGCTTTCCGTACGGCTTACAAGACGCCTATAGGGACCACCCCCTTTAGGCTTGTGTACGGAAAGGCATTCCATTTACCGATTGAGTTGGAGCATAAAGCGATGTGGGCTCTAAAAACCGCAAATCTGGACCTAAAAGCCGGAGGTGAAGCCCGGTTTCTCCAGATTCATGAATTGGAAGAGTTGCGACAACGCGCTTATGAGAGCTCCGTGTTGTACAAGGAGCGCATGAAGAGATTGCACGATAAACGCTTGAAGGACCACAAAGAATTCCAAGCGGGCGATCTTGTTCTTCTTTACAACTCGCGGTTGCGCTTATTTCCCGGAAAGCTTCAATCACGTTGGACAGGCCCATACACAGTTAAAGAGGTATTTCCGTATGGGACTGTTGCAATAGAGAACGCGGACGGCGTTATTTTCAAAGTAAATGGGCATCGCTTGAAGTTGTACGTTGCCAGGCCGATAGAGTCCGCGGTGGAGGTAATTGAGCTCCAAACCCCGCACACATCATAAGTGTAGGGAGGAGAGAGTCTACGCTACTGACTCGCGGATCAAAAATGTAGCAAGAGCGTATTTTGCGCTTTAGGGGTAGTATCGTCTTTTTAGGAATTTTTCTAGTTTTAGCTTGGAGTCTTGCTATCGACTCGTCGACAAAAATTTAGCATGAGTCTAAGCTACTGACACGCCGACAAAAATGTAGCAGGAGCGTCTTTGGCGCTATAAGGGTAAAATTGTCCGCTTTTACGTTTTTGTAGTTTTAGCGTAATTTAGGTTAGTTAGGTAGTTTCCGTTAGTTTGTTTTAGTTTCGTACGTGCCGAGCGAAGGTTCTGCGTTGCAATATTGTTAGAACAGTTGGCGTGTTGAAAAAATGGCGAAAAACGACCAAAACAGTTGCTGGAAATGGCTTCTGCGGAAAATTCGGATCTGCAGCTGTTGCACGGTCGTTCCTCGGGTCGCACGACCGTGCGTTTCCGAGGGCCGGCACGGTGGATCGCACCCCCGGTGCATCACCGAGAACAGTTGACTGGGATTGAGCGATGTCGGTGACGCACGACCATGCGAAAGGTCGAACGACCGTGCGTCAGGCTGAGGGCATTTTTGTCATTTGGTACTATAAATACCCTCATCTGCAGCCCCCATTCACAATTCGCGAAACCCTAGTCGCACCAGGCCGTTCCTGACCGTTTTTACTTCAAATCGCGCGGTTCTTCGCACGATCTCACACCCTACTTCGCACGGTACGTTCCTAGTTGTAGATTATCTGTTTCTTTGCTTTCTAGGTTAGATTTCCTCCGATTCTTCAAGGAATTTTTAGGGTTCTCTTCATAAACAAATCGAAACCCTAACCCTTGTTTGAATCTTGCATATCGTGAACATCCGATGCATTTTCTGACCCCAGTTTGTGTAAAAACTTGATGATTTGTGAAAAAAATCAGGCTACTTAGAGCCTGGGTCAGAATCTGCAGATAACGCAGTCGCACGGACGTTCCTTGTATGGAACGGTCGTGCCTCGCCGTTGATTCACGATGATTTGTTTGTTGGTCGGTGTTGCACGGTCGTGCCGTTGGTCGCACGCCGTGCAGTTCCGACAGAGTTGGGCAGATGGTGCTTGTCATCGGCGACGCACGACCGTGCGTCTCGTCGCACGACCGTGCCATATGCCCAGATCAGAATTCACAGCTTCTTCATAATTGGCTGCTCGGCTGTTTTTGATTCAAATTTTTTCTGTTTCGATCTCTCTAATGTTATTTCTCATACAGATGGACCATCCTTTCCTTCAATTCGACCCTAATGATGAGCGAGAGGCTTTGTGCATCCCGAAACGAGACGCATTATGGGCACGACGGGGGCAGTTCGGAGTCCCCCGATGGTTGGATTGGGAAGTGATGCGGGAACTCAATCAGTATGACAGACTAGACGACATAATGAGTCGACCGCTTACAAATCTGGTCGGTTGCAACCGACCCGTTTACCGGGAGCTGACCATAGAATTCTTCGCATCTTATGCCTATGAAAAACCGGTTGCTCATCGAAGACCCAAATTCCGCCACAAGGAGCGGGTAGCTTTCAGGTTATGTGGTCGATGGCATACGTGGTCGGTTGGTCATTTGGGTAGAAGGCTCGGGATTTATACTAGGGAAGACATGGATGATACCAATGTCTTCACAGATCAGTTCACCTTCCCTTCTGATGCAGCACGGGATGCATTTTGGGCTGAAAATGCCCTTGGGGACCCCTACAACCCGAGGATGTCGAAGGCCTCGCGACTCAGAGACCCTTTGGTGCGAGTGATGCACCATGTATTTAGCCATACGATATGCGGTCGCATGGACAGTCTTGGTAACTGTCCAACACCAGATTTGATCTTTCTATATGCGTTGGTCGAGAAAGCACCTATCAACCTAGCCGCACGAATGGCTGAATACTTCGTCAAGTGCTCGGGGCGGACTCCGAACAGTCAGATACATGGCGGTCAGTATGTGACCGAAATAGCGTACAACGAACGCTATATGACCGAGGAGGTGCTTCAGGGTCTCACTCTGATAACCGAGGGGGTTCATGTCGACATTAGGTCACTAAAGGCCATGGGGTTGATTGTAGAGCTAGATAGGGGGGATAGGTTGAAAGGGTTGAACAACGAGGTCTGGGACCCGTTGCCTCCAGATGTGGAGGAACATGAGGATGAGGAGATGCGCGATCAGGAGAATCCGGAGCAGCAGCACCAGCCACAGACGCCACCACATTCACCGCAGCACCATGCATTCTACCAGCATCAGGAGTGGCCAGAGTTCTACCAGCAGTTCCAGCAGATGCGACTGACGCAGGAGCAGCATGGTACTTACATTGACCAGATTAGATCGAGCCAGGACGAGATTCGGGCCAGTCAGGATCAGCTTCGGGCCACTCAGGACCAGCTTAGGCATAGCCAGGAGTGTTTATACCAGGGGGTGAGTGCCGGATTTTCATATTTGTTCGGGGAGATGCACCATGCATATCCCGACTACTTTCAGCACCCTCCACAGTTCCCACCGTGGAACCCCCCTGGTTATGGCGATGCGGGTCCGTCCTTTACTAGAGACGATGATGGTGATGACGCTTAGGAGCGGTGGAGTGAAAGTTGGTGGTTGTTTTTAGTATTTCAGTACTTTGTTTTGGGTGTTTATTTTTTTACTGTTATTTCAAACACCCCGATTATGTATGCTTTATTTTTCAGACTCTTTACTTTAGTTTTTATGTTATGTCTTTGTTGGGATTGCTAGTATTTATATTTATGTATATTATGGTTGATTTGTGATTTTCCTGTTTCTGTTCTATTTTGGTGCACATGTGACATACTTGCAGGTTTTGGGCTATTGGATTTTGGACCGGAGCACGTGACAGATACAGCTTCGGAAGTCTCGTTGCATCAACATCATCTTGAGGGGAGTATTGTTATCCTTTTCTCTATATTTCGGGTCTCGCATTGGGGACAATGCGAAGTTCAAGTGTGGGGAGGGGGTTAACTTTGTTAACTTTGTTTGTCCTCATATGTTAAAAAAAATCAGAAAATCAGAAAAATCGTTCAAAAATACCTGTATTTTGTATATATTTTAGTAAATAAACCGGTTGATTGTGTTTTAGAAAGCATCGGACTTGATAAAAACTCGACAAGCAAAATATTTTTGAAAAAGGAAACCGGAAAGCGTGACATACAAAGAAAGACTTACATGATAGTTTTCACACTTTTACCCATTCCATCAGTTACGTGAGCATATTTGAGCCTATTGTTATATACTTGTTCATTTCGGATATAGGAGTGAGCCAGATGTTATGTGTAATTTAGAACTTGTCACTAGTATGCTTGTTAAGACCATGAACTTGTGGATTTGTGTAAAAGTGATAGAGGCACTTAGATTACCCCTTTGTTGTAAACCTTGTTCTTTGTGTTGTGCTCCCCGTTCACCTTATATTACCCTTTAGGATTAACCATGTCGAGCCTTCCCGTTTACCTTTGTTTACCCACATTATCGCCCACTTAGCCAAATTTAGCCTTTGTATGTTTTAAACCTTTTTAGTGTTGAAACTCGGACAAAATAATCGTTTAACTAGCGTTTGTTTCAGTTTTTTGTATAATTAGTTTGCAAAAAAAAAAAAAAGAAAAAAAAACAGAAAATAAAACACCCTAAAATAGGGTGAAGTTGATAAAAATCGAGCAATTTTGAATGCTTAAATGTTAAAATTTCGTTGATAAGCTCGATTGCGCAATAGTCGCCTTTTTAAGGCATTTGTATGTATAGTTGTATATTTTGTTGCTAGTTAAACGCTACTACCGAGTTTTAACCATTTTCGCCACTTTATATGTCCACTTCCATACCCTTCGCCCAAGCCTAACGTTACAACCCGTAAAGACCTCTTGATTTACACTTGTTTGCATGTTAGTTGGTGGAGACGAGATCTTATGACAAGCTTATGATATTGCATATTTCATTGACGAGGCATTGAGTGTTTGCACATACACATTTTATGTATGTTTCATAAATAAAACCGAGTGTGTGTGAACATTGTGAGTCGTGTGAAGATTAACATGTTGAGTCAATTAAATGTGAAGTCACGGCTTTTTGGTTGTCGCTATATAATTGCATATGCTTGTTGGGTTTGAGTTTTTTGATGTTGTCTTTCGACAAACCGGCTAACCGTTTATAGTAGTTTTCAATAAAATAGTGTGTAAATTATCGTTCTTGTTTGTTTCTGTCTTTTATTGCTTTTTAGTTCAGCTTGCTTGAGGACAAGCAAGGTTCAAGTGTGGGGAGATTTGATATTCGCTAATTTACACATATTTTAGTCCCCCGTTTTACCCCTATTTTATGCGTTTTCGGCCGTAAAACCGTCATTCGGATACTTAATTATCTACACTTTTGTTTACAGGCCTAAAACAGCATACCAGACAAGATGATAGCGAAAACGAGGACTTTCCGGACAAAACGACGAAGCTGCGAACCTTCTGTTAGAAAACTGACCTGGGCGTGTGGAACGGTCATGCAACCTGATGCACGACCGTGCATCTCCGATACATCATGAAAGGCCCGGCAGTGAACGAGGGTGCAACTCCGCGTGCAGGGCATTGAAGGCCAACCCGGGAATGCACGGTCATTCCAGATCTTGCACCCCGTGCGTATCCGATGATCCAGCCAACCTCGGAACTGAACGACCAGTGCGACCAGGCGTGCAACAGGAACCCGGTAATGAACGACCGTGCCGTATGAAGAACGGTCGTGCGATATCGAATCTGGTCAACGATCTGATGACATCATGCAGTATGGTGGACCATCCCCAATAATTGCTTAAAGTGCACGGTCGTGCCACAGGAAGAACGACCGTGCAACATCGAAAAAATATAAAAACAGAAGAGAAACATTCTGTTCGGAATTCTGGAATTTTGGGAGTTTCACAGGCGATTTTACAGGCTCCGGAGGCTTTGCTTTTGACCCGGATTCAAGCCACATTGTGCCGTTTAGCTCCATTACTATCCGGATTCTTAATCTTATGCTTGTTTATGGTTTGGTTTTCTAATCTTTCCATGATTTTGTTAATCTTTCAAGCATTTAGATTAATGTTTATGTATTATTGTAGCCTTTGGGCAAAAACACAACAATCCCTTGCTTGATTATAACCATTAGTGTGTTAATCTTTGTTTGTAATGACATTTGGAAGTATTTTCTATGTTAATCTTTGATGATTAGTTTGCAACCTTGTTATTGATATTGATTTCTTGATTATAAGTAATTATGTTGGACGATTGATGCTTGGTTAGTTAAGATAGTTGAAAAATGAAGCTTAATTAATCTTGTATTAGTAAACTTTGAACTTGGTTAACTAGTTTAGCTTGGTTTAAATGTATGCATCATGATACTAGAAATGGTTAGTGATTTAATAAAATGTAATTATTGTTAGTCAAGATAGCTTGCCGTCACGTAAGGACCTTAACGGGTTAGATGGTGTCGTTATAAATTCTTGCCATGATTTGTTAGCTTAGTTAGTAGTTTAGGCCAAAATTGCTATCTTGGTGAATTAATATGCAAGATTTGTAAAATGAACTCGGTTGTGATTTAATCTAGTTTATGCTTGTCTCGGTGGTTGCATTGTGTTTATCGGTGTTGCTTTCCTTGATTAAGTGCGGTTAGAAAACTCCTAACGGATGACTAACTCATTTTTAAGAGATTTTCATAGACATTTATCAATTGCACGTTAAAGAACAATTTTAGGTGGTTAAAGTGTGTTTATCGTTTTAGCTTTCCGAATGATTGTCATGTTAGGATTCCCGAAAGGGATACTAATTGTCTTAAATTGGAAAATTGACCGAATGCTTCTAGTGCCAAAACCGACTTAGTTGACATGCTGTGGTTGTGTATTAAGCAAGGCTTTTTATCTATTATCTATTATGTTTTTATTATGTATTTGTTTACGTTTACTTTAGTTTTTATAAAATCAAACAACTTATGTTTTTACCGGTAGTTTAGTGACAAAGGTCTAGTATTATTCCTCCGCCCATTTCCTTGGATCGATACTTGGTTCTTACCGATACTTTACTACATATATGACGGGGTACACTTGCCCTTTCGTGTGTGTTTTGATGTAAAAGTAATAATCACTTTTATAAATTTAAAACCGAATCGTGTGTAATTTCATTGCAAAATTATGTATATATACGCACACGTTAGTGATCCCACCTCGCAGACCGCCACCCAGCAAGCCTGAGTCTGGGGGAATCCGCTACCGTAGGGGCATTGGGAACGAGCAAGACTCGAACCCGCCACCTCCGGATTAGAATGCGGGTTGGTGGCCATTGGGCTGACACCCAATGGTTTGGCATTTCAAGGTTGAAGAATGGTAGTTCATTACTTACAACCTTCCATAAGGCCATGATGGTATTTTTTTTTATACTCTAAGCCTGTAAGAAGTAGATCTTACTCACATGCTTGAGGTACAACCCACATAATCACAAGTATGTTGCAAATTAGCAAGTGTTGCCATGAGACAATATTAGGCTATGTTGAGAATAGTAACCAGGTCGTACGAGATTTGTCGTACGTTAGTTTACCTTGTAGGTTATGATGAGTCAATGTATCTAATTGAAAACTTAAGATGTCATATTGGCATGGCAAGGTTCAAAGATGGCAGTTCATTGCTTGCAACCTTACCTGCAACCATGATGATATCATTATTTTGTTTACTTTGAGCCTTTTAGAAAGATTTTTATAACTCATACGGTGTTAAAATAAGGTGTGGACATAGGAAGATTACTTTCGGTAAAATTTCATTTCATTTCTTAATATTCCGATTTACTAGAATTTACAACTAATGGCTTAATCATTAGACCTTACTTCAATGAGTTTTAAATCAGCCTACGTTTTTTTAAAGAAAGAAGGTCGGGGTCAAAAAAGTATAGCGAATGGCGAAGGAAAAATGGGTTCCAAAACAAGACCGATCGGCCATGCCATTTGGAGAGCCGTCTTAACGCACACGGGATAACTAGTTGTGTCACGAAGATACATTAGCATATGTTGAGTGTGTTAGGCTTAACCATGTAATTTAGAGAAAAAAAATGACGTTGTACATCTTTTTAAAAGGTTTGTAATAGCAATATTACTTTGAATGTGTTGTGTTTTATTTTAGCTACTATAATGGCAATTAGACTTTAAATATGTTGTTTTTAAAAACTGTCATTGTTTGTAGCGAACACCCCCCCCCACCCCCCCCCCCCCTCCCACACCCCACCCCGCATTGCGGCGGGGACTAATTCAAGTTGTATAACAATATTGTAAAGCAAGTTCTAGGAAGCCGAAAAGTCGCTAAGTAATCGCTACAAGGTAAGCTGTCAAGACGATTTTCTTCAACTCCGCCTAATCACTGGGAATCAATCAAAAACTGTCAATCTCGGCCAGAATCGGATTTAGTTAGTGAACTTAAGCCGAGTTTGACTTAAAAGTTAAAATATAATTCCTATGTCTATATTAAAGATTGAATATTATTCTTCATGGAATAAATGTAAATTTCTGAAATACTATTTAACTACGTAAGTTTTTATTTATATTGATTCACATATTTTTTTAAAATATTAGGAAACTTATGATAGTTGACATATATATAATTTTTTGAAAAAAAATTTCTTTACAACTTAACATATATGAGTACTCCTCGGGTACTTAGAGAGATCAAGTACTCGTAACTTTCCAATCGACCAACCTGTGAGCGTCTAGCGACGTCTAATACAATTGATGGATGCGTCTCAGAGTTGCAATGTGATTGTGGTTTTACGAAAATGTGAATTAGTTGGTTACTGATACGAGGAATATATTTATTAAGAGACAAAACATTGTTATTAATTTGGTGAAAATCTTATTGTTAGTGGAAAGTAAGTCGAGGTGGTCGTGTTCTTGCGCATTAGCCAGAGTGTATGGAGTTTGGTTAGCCAGAGTTAGTTGTTGTGTCATTTGTCTAAAGTAATTGGACGCCATTGACGTTACCTTCTAATCATGAATTTCAAGTACCAAGGATAATTTTTCACTAGTTCATCATCATTCAATTCTTTCAAAACTTTATTGACTTCCATTTTACTCATAAAACCTTTTTATTATTTTATTTCTACATATAAACTATTTATTCGAATTTATATAACTATTACTAAATATGTTTGGTCCTCATTCCTCAATACTAAATATGTTTAATTAACAAATTTTGCTTAGTATTATGTAATGATTAAGAGTTTGAGATTGAAAAAGGTTACCAAAATATCTCAAAAAGTTTAAGTGAAAATAATAATAATAATAATAATAATAATAATAATAATAATAATAATAATAATAATAATAATAATAGAAGACAATAAAAAAAGAAAGATAAGTGAAGATAATAATAATAATAATAATAATAATAATAATAATAATAATAGAAGACAATAAAAAGAAAGAGAGAGAATAGAATTATTATGCTTCTTAAACCATCCGTAGTGGGGCGTGGTTTTTAAATTTTTTTTAAAAAAAACGCCGGATAATGCCCCGTCCCCCATTACATCCGGCGTTTCCAGGCGTTATTTTCGAAAAAAAAATCAGTTTGCCGTTTTAATTAAAACACTGAAATTGTATTGGGGTGTGAGATTGGACCGTTGCCAAACGGTCAAATGTATTTAATTTTTTTTTTTAATTCAAAAGTTTACCCACTATATATATATCAACCCACTTTCTCCTATTTTTTATAAAAAAAACTCTTACATTCTCTCCTACTTACTCCTATTTTTTATAAAAAAAAAACCCACTTTTCCCTATTTTTTATACAATCATGCATCCATTCCGACCCCCTTTTGGTGTCCCCGCAAGACCCACGAACCCGAACACAACCCAACCGCAAAACCCGTATAACCTTCAAGACATGGACCCGAGCTTTTTAACGTACGCGGCTTACTTGAGTGGCGCCACTCCGTTTGTGCCTCCCACTTTCGGCTATGGTCAAGCCGGCGGGTCGCAACCGTCACAACAACAAGCCGAATCCGAACCCGATGTTGATGTCGTGCCGGATACGCAACCCGAACCGGTGCAAGAGAAATCGAAACGCGGCAGAAGGTCCCATAAGAAGAAGGAAAAGGACGAACCTCGACGTACAAAAAATACCATTAAATTAAATGGACGAAGGAAGAGGAATTCACGTTGACTCGGGCGTGCCTCGACATTTCGGAGGACGAAGAAACCGGTAACTCTTATATTTTTTTTTTTACTTATTTTTTACTTTTATTTTTAACATACAACTTATATTTTTACTTTTTTTTTAATTTATAGCAAACTTTCAAACGGGCCCCGTTTTTTAGGATAGGGTTCGTGCACTCTTTTTTAGCACGTGGGGTCAAGGCGAACATCGGGATAAAGATTCCATTTCTAGCAAATGGACCGACATCAACAACAAGTCTCACGCGTTCCAAGAAGTTTACCAACGTAACTACGATACTCGCCCGAGCGGTGAAAGTGACGTCGGGATTTTAACGAGGACTTTGGAGGAGTTCGAGAGGACGAAATGCCCTTTCACGTACTATAAGTGTTGGGATCTACTACGAAAAAGTCCAAAGTGGGCGCTAGTTAATCCAATGACGTCTAGTAGTAGACGTCGAGCTAAAAGGTCAAAAACATCATCCTCCGTTGACCCTTCAACTCCGACATCGGATGCCCGCAATGTCGATTTAAATGAGGTGGTGGACGTTGACGAGGAACTTCAAGAAGAGTTGACCTGACCGGCCGTAGAAGAAAGGATAAGCGAACCGGGAAAAAAACGGTCGGGTTGTCTTCCGATCTCGAGTTAAAGGAAGATTTAGAGGAGATGAACCGTCGTCTCCAAGACATTCGCGACCTCGGCCACCAACGTTATGAGATTACGAAAGAACGAGTGGCTGAAACCAAAAAGTTTAACGAGATGCAAGAGGCGAGGCAAATGGAAAGGGACATTGAGTTTTTGTCCAAACCTATCGACCACCTCCAAGGCGATACGTTGATCCTTGCGCAAATTCGTCGCCAAAAAATTCGAGAAAAATATGGACTCTAGATCATCTTCTTTTTTTTAACTTTATTTTTTTTTCGGTTTCTTTATTTTCTTTTTTTTCGGTTTTTTTTTTTATTTCAACTAGTGTAATTTTTATTTTAAATTAATGAAGTTTTTTATGTTTTAAATTAAAAAAAAATAATTGGGAAATGGTTGCATGGGGTTATTGGAATAATGCCCCACTACATCACTTTATGCTATAATGCCCTATGCTGACTGGGATGACACGTATCGAATAATGCCCTATGATGGGGGCATTATTTTAATTTACCATTATACATGTTCTTATCGAAAAGGTTTATTTGTAGTTACGAATTTAGAATATTCAGAGGGTTTGTTGATTCATTTTTTAAATCATACATAAATCCTTTCATTATTTAAAAATAGTTAACTTTCAAAATAAAATTTAACTGTTTTGTTAAAATCCTAACACAACTGGAAAATGGATATCACTGACTGGACATTATCCTTCAATATATATATTTTTTTTTTGAATGGCTAAGCTTTCTACCTAAGATTGAATCTTGGTAAATTACACCTTATAAGAATTGAATCTTGGTCTCTTCATAAGAGTTAATTTCTATTAACTACGCCAAAGTATTACCCGAGTGATTTTGTGATGTTAAAATTATGATTCTTTTTGTGGGATTTTGGGGATAAATTAAAGATGAAGGGTTTAATTTGAGAGTAGTATTTCTTTCAAAGAATAATGAGAGGGTCATCTGATTGGTCATCTGATTGGGGATAAATTAAAGATGAAGGGTTTAACTTGGCCTGCGTTTGGTGTGAGTCTTATGATGAAACAATAGAGCATATCTTGACTGGTTGTGGTATTGCTTCGGGGGTATGGAACTTGATTGCTGGTTGGTGTAAAATTCCTAGATCGTTTGTTTTCCATATTAAAGATTTGGTAGACCTACACGAGAATAGCGGAGTGGCGGGCATCAAGAAAACGGTTTTACACGGGATTAATATCATCGCATGCTGGAGACTATGGAGAGCCAGGAATGACAAAGTGTTTGGTAGCAAGACGCCTAATGTGACGGATTTGGTTGCGGATATCAAGACTGTAGGGTTTCTTTGGTATAAGCATCGATTTAAAGAGGGGGTAGTGGATTGGGTTAGATGGTGCTCTTTTGATGTAACGTAATTTCTTGGATTGTTTGTCTTGGTTTTCGGCCTCTATCTCCGTCTTGGTGATAGTTGTCGGTTTAATGAAAGTCTCTTTTCAAAAAAAAAAAAATCTGATTTTGAGCTATGATTCTATATATTGCAGAAGTCGCTAGGTATTGTTAAGTTGGTTAATTGGGAAGTTGCGAATACTCAGACATGATAAATTATAAATAAATTAATTTTTTAAAAATTATATATGTGTATATATGTATATGTATATATATATAGGATTAGGATCAAGGGAAAACCCCTACAAGTTGTGAGAACTTGGAGAACTCGGTCTTTCCGTACAAGTTTCGACCCCATTTTTTTACACCTCTAGCTTAAGACGTTACAAAGCCGGCTATAAAAAAATTTCAAAGTGTGTTTTTCGGCCGCTTACAACAGCTGTAAATTAAAAAAAAACGAACTTTTTTTAATTTATTTTGGAAAAGTTGATTTTTTTAGGATTTTTGGTAACAAAAATTGAAAAACAAGTTTTCGTAACACTACTAGAAAATTCGAAATTCCTGACACCATTTTTCATAGGAAATGTGTCACAAATCGCTTATAAGGCCGAGTTCTTTAAGTTCTCACAACTCGTATGAGTTTTCATTTTACGCTAACCCTGTATATATATATATATATATATATATATATATATATATATATATATATATATATATATATATATATATATATATATGCCAGTGAATGTACAATATGGCTTAACGTACATCATGTACGACAGATAATTACGCACGTTCATTTGAAAATCACGCATGATATAAACAAAAAAATCTAAATCACGCATGTTGGAAAACATTAATCAACATTAATCACGCATGATGAAAACATTAATCATGCACGTTATACACATAATCCCACACGTTATCGTACGTGATGTATGTTAAGCCGTATTGTATTTTACACTTTTCTTATATATATGTGTGTCAAATAACATAATTATAACAACGTACATGAATAGCAATATACTTAAAAACAAAAGCATATGAAAAGTTTACTAAATATTTACGTAAATAAGCAGTCACCTTATCACTATCTAAACTTGAGTTAGTTATCGAGGCTTCTAAATTCTTACGCCCAAATGATTCAACTCCACACCCTCCACTTAATTTCATTTCTAATTCAACTAAAGGTGATTGATGCCTTTTTCCATAACTAATCAACTTTTTAAATAAACATAATAATATATATATTTAATAAGCATTTCCAATTTAATAGAACAGATCATAACCTATTATTTAATATCTAATTATAAACAAGTCATAATAGAGTCGAGATAGATTAACGTATCAATACTATTTTTGTAGAGTTTTGTAGAAAGTGTAATTATAAAACATAATTAGAGAAATCATATCATTAGAGTGATAATATTATTATGTCAGCAATGTTTCATTTGCTCTAGTTAAGGAAAAGGAAAACGGGATTATCTTTTATGTAAGAACAAAAAGCGGTTAACTATAATAATATGTACAAGCTGGGAAACCAACCTGCAAGACTTGCGGCGAAGACCTACTCAAACTCGCATGGTCACGGGCTCTCAACCCCCTCCACCCTTAACAAATAGTGAAAATACCCTTAACCTGGATCCGCCACTGCATCTAGAGCATAATCATTATTGTTGTTATTGCATCAATTATAGTGACTAAAAGTGTCAACTATGTATTTTAAAATATTATGATTGTTTAATGTATAAAAAGTAAATAATGGTATACTTTATTCTGTTATGGTGTGTAAAAACTCAAGTTGAGCAAAATACCCACAACAAAAAGTAAATGGGAACCTTTGTTGAATACAATAAGAGAGAACCATCATTGAAGGTTGATTTTATATTCATTGATAACGAATTTGTAGTAGATGTATAACTCATCATTTTTTTCCAACTACTCACCTAAGGGTAGTTTTCTTATGTTAATTCAATGTTTTGTCCATGATAAAAAAACATGGTACATATGTTGTTTTCCTATTGGGCTAACGTTGGGTTGTTTAACTAAATGTTTCTTAACAATAATCCACTGTCATATTTTTTTTTAACGGCAAATTTAGATAACTGGGAGACCATTGGAGTATCATCGTATAACCAGCAAAAGCATTGGATCATATCCATAATGACAAATCTGAGAAAACTCCTTTGTGAGAATCGAACCCAAAATCTAATGGTCACTAAGTCTTATCTCATCCTCAAAATATTACTAGGTAATAATGCTTATAATGCCCTAATAATCCACTAACATCGATCTATGATCCTTCTCATTATAAAAAGCTTTGGAGTTTGTTTTTCTTATTATATTTTCTAATAGGCTACTTACTCTTATATCATTCTCATCTAAGCACGTTTAATTGTGATTTGTGAAGCTCTACTATGATTTACAACCAATGCATTCAAATTGTGTCGATGCTATTTAAGGTCGGACTTTCTTTATGAACCTAACATCTCTTCTGTTCACAACTAATATGAAATTTGTCGTGGACAAATAAATTTCTTTTGTAATAACATATTGCTAAAGTTTTTGTTAGTTAAACTCATTCAAAATTATTAAATCCATCAAGAAAAATAAAATGTGCAAAACTTGATTCAATGTTTTTTTTTTTAATTGCAATTATTTATGTTATTGTGACTTTTATTAGCTTGTATATTTGTGAAATCAATACACAGATTTTAGATGTCTTTTGATTTATTTTGTGAAAATGTTGTGAGTTTTTTCATGTCTTACTAAGTTAGTTTTATGCACTAGCGATTTTGCGAAGAAAAGGTTTTCCAATTATATTGTAGCTTTTGCAACTTTGATCATGGTTTAGGACTTTAGGGACACTATAAGCCCTCCTAATCCAAGATCTCACTCAGCTAAAGTCACCAACAGGTGTGCGGAATCCACCTGATGATTAACCATTGCAGATGAAACACTAGTATGCAAAGATTTGTGAGAGAAATCAAGAATACACTGAGTATTCTTGATGAAGATGAATGACGTCACTCACACAAAGCAGCCGTCAGACAAAAACACACACAATGATTAGGGTTAGGTGCACAGAATTTCACACAGAATCGCCACCTTGTCTATTCCACATAAAGGTATATATACAAGACAAAACCCGGACTTTCAAGACAAACTAGAAAGCCCGGACAAACAAACTACACAAAGCTCAGACCTTTTGTCCTAAACAAAACTCTGACCTTTTGTCCTAGACAAAACTCAGACAAAAGACCATCCTAAAACTTGGACAAAATGTCCTAGGATAAAGTTGGGACTAACTTTCAATGAATGTACAATAAAGACCCTATAGAATGGGAGACATGCACTTATCACCTAAAGTGCATTAATAAACTCCCCCTTGATCAGTGCATGGTCTTCATTGGACTTGAGATCTTCATCCTTTCATTGGTAACATGGGGGTCATGCACTTATCACCTAAAATGCATTAACAGACACTGATATTTCTAGCAAATTATTGTAATGTTTGTTATTTAATATACTTTATCAGGTCATTGTAAAGGCAAAGATTTTTATTGTTAGTGACGTCTATGAGCCCTAAGGGTGTAGGGAGTGGTTAGACACTTGAGAGTGACAAACTAAAAAATCAACTAATGAGAATGTGCCATGTCAAAGTGGTAAACTATGTTAAAAATGTTGGCAATGGTTTAGACAATGGTGAAGTGGTAAACTATTTTTTTTTTAAAAAGGAAAAAATTGTGATTGGTTCAGATTGGAATGGACCCCACCACACACCCCCACTCTCTCCCCTCTCCTCCCTCTCCCTGAATCGGTGTTCCCTCACCGATTTTTCTCCCCGAATCGGTTAAACAATTCGGTAAAAAGGTGGGCATTGGGCAAGGCATCGGTGTCGATGCTTTTGCCGACACCACTCTGAACCCCCTAATACGTCAATTTGTATCCTCGTTCTGATCTAAAGCCCGTTTTACATCAATAGGCTCGTATTCTCGTTTTGATCTAAAGCCCTAATACGTCAATTTGTAATTCAGAAAAAAAACTTAACTCCGTTAAGTTTTTTAACTGACGACCGATGGAGGAAAAATAGGTGAAAAGTGGGACTGGCATGGGGAATATTCAAAGGTGAGACTGGTAATGACCAATGACGTCTAATCGGGATTATTACATGTCAATTCCCCTTTTAATTATTACCTTTTTTAGAACCAAAGACCCGTCTAATCTAATCCTATTTCTACTCCACACACATAACATAATTCGAACTCTCAACCTCTACTTGAGCTCAACTCTAAACGAGCGGATCCTAAACAAGCTCGATCCTGAGCCTAAAACAAACTCGTTTAATAAATGAGCCAAGCTCAACCTTTGATTTTTGAGCTCGAATCAGCTCGCGAGCCTTACGAACCCATTATTTATATAAGTTTTAATTAATATATTAACTACATATTTATATAATATTAATAATAATAATAATTACTATTTATTAAATTATGAAAAAATAACAAAATAATAATAAATAGAATAACATAAATTAACTAACAAATAATAAATGAGCCGCGCTCGAGCGAGTTAGAGCTTGAAAAATTACCTACGAGCCAAGCTCGCGCTTTCATAAGTTAAACAAGCTCAAACTCGAGTCTAGTCTAGTTTAGGCTCGGCTCTTTTGCACCCCTAGGAGGAGAAACTATTTAACACACCAAGATATTATCGGGAAAAATTCCTTTTGATTTAAATTATTACTAGTTTAAGTACCCGTGTGTTACACGAGTTACTTAAAGTAAATTATATTATTTAATAGTGTTGACATAAAGTTTAAAGTGAAAAAAACGTTCCATTTTATAAAAAGCTCCAGGTATACAATCTTTTATTAAAATACTAATTTCTCTTTCTTCCACCTACACAACCCAACTCAACCCAATCTTTTATTAAAATACTAATTTCTCTCTCTTCCACCTACACAACCCAACCCAATCCAAATTTTCACCCACTATCACAACCCAACCCAACCCAACCTAAACTAATATTTTGTTATATAAAGAAGAGTAAACTGCCATTTTGGTCCCTGTTGTTTGGGCACTTTTGTCATGTTAGTCTAAATCTCAAACTTTTTAAATCTGGGTCCCTGTGGTTTCACTTTTATTGCCATTTTAGTTCAAAAGTGATATTTTAACAGAATCCCCAAATTAAACCCTCTGTTTTGTCCTTTTACTCAGAGGTATTTTTATCATTTTAAACACTAATATATATATAAATAAAATAGAAAATCTTCAAAACTCAATTTGATTATATATAGTCATCGTCATCACCATCCCAACATCTGCATCTGATATACGTTAAATTATACATGTTTTTATACCCTAAAACACTTCCGTTTTAAGCATTTTTGACCGAAAACACAACGTTTAGGTACTAAATTCGGTACTTTTATATTTTCAGGTCTTAAACATAGCATAAAGGAAAAATCTGATGAAAACGGACAAATTCTGATGCATTTCTCATAAGAATGGCAAAAATCTGATGAGCTGCCAGGTGTGGCACGACCGTGCCAACAGCGGCACTACCGTGCCGTTGCTCTATCACACCCCGATATTTCCACATATTACCGGTGGGGAGTATCGTGACGTAGTCGATGTCATCATGGTCAAACAACACAATATATAAATGCACAGCGGAAGCAAAAGATAAATATATTACATTCCGAATATAAAGAAATGTCAAAGTATTACAACGGAAAGTAAAGGATCCACAGGCGGATCAAATAAAAGAAAACTGTTCAACAGACTTTAGGGATCTAGAACTTGCAAGATTCCCTATTGATGCCCTGAGTTCCCAGCCAATTTAGTCCAATACCTGCCACTTAACCTTTTTGGAAAATACGTCAGTTTACACTGGTAAATACAATTAACTGACTCATTTGAAATTGTTTAAGAAAATTGATTTGAATGCGCAAGGCACAACATATCTTTTATAACTTGGGACAATTATATAAATAATCTTGTATACAGATTTACATGTTCATTATACATTCAAGGCCCGATGTAGAAACCGAGTCAAGATTAACAGACACGCCATAAGTATAGGCCCACAAGAGAGTGAGATACCGTTTCCCTTATGCACTGTCAGGGGTATGCCTACACCTCGTGCATAAGACGTGGCCATTTTATAATACAATGATGTCAAGGATATCCGGGACATGGTCATTAACCCCTAAAGGCTTTTATTTCAAACAATACAGATTAAAGCGTGTTACCTCAATACTTTAATCACAATACGACTAGACATTCAATACCCGACCAAGCGGTATGATTATAATACCGTATCCCAAGCCCGTATTGGGAAAATAAGTTAAAAGTATTTACCTGAGCTAGCAATGCAATTTATACTCAGCCGTATATTCTAGTCAGCAAGCACAAGTACTTCTACTGGGGCTCTCAATCTGGAACGAAGGTTTTATTAACCTATTAGATTACTAACGGGTCTTATTTAAGTCGTAACTTAGACCGGTTAGTTTTAAGGAAAGGTTTACGGTTCAAAACGCATGCTTAAGCGAAGACCGGAATAGAATGTGATTTAGACCCGACAAGTTTGGAGACTTGTATAATATGGGTAAACTAAACACGTTCTGAATTTTGAGATAAAAACGACAAGGTTTGACCCGTTTCGGCTAATTTATGCAAACTAGTTACATAAACCGAACCGAACGCGTAATTAGCGTAACGGGTAACCGTAAGAGTCCTATACAGGTTTCCTAAGTCAATATGCTTAAATATGTTGTGATATCAGTAGGATATCTCCCATTATGCCCAAACGAGTTTAATCTCATAATACGCTCCGTAGGGGTATTTTGGTCATTTATAAGATTATAAAAGAGATAAATTTTTAATTCTGAGACTCGGGTCTGAAAACATAAGTAAAATTAACTTATTTTAACAGAGGTTACATCAGTTGATGATAAGTCTTATGTGACAAAATGGTTTTAAACCCAAACTATGCGTTTAATACGCGTAAAAAGTCATTTTAAGCGATTTCCAAGTTATACCAGAAATCTGAGTTTTCTGATCAGATTAGAAAGTTCAAAATACTACATTTATTATATAAAAGTAGAAATTGGATTGGTGTCAAAATACTATGTAAAACTCATTTTATACATAAAAAGGGTATAATCGGTATTTACCAAATTAAGGCGACAGCCTTAGGTTATGAACAGTTTTAAAAATAATTAAAAATCTTTAAAAATCTGAAAATATTATATTACATCAGTGGTAAAAGGTTTGGTGTCAAAAATTGGGTTTAGATAGGCTTTATGCTAATTGCGCCGTTTAATTACTAAAAGGCGTTATAATTACGCTAATGGGCATAACTCCTAATCTAGACCTCCAACTGATGTGAAAATTTAGGGACAACTTTATAAATCAGTAATAAGAATTATTGTCCTTTGACATTTCCAAATTTCTCGTTTTATGGTCACAAGGGCATATTGGTCAACATTAGGCAATTAACGAAAACGCGTAAACGAATGGGGCAAACAACGAACCAAGCCCAGAGGGTTATACCAACATGTAACCTGGTCCTAAGGAAGCCTTAAGGCATTTCTAAACCTATCTAATTCGGGTCAGAACTGAAGTCAAAGCAAAAGTCAAAGTTTTGCGACTTTCGGTTCCGAACCGGGTCTAAACAGAAAATTGTCGGATCAAACAAGCTTAGATCAGTTCTTATACTTATTACCAAGTTATATGAGTGATAAAATAGGTTACAAACCTTCTACATTGTTAATTATGCGTTAAATCGAAGATTAGCATTCTGTTGACTTTTTATAAGCAGCTTTGACCCGACATTTGATCTAGTTAGAGTGCGAATCCGAGGGTGCCCTTTTAAGGGTTTATTGCCCACATAATTACCAACTTATAACTACCTCCAATTCGACTAATCATTGGACCATTAATGATTAATCGATAAGTCAAACCTTAATTACGACGGTTTGACTTCTAAGCTAAAACTAAGTAAGAACTCAATTAAGGAAGGTCAAGCATACTTACTAAGGTCTAATGCACGATTAGGGAGGCTTAGAGAAGGCTCTTGAGCTCCAGAGATGATCAGAAGAGGAGTTGTGAATGTATGATCAAAATGGCCAACATGAGGGTCCTTATATAGTGTTTGTGATTGCTCAAGATTGTGCCAAACAAGCCTACATTGGATCCCTGATGTTAAACATGTGTCCCTAATGCCTAAGAATTAGTTTAGGCAGCTCATGGAAGTGTAAAAGGGCAATATAAGTCGGTTATATGGCTGAACAGACAACCTGTCCGAGTTTTTGCATCTGGGGGTTTGACGCGGCCCGCGTAAGATCTTAACATGTCTTACGCGGCCCGCCTAAGGCATGGTTTCAGGTTCAAAACTTTTTCAGTTTGCACCCTTGGCTCTTGGTTCTTCGAAAGGTCATCCCATCTTTATATCTTGCATTTTGAGCCCCTCTAATTGACTTATAAGGGCTTCAAGTCTTAAACCTACTTTGTTAAGTCCTTGGTCACATTATGTTTACCCGAAAGGTCAAAAATTTCAATGTTGACGCTTTTAACCCCTCGTATACGAATATTGTCATAACTTCCTCATTCTTTATCGAAACTTTGTGAAATTTTAATCACTTATTCTAGTGAGCATAATTAATCATTACAAAGCTTCGGGTTTGCCAAAAGGTCACTCAGAGGTATACTCTAAACATGTTGACACATTTAACCCCCCGTAGTTTGTAATCTCTCACTTTCTTTCACAATTAGCTTCGTATGATCCATGACTTATTCGTTTAAGGGTATAAATATCATGTGGGGTTATTGTGAGGTATATTTATCCATTGTTGACACTTTGAACCCTTATATTCACATAGTTTCTTCGTTTGTCAACTTTAGTCCTTCTAAAGAGATCTTTTACATGTTTAAAGCTCATGACACGTGTCGATACATTATTGGACACGAATTTTAGAGGTGTTACATCCTCGCCCCCTTAAAAGAAATCTCGACCTCGAGATTTGCTAAAATGCTGAAAGTACTTTTTGTCGTGTAATAGACTTGACTTCTATAGCATACCTGGAGTCTTTCCAAGCTCCCAAGTTGACCTTTATAATGGGTACATGTATCCTTTTAGAGCTTCTTCACCTGTCGATCCTTAACCGACATAGGTTGCTCATTATATCATAAATCTGCATATCATTATGTGATAGTGCTTCTTGACTTATTGGCGAAACACATCCCTTAGTCACTAGTGTGCAATGTATTGCGAGCTCCGCCAAGCTCCTTAAATAGGTTTTAGCTTATAAGCTACTTGATCTTGTTACATTCGATTTCCTTCGAATGATTTTATATATTCAGAGCTTAACTAGCCTGAAAATTTAACAATTTGGCACACCCTTCCTGGGTGATATCTTTTGTTGAACCTTATTCCTTAACAAGAATTTAGGAGGTTTGCTACTTTCGTTAATTCTTGATTTTCTGCCGAATACTGGCAACTTACAGATGATTAGGGATTTGTATGACCTTATTCGTTGTTTCCAATGCAAATTTCAGATCCTGATAGTGGACTTCCCAAAGTCTCGTCCATCCAACGGATGTTTTGATATTTCATCTATACAAGGTCTCCAAAGGAGAAGTCTTGATGTTTATATATCAACTATTGTAGAAAAGCTTATCTTAAAGTGAGATGGTTACTCCAACCACTGCTTAACTAATTTTTAAGTAATAGCTAATCCTTGTCGTTAGTCGAACAAATTGACGATCCTGGGCAGCTGATGGAATTTCTTAATCGATGCCTAATTAGGGTTGCGGTAATAATGCATAGGCAGAATGAACCGTCTTACTTAATTAATTATACCGAACTCTCAGAATATTGAGTTAGGCTAAAAGAATCCTCTATTTCAAAACTTCCTTAATAAGGGTTTTCGACTCTTCCAATAATGGTACTAGCTGTCTTGGAGATTTCATAATAATGCAGCCCTAAATGGGATATAAATCTTAACTCTACTCGCCTCTCGGGAGGTAAACAGAGTAGTCTTAGGAGAAGATAATCAAGATACAAGGAGATTACATAGATTTTCCAAATCTCAGGCTCCAGTTCATTCATCCTTGCTTGTGTCAAATGAGTGACACATTTACGAGTCCACAGATTTAATCAAAGACACTTACTTGGAAAATTCCATTCTGGATATCTTCTTTGAATACCACTAGTTGGCTTTAGTATCATATGACCATTTGAATATCCTTGCGGTTCCATGCATTAAACCTCCATACTGATCAGCCATGGAAGCAATCTATGGAATATATTAAGATACACCAATCCTCATATGGCGCTTTTGTCATACCATTTGGTATTCGAAATCAATAGAGATCAAAGGGATATCAATTTCATATGATGATGTACTTTATCTGGAGAGAGGGTACATTAGGACTTTATGATTGAAGATTTCTGACAGGAATAGAAGAAATAGTTCCTGTGAATTTTCTACATGTAAGTTTTACCTTACAGGGTTTTTATGAAACGTTTTAAAAGCTTGCTATACTTATAGTTTATGAAGGATTCATTGGTATCCGAACCAAAATGAAAACTCTTAGCATTTAAATCCCTGATAAAATGTCAAGGAATGTACCTAAGGCCATTATTTATGAACTAGCTCAGGTATTTTAGGCGCTTTCATTCTTAGGCTTTCCTTCCTTAGCCGCATTTCCTTTGACAGATATAGGGCACGTGGTCTTGTTGTGGCCTTTCTCATTACAGCCGAAGCAGACTGCATTCTTCATGTCCTTGCAGTCCAACATTTTATGTTCCCTTGATTTGCAGATCCCACAAGCCCTTGGTTGCGATTGGGATTTTGGTTCGAACCTGCACTTCCCATAATGGCGCTTCTTGCAGGTCTTGCATACTGGTTTCTGGTTGGACTTTTGTTTGTTCTTCTTCATAGAGCTCTGGGAGTTATTTTCCTCCCTTTTCCTTTTTAGCTCATCTTTTGCATTTGAGGCATGAACAAGATCCTCCTTATGAGTAAGGAAATGTGGTCCTAGATAAAATTTGGAGCTAGTAGCATGGGGCTCCTTGAACTTTTTCACAGCCTTTTTCACAGCCTTCCCAACAGTTGCGTCTATCATAGTTTGAAGAACATCTTCGGAAATTCTAAGGCTCACAATCGTAGCATCATTGGCATGTGTCGCACCATTCATAACACGATCAACGGCTATCTTATCTGCGTTTGCCATACTCGATATTGGTTCCTAACACCAATAAAACAATTTCTTAGTTGTAATCCAACAACTGCTATTCTTCATCCTGATGGCCTTAACATATACTAACCATGGTATCTATAGACCATACAGGCTAATATAGTACTAACATTCTTAATGAATGTTATTTAATATATATTCATTATGTTTAGCCTAGGTCACGAAAGACCATCAATGGCATTTAAGGTTTGGACCTAATCCACCATCTTTTTGACAGGGGATCAAAATGTCACATCTGTCTTCATTATATTAACGAATTTTGGATAGCTTGAAAGCTTGTCATAAGAGTATCAGAAAAGAGTGATTCCTAATAGATACAAAATATCAATCTAAGATTTGTTGGAAGATTTTCTCAAGCATCATCGGCTGATACGTGGTCGAAAACTTGTTATCGTTTGTGCTTAAGTTGATGTTTTTACATAGCTTTTAATCTTGAATAGCCTACTTTTAATGGGATTTGTGTTTTACATGTCTAAAAGAGTTTAAGGAGCTAATCGGGAGCTAAACGGAGCACCGGGACGTGAATCGGATCAACCGGGGATGTGAAATGAACAAAACCGGGTTAATCACGAAGATTGGATGTGTTTTGGGAATGTTAATGGATTTAAAAAGAATATATTGGAAGATGGCATGATAGAGGGCTGAATTATGAGTACGTGGGCGAAAACGGGGAGTAAAACGGAGCTATAACGAAGAAGTTATGAAGAAAACAGTTTCGGACGAAACAGGAAAAACTAGAGGGCGTCGGGGACGGGCTCTAGAAAGTTCCGTCATGACGGGTGGTCCGTAGGACAACCCTTAAGTGCCTTAAAAATATTAAAATCCCATGCTTTACACGTTTAATTGTTTGAACTTGGTAACTACTAGTTGTTTGGATGTGCAGGTGCAAATGGAACTTAAAATGGAAGGAACACGGAGAATAAGTGAAAAAATCAATTTTTGGAATTGAAGAATTAAGAGGATAGCATGATAGAGGACGAAATTACGAGAACGTAGGCGAAAACGGTGAAGAAAACGGTGTTGAAACGAAAAAGTTATGCTGAAAACAAGTTTTCAGGCTGAAGCCTGCCGTAAGCTACGGCCATTGGCGTAGCTTACGACGCTCACTGGCACTTTTTGTCACCGTATGACAGTTTAAAGCCATCGTAAGCCATTCCAAGCCACCGTAAGCTACGGTGGCCACCGTAGCTTACGGCGCTGACCTACGTAAATGTGTAACTTCCACCTTTTAATGCGGATTTATGATGCCCTTTCAAGTCCAATCATTCCCATTCGGTTACATACACTTTGGAGACGAATTTTGGGTGTTCTTGAGAGCTTGAAACAATTTCTAAACATCTTGTTAGTGTTTTTAATTCCTATGAACATTGATATGTATGTGTTGATGATTGTCCAAGTCATGAGTGTCTAAACTTATGGTGATCATCTTTGGTTGAAGGTTATGTAAGACTTTGTGCTTGAATTCCTTATTTCTAGAATAACAAACTTTGTCTTTATGATTTATTTGTTATGGTGTGTGCTTGATTGTTTGTAAATTGTTGATTCTTATGTTAATCTAGTTTGAAACCATACGTTCTTGGTGTCGTTGGCAATCGAGATATCATGGGTAGAATTAGGATTGGGTAAGAGTTAATTGGTCATCGGGTAACAACCTCACGTTCTAGGAATCTGAGTACTTAGTTCCCTTTCATCACTGCAATTAAACACACATGAACTATGTCTATGTAGTTCTTTCTAGTGGAATGATAGCTTAAATGTCAAAGCAAACCGGAAACTAAAGATGGTCATTTGTCTCTAATTTGTTTACAACCAAAACACTTCCATTTTGCAATTAGATTAGTAGTCTTAGTTTTAAAAATCAACCAATCAAACCCACTCTTGAATTTATTTTATTTGCAATTAGATTAATTTAGTCAAGTTAGATATACACTTAGATAACACATATTCCACAAACTCCCTGTGTTCAATACCCACTTACCACTAGCTACTTAGTTGTAATTGGATTAAATTTGATTGTGACCACGACATCACGTCAAATTTTGGCGCCGCTGCCGGGGAGTAGTGCGCAACGTGTGTTATCTTGTGTATTAGTTTGAAAAAAAAATTAAAAAAAAATCCCAAAAAGATTTCTTTTATGTTCATGATTTACACTTGGTAGTTGAGTTGTGTTGTGCAGGATGACAGGGCATTACACAAATTTCAGCTTATTTACGTGTAGATTGTGCGGGGGTCCACGACATCCATGTATTGGTTGCCACGAGGCTCACTACAGGAGAGCACATGGAAAACCGGTGTCTTATGTTTCACAGCTTCCACCTCCATCATACGTTGACGATTATGAATCAGAAATGGAGGATGACTATTATTCATATGGATACGATCGGGAGGAGGAAGTTTATTATGAGGCAAGGATGGATAGTCTATGTTTTTGTTGCGGTCGCGATCACACTTATGATTATGATGTGTGCACGGTGTATTCAGAAAACCCAAAGTATTGGAATAAAAAGATGATGGAAGCGCGCATCTATAGACTGTATCAGGGATATCGACAATATCATCCCGAAGAATATTCTGAGCCCGAGGGTGTTTATGTTTATGAGACCGAGGAGGAAAAAGAGCTTGCTGTATTGGAAGTAACTTTGTCCCAACTCGAGCAATATTTAGCAACACCCAACCTGTCCGATGAAGACCGAATCAGCTGCTTAGTTTCTAAGTGTCATACTTTAAAATTGAATATAGAGATAGAAGAACGCCTCTCACCATTACCTGACAATATTAGAGATTATTCTCACATGAAGGAGGAGGTTGTGAAGGATAATACCACACCAATGAGTCCTTTATCTGATGAAGAGTCACTTGTAGATCAGATGATGTGTGCAGATTTTGAGGTAGAGCAGGCTGATGGGATGGATATGTGTACCGAACCTCTTCCCATATCAATGATTCAAATTAACAAGTGTGGGGAAGAGGGTTCGAGGAATAAGATGAGAAAGGTGAAACTACCAGACATTAAGGTATATGTCATGAAGTGGACTAGCAAAGCCCGTAGGAGCAGCTTTAACATGCCAAATATACTGACAAATCCATGGAGATGGCATGTAAATTTCCGGGCATTTGTTGGAAATGCTGCGGGTAAGTGTGCATTAAGACCACCATAACGAATATCAGGTATGGTCTGGCTGAAGACCTTTAAACTTAGCGCTCTCGGGAGGCAGCCCGAGGATGTAGAGTATTGTATTTGTGTTTTGTTTTGTTTTGTTTGGTTTTGTTTTGGTGTTGTGTTTGTGTTTTGGCAGGTTATTACGTTTCAATCCTCGCGGATGCAATGATTCAAGTGTGGGGATGTTTGGCAACATCCCCGTTGAGATATCGGCGAATCCAAGAGATATTTATGAACCGGTCCGATTACCGCAGCTGCATCACTACCAACACTGCTGATTTACTAATCAGGTTGTGTCTTGTTCTCATTTTGTGCACCTTTGTATATATTCATGTTTAAGTTTACGGTTGGGTGGTGTTTTGATGTGTTTAGTTTATGGGTTGTGAAGGATTGGTGGTGTTTCTAGTAATTAGAATAAAAAAATATAAAAAAATACAAAAAGAAATTTGTGGTTTGAGTGTACAAGCTTGTGGTTGGCGTTAAAGAGTTAAGTGATCAAATCCTCTCAAAACCATACATTGGGGTCAATGTATCCCAAGTGTGGGGATGGGAGGAAATTTTGAGGTTTTTAAAACTTTTTGTAAATTCAAGCGAAAATTGTCAAAATTTGAAAACTTGATGTTGTTCCACTTGACACACCGATACCCATTCCTAGTCTTTTCTTGGTGAGAATTTGAGCCACATATGATTATTATAGATAGTTCCTTGTTTTGAGTGGCGGTGTGTGTATTGTGTTAATAGAACTTGTGTACGAATTCTTGTTGAAGCCTAGGATTAGCATGCTTGTGAAAATGATAGGGGACTTTTAGGTAGCCTCGTCTAGATGTGTGAGAGTGTGGGAATTAGGGGTTGGACCTCATACGTTACATATATGAGCTTGGTATTGTGAGGGGTGGGGGTTTGGTCTTTAGAAAGCCATGTTTGAGCCTTATACTATTCGGTTGTGACCCAAACCTACTTCCTACAAAATTTTACCTTTTGAAATGACCCGGTTTAGGAGATTTAGTATGTAGTATTGATGTTCTTGTATATATTGTTGAGTTTGATGTGTTATGAAAAAAAAGAGAAAGAGAAAAATATGAAAAAAAAGAAGTATTTAGTTGCAATAGTAGTTGAGAATGTTGAGAAGTTGTGTATATAGTTGATGTTTGCTCTGTTTAGTAGTAGAAATAAAAACCGGGTCAAATCAATTAGCTCTTGCATATATATCCCACCATTTTCCTACCTTTACACATAGCCCCGTTATAACCCATAAGCCCTTTTGATTCATAAGCATGCTAGGTATTTGATAGGAGGAAACTTGATTTGTATACAAGCTTATTGTCGCACAATCACACACTTGCATTGAGCGTGTTAGCATAATGTTGCTAATATTACTTGTCACCGAGAGTTGTTGTGAGGGGTGTGTCTTGTGGTATGATAAAAAGTTAGTAAAAGGACGGTACATTTTAGCTTGGTTTGCATGTTGATCGCTTGTGGTTTTGAAATGGTTAGTGAATGAGTTGCTTGGGACAAGCAACGGGTAAGTGTGGGGATGTGACGGGTGGTCCGTAGGACAACCCTTAAGTGCCTTAAAAATATTAAAATCCCATGCTTTACACGTTTAATTGTTTGAACTTGGTAACTACTAGTTGTTTGGACGTGCAGGTGCAAATGGAACTTAAAATGGAAGGAACACTGAGAATAAGTGAAAAAATCAATTTTTGGAATTGAAGAATTAAGAGGATAGCATGATAGAGGACGAAATTACGAGAACGTAGGCGAAAACGCTGAAGAAAACGGAGTTGAAACGAAAAAGTTATGCTGAAAACAAGTTTTCAGGCTGAAGCCTGCCGTAAGCTACGGCCATTGGCGTAGCTTACGACGCTCACTGGCACTTTTTGTCACCGTATGACAGTTTAAAGCCATCGTAAGCCATTCCAAGCCACCGTAAGCTACGGTGGCCACCGTAGCTTACGGCGCTGACCTACGTAAATGTGTAACTTCCACCTTTTAATGCGGATTTATGATGCCCTTTCAAGTCCAATCATTCCCATTCGGTTACATACACTTTGGAGACGAATTTTGGGTGTTCTTGAGAGCTTGAAACAATTTCTAAACATCTTGTTAGTGTTTTTAATTCCTATGAACATTGATATGTATGTGATGATGATTGTCCAAGTCATGAGTGTCTAAACTTATGGTGATCATCTTTGGTTGAAGGTTATGTAAGACTTTGTGCTTGAATTCCTTATTTCTAGAATAACAAACTTTGTCTTTATGATTTATTTGTTATGGTGTGTGCTTGATTGTTTGTAAATTGTTGATTCTTATGTTAATCTAGTTTGAAACCATACGTTCTTGGTGCCGTTGGCAATCGAGATATCATGGGTAGAATTAGGATTCGGTAAGAGTTAATTGGTCATCGGGTAACAACCTCATGTTCTAGGAATCTGAGTACTTAGTTCCCTTTCATCACTGCAATTAAACACACATGAACTATGTCTATGTAGTTCTTTCTAGTGGAATGATAGCTTAAATGTCAAAGCAAACCGGAAACTAAAGATGGTCATTTGTCTCTAATTTGTTTACAACCAAAATACTTCCATTTTGCAATTAGATTAGTAGTCTTAGTTTTAAAAATCAACCAATCAAACCCACTCTTGAATTTATTTTATTTGCAATTAGATTAATTTAGTCAAGTTAGATATACACTTAGATAACACATACTCCACAAACTCCCTGTGTTCGATACCCACTTACCACTAGCTACTTAGTTGTAATTGGATTAAATTTGATTGTGACCACGACATCACGTCAAATTTTGGCGCCGCTGCCGGGGAGTAGTGCGCAACGTGTGTTATCTTGTGTATTAGTTTGAAAAAAAATTAAAAAAAAAATCCCAAAAAGATTTCTTTTATGTTCATGATTTACACTTGGTAGTTGAGTTGTGTTGTGCAGGATGACAGGGCATTACACAAATTTCAGCTTATTTACGTGTAGATTGTGCGGGGGTCCACGACATCCATGTATTGGTTGCCACGAGGCTCACTACAGGAAGGCACATGGAAAACCGGTGTCTTATGTTTCACAGCTTCCACCTCCATCATACGTTGACGATTATGAATCAGAAATGGAGGATGACTATTATTCATATGGATACGATCGGGAGGAGGAAGTTTATTATGAGGCAAGGATGGATAGTCTATGTTTTTGTTGCGGTCGCGATCACACTTATGATTATGATGTGTGCACGGTGTATTCAGAAAACCCAAAGTATTGGAATAAAAAGATGATGGAAGCGCGCATCTATAGACCGTATCAGGGATATCGACAATATCATCCCGAAGAATATTCTGAGCCCGAGGGTGTTTATGTTTATGAGACCGAGGAGGAAAAAGAGCTTGCTGTATTGGAAGTAACTTTGTCCCAACTCGAGCAATATTTAGCAACACCCAACCTGTCCGATGATCATTTGTCAAAGCAACACCCAACCTGTCCGATGATCTTTCTAGTGGAATGATAGCTTAAATGTCAAAGCAAACCGGAAACTAAAGATGATCATTTGTCTCTAATTTGTTTACAACCAAAACACTTCCATTTTGCAATTAGATTAGTAGTCTTAGTTTTAAAAATCAACCAATCAAACCCACTCTTGAATTTATTTTATTTGCAATTAGATTAATTTAGTCAAGTTAGATATACACTTAGATAACACATATTCCACAAACTCCCTGTGTTCGATACCCACTTACCACTAGCTACTTAGTTGTAATTGGATTAAATTTGATTGTGACCACGACATCACGTCAAGGGCGTCGGGGACGGGCTCTAGGCCGTCGCCGACGGGCTCTAGAAAGTTCCGTCATGAAAAAATGCCCGTAAACAGCCAAACAAGCCGTCGGGTGATTTCAGCAAATGGGGAGGCCGTCGCCGACGGGTCCCAGGCCGTCGGCGACGGGTTGTGGTTTCCTGAAACGCGAAAAATTGGGTATCTTTGATATAGGAACGATTCTAATTGGTCTTGGGGCATTCAACTCGGGAGTTACACTCCTTGGAAGGTTTGAATCTTGTTCTTGGAGCCACAATCACAAAACCATCACCAACCATTCCATCATCTTCATCTCTACAACCCGAATTCATCATCATCACACAATCAATCCTCAAACCCTAGTTCACCAATCCATTATCCTTCTCACCATCATCATTCCATAAACCCTAATTCTCCATCATTCCTTCATCCTACAAGCTTCAAGATGACTCCATCCGCATTCCAAGCATCCGGTGATCAAGTTGCATCAACCATGAGTGGCTAATCATCTTGGTTTCACCCCGACGTAGGTAGTTGTTAATTCAAGTGTTTCGAATTGTTCTTGTTTCATCTTAGTGACAATTTGTGTTTGGTTTTTGAAACTTTTGACAATAGTATTACATTTGTTACGAATTCATGAATTGTCGAACGATGTTAAAAGTTATGACTTTGTGAAACGGTGATATGTAATTGTATGTTGTCGTTGTTAGGATTTACTTGTGTTGATTACAAAGTGTCTTTTTGTCCGTTCTTCGGGACGTTGATAGTTAGTAGCACCTAAGTCACGGTACACTAAATCTGTTAATCGAATGCATTTGAGTTGAAACTAAAACTTGTAGAAACCCTAGGTTAACAATTACCGAAGCCGGGCGTGATTCCTTTTTATTATTATTGCTCTAGTAATCATTTTTCTTGTACTCGTTAATTAGTAATTGTTAATCTTTCTCATCAATCAGTTTAGTAAAGACAACCATACTTCTCAATTAAACAAAAACACAAAAATACTTTAGCAAGCTTCATAAATTGTGACAATTGTTTTAATTCATTCAAATCCACACACAAACCACATACTCTTCGTGGTTCGACCCCTTACTACCACTAACACATTGTTAAGGGTAATTTGGGCTTATAAATCTTATCTTTGACCGGAGCGCGACACTCCGATCAAATTTTGGCGTCGTTGTAGTATAGTGGTAAGTATTCCTGCTTGTCACGCGGGTGACCCGGGTTCGTTCCCCGGCAAAAGGTTCATTTAAACACTACACATTGAGGACAATGTTTACCTCAAGTGTGGGGATGGGGGAGTAGTAAAAGTTTTCAATTTTGACCCGTTCATTTAAACACTACACATTGAGGACAATGTTTACCTCAAGTGTGGGGATGGGGGAAAATTTCAAAAAATTTTCAAAAATTTCTTGTTTCAAAAGCGATCTTAAAAGCACAAGTAACTAAGTTAACAGGGGATGGCACAACCCATTTGGTCTTTTGTCATGGTCAAGCTCAAATTAATAGCATGACGGGTATTTAGCGGGTGGTTATTTGGGAATAATTCGCCTAAAGAACTAGCATTTTATGCATATCACATACCATACCCTTATACGTGAGGTTTTGAGCCACTTTTTTATCATAGATTTACATATACATGTTTCTTTGTTTGAGTGGAGCATTAGCCACATATTGTAGAACTTGCGACTTTTGATACGTTTGAGACCATAGACCGAATACAAGCACGAGAATGATTAAGGCATTAGGTAAACCTTTTCCGTTTACACCATTTATATATCCTTACCCAAAAAAAAAATATCCCTTAGTAGCCAATTTTGAGCCTAACCCTTTCGTTTGACCACCCTTTAGCCCATAACCTTAAAGCTTTTTGTTTTTAACCCGTGTGATGGAAATTCGATTATAGGAGTCAAGTTTGTATAGTTGTTTGTTTGTTTTCATATAAAAAAAAGAGAAAAATCGGAAAATGTTATGAAAAAGACGAGAAAATTGTTGAGAAAAGAACAAAAATATGTGTTCTTAGTTGAGAAATAAAAGGCGAAAGCTTGTTGCCTTCTAGTTTGATATTGGTAGTTAGTTGTGCGTAGATTAGTTGTTTTGTAATAAAAATCGAATTTGCATCACCTTAGCCACTTTAAAATATCCTATTTCCTACCTTTAGCCTAGCCCTGTTACAACCCGTTCAAAGACCTTATGACTTGTGCTTGATATTCGTGCTCGGTGGTGGAGAATGATTGAGTTGCAAGCCTATGCGGGTACGTGTTCTAATCGGTTTTGAGCGATTAATTGATTGAAGTGCTAATACATTATACACATTAGCCAAGTTATAAGCCGAGTGGAGAGAACATTGTGAGGGATGTGCATGACTTGTTAGTTTTATGGGCGGGTTAATCTTGGATAACCATTTTTTGTGATTAGTCACTTCACCGTTAAATATGTTGAAAATTGTAAACAGATTGAACTTTAGTATGACAATTAACCTTAACCTTCGTCTCGGGAATGGGGAGTGTATTCGTTGTTCGACCCACGTGAAAGTGAAAAAACAGATTTGCTTGAGGGCAAGCAAAAGACAAGTGTGGGGATGTGATACATGGTCGAAAACTTGTTATCGTTTGTGCTTAAGTTGATGTTTTTACATAGCTTTTAATCTTGAATAGCCTACTTTTAATGGGATTTGTGTTTTACAGGTCTAAAAGAGTTTAAGGAGCTAATCGGGAGCTAAACGGAGCACCGGGACGTGAATCGGATCAACCGGGGATGTGAAATGAACAAACCGGGTTAATCACGAAGATTGGATGTGTTTTGGGAATGTTAATGGATTTAAAATGAATATATTGGAAGATGGCATGATAGAGGGCTGAATTATGAGTACGTGGGCGAAAACGGTGAGTAAAACGGAGCTATAACGAAGAAGTTATGAAGAAAACAGTTTCGGACGAAACAGGAAAAACTAGAGGGCGTCGGGGACGGGCTCTAGGCCGTCGCCGACGGGATCTAGAAAGTTCCGTCGTGAAAAAAAGCCCGTAAACAGCCAAACAAGCCGTCAGGTGATTTCAGCAAATGGGGAGGCCGTCGCCGACGGGTCCCAGGCCGTCGGCGACGGGTTGTGGTTTCCTGAAACGCGAAAAATTGGGTATCTTTGATATAGGAACGATTCTAATTGGTCTTGGGGCATTCAACTCGGGAGTTACACTCCTTGGAAGGTTTGAATCTTGTTCTTGGAGCCACAATCACAAAACCATCACCAACCATTCCATCATCTTCATCTCTACAACCCGAATTCATCATCATCACACAATCAATCCTCAAACCCTAGTTCACCAATCCATTATCCTTCTCACCTTCATCATTCCATAAACCCTAATTCTCCATCATTCCTTCATCCTACAAGCTTCAAGATGACTCCATCCGCATTCCAAGCATCCGGTGATCAAGTTGCATCAACCATGAGCGGCTAATCATCTCGGTTTCACCCCGGCGTAGGTAGTTGTTAATTCAAGTGTTTCGAATTGTTCTTGTTTCATCTTAGTGACAATTTGTGTTTGGTTTTTGAAACTTTTGACAATAGTATTACATTTGTTACGAATTCATGAATTGTCGAACGATGTTAAAAGTTATGACTTTGTGAAACGGTGATATGTAATTGTACGTTGTCGTTGTTAGGATTTACTTGTGTTGATTACAAAGTGTCTTTTTGTCCGTTCTTCGGGACGTTGATAGTTAGTAGCACCTAAGTCACGGTACACTAAATCTGTTAATCGAATGCATTTGAGTTGAAACTAAAACTTGTAGAAACCCTAGGTTAACAATTACCGAAGCCGGGCGTGATTCCTTTTTATTATTGCTCTAGTAATCATTTTTCTTGTACTCATTAATTAGTAATTGTTAATCTTTCTCATCAATCAGTTTAGTAAAGACAACCATACTTCTCAATTAAACGAAAACACAAAAATACTTTAGCAAGCTTCATAAATTGTGACAATTGTTTTAATTCATTCAAATCCACACACAAACCACATACTCTTCGTGGTTCGACCCCTTACTACCACTAACACATTCTTAAGGGTAATTTGGGCTTATAAATCTTATCTTTGACCGGAGCACGACACTCCGATCATCGGCCAATTTCCACCTCGCATTAAATGACCGGAGTCCTAAACAGGCGGAGACAACAGTTCTCAACATTTATCATTCATTATAGAATCATATATGCCAGCATCAAATAAATTTCTGCATAAACTGCTTGATAAGGAAAGGTACCTGCTATATATTTATCATTCTGCACCATCTCCTGGGCGTTCATCCTGAAGACTCATGCATTGGTCCTCTTGGCCTCTTCGGGCTTCTTCTGATTTCTAGGGCAGTTAGTCTTGATATGCCCCTTTTCGTTGCAACTGTAGCAGGTTGCGTCCTTCAACTTCTTGCATTCCAAGGTTTTATGTTCCTTAGACTTGCAAATCCCACAAGGTAGAGGCTGAGATTCAAATCTGCATTTCCCGTGGTGGTATTTCCTACAGGTTTCGCACCTGGTCTTCTCACCCGACTGCCGGCTGTCTTTCTTAAACCTGAAACTCTTCTTATCCTCAGAGTTCCTCTTTGTCTTCTTATCGGAGCGATGAGAATCCTCATCCCCCCTTTTACGCTTTCCATCTTCAGAGGCTTTGGCAGCCTTGTTTCTGACTACATCGAGTGTAAGAGATAGCGACAGGTCTGCCGCTGACCTGAACGTAGTAGGTCTCGATGCTTTCACACTTGCCTTTATTTCTGGGGCTAGACCCCCAATAATGCGAGCTATACGCTTTGGTTCCGGCGTGATTAAGTAAGGAACCAATCGAGACATAGTATTGAAACTTGTAAGGTATGCTTGACAATCTAAGTTCTCCATGACTAATGTCAAGAATTCAGTCTCAATTTTCTCAACTTCATGTTGAGGATAGTAACTTTCTTTGATAAGAGCAACGAACTGACCCCAAGTCATGTTGTACAAAGGGATCTTCCCCGTAGTTTGGATCAGTGATCTCCACCATGCTAGAGCTTCTCCTTTAAAAGATTGTGAAACAAACTTCACAATGTCTTGCTCTGCACATCCACTGATGTCAACAACAGTGTCCATCTCATCGAGCCACGTCATGCAGTCGATGGCTCCTTCTTCTCCTGTGAAGTCTCTGGGCTTGCAGGAGACAAAATATTTATATGAGCAGGTCTTAACTGGTGCCTCTTGATGAAACACCACATGTTTAGATGGGACACTCCTTTGATTTGATGAGTTATGAACATCGTGCTCCCTTGACTCATGTGATTTAGAAGGGGGCTTAATACGAGCCACAGATAGAGCCTTAGAGTGTGTACCACTTGATTCATCATACTGTCTATTGAGAGCTCGTGTAACGGCATTATCTATTAATGACTGCAGTTCCGCACCAGTCATATTAACTCTGGTAGCATCATTATTCTCCCTCAGGTGGCTGTTGACCTCATCCGATCCAGCCATGTAGCTTGATTGCTACATAAACATTGACGATGATTCATTCAGAGGTTATTATGGATTCATCATTTTCGATGATTCATCAACCATGGTAATATAAACCATATTGGTTAATTTGTTAGTTATATTTTATTAGTATTTTAATTTATCCTAGTTATAAGACATTAAGGATATCAAAGTGGCGCAAAAGGCCTAGTCACAAGGACTGTTTTAATTTATAAGCCATGATTTCAGAGAATCGAGGCATTAAGGTTTGAACATATTTCATTACCTTTTCTTGACAGAGAGTCAAAGACTTCAGCTGTCTTTTGTCCCTTAGGACAATAAGTATGGCCCGTAGGCATTTCATCACTTATGGATGTTTATAATATGATCATCTTCATTTGATGATTTAATCCATGATTTCTAAATCACTAGGCGAGATAAGGGTTTGGAATTTCCCAATATAAAGATGACAAGTGTGATTTTATCGCATCACTGTTGTCAGGAGTGTTGACATGTTTTCGGATGTTAACACGAATCTGAATCTCTTTTAAACAGGTTTTACCATCATAGTTAGGTCTTTAATGACATGCAAGCTAGGTTTTACCCGTTAAGATTTTTTTTTCAATATATATACTGGTAGATCAATTATGAAATGGAATAATAATTTGATTTATTTCATATATTATTTTCATAAAATGATAAAATGGAATTCAGATAAAATATTCAAATGATTTTAAAAGGAGTATATAACTGCCCTAAACGGGACTTGAAAGGAATGACGTTGTCCACGAAGGGACTAAAAGATAGATACGTCCTCATAAGGACTATTAAGGAAACGATCTTCAGCAAAAGGAGTTTTCTTCTTTACTTTATTTCTGAATGTTTTCTCCTTGGACGCACGTTTCATCCTAGCCGCGGTACGAAGCTCAACATTTCAAGGCTCCGAGTGTGGAGAATTTCTAATACGACTTCTTCACTTGGCGATGTATCCAATATATAAAAAAATTGGAAGCAATAATTTCCAGATTAGGAGTAAGAGTATTCCTATGTTAAGTCTAGACTCAGAAGGTCAAGGAATGTGCTACTGTGTCATTGAGATTAAACACTAAGGGCTAGTGTTTAATTCACTCAATGTTGGCTCTGATACCAACCTGTCACACCCCGATATTTCCACATATTACCGGTGGGCCTGGTGGGGAGTATCGTGACGTAGTCGATGTCATCATGGTCAAACAACACAATATATAAATGCACAGCGGAAGCAAAAGATAAATATATTACATTCCGAATATAAAGAAATGTCAAAGTATTACAACGGAAAGTAAAGGATCCACAGGCGGATCAAATAAAAGAAAACTGTTCAACAGACTTTAGGCATCTAGAACTTGCAAGATTCCCTATTGACGCCCTGAGTTCCCAGCCAATTTCGTCCAGTACCTGCCACTTAACCTTTTTGAAAAATACGTCAGTTTACACTGATAAATACAATTAACTGACTCATTTGAAATTGTTTAAGAAAATTGATTTGAATGCGCAAGGCACAACATATCTTTTATAACTTGGGACAATTATATAAATAATCTTGTATACAGATTTACATGTTCGTTATACGTTCAGGGCCCGATGTAGAAACCGAGTCAAGATTAACAGACACGCCACAAGTATAGGCCCACAAGAGAGTGAGATACCGTTTCCCTTATGCACTGTCAGGGGTATGCCTACACCTCGTGCATAAGACGTGGCCATTTTATAATACAATGATGTCAAGGATATCCGGGACATGGTCATTAACCCCTAAAGGCTTTTATTTCAAACAATACAGATTAAAGCGGGTTACCTCAATACTTTAATCACAATACGACTAAACATTCAATACCCGACCAAGCGGTATTATTATAATACCGTATCCCAAGCCCGTATAGGGAAAATAAGTTAAAAGTATTTACCTGAGCTAGCAATGCAATTTATACTCAGCCGTATATTCTAGTCAGCAAGCACAAGTACTTCTACTAGGGCTCTTAATCTGGAACGAAGGTTTTATTAACCTATTAGATTCCTAACGGGTCTTATTTAAGTCGTAACTTAGACCGGTTAGTTTTAAGGAAAGGTTTACGGTTCAAAACGCATGATTAAGCGAAGACCGGAATAGAATGTGATTTAGACCCGACAAGTTTGGAGACTTGTATAATATGGGTAAACTAAACACATTCTGAATTTTGAGATAAAAACGACAAGGTTTGACCCGTTTCGGCTAATTTATGCAAACTAGTTACATAAACCAAACCGAACTCGTAATTAGCGTAACGGGTAACCGTAAGAGTCCTATACAGGTTTCCTAAGTCAATATGCTTAAATATGTTGTGATATCAGTAGGATATCTCCCATTATGCCCAAACGAGTTTAATCTCATAATACGCTCCGTAGGGGTATTTTGGTCATTTATAAGATTATAAAAGAGATAAATTTTTAATTCTGAGACTCGGGTCTGAAAAAATCAGTAAAATAACTTATTTTAACAGGTTACATCAGTTGATGATAAGTCTTATGTGACAAAATGGTTTTAAACCCAAACTATGCGTTTAATACGCGTAAAAAGTCATTTTAAGCGATTTCCGAGTTATACCGGAAATCTGAGTTTTCTAATCAGATTATAAAGTTCAAAATACTACATTTATTATATAAAATCAGTAGCAATTGGATTGGTGTCAAAATACGATTTAAAACTCATTTTATACATAAAAAAGGTATAATCGGTATTTACCGAATTAAAAATAATTAAAAATTTGTAAAAATCTCAAAATATTATATTACATCAGTGGGTAAAAGGTTTGGTGTCAAAAATTGGGTTTAGATAGGCTTTATGCTAATTGCGCCGTTTAATTAATAAAAGGCGTTATAATTACGCTAATGGGCATAACTCCTAATCTAGACCTCTAACTGATGTGAAAATTTAGGGACAACTTTATAAATTAGTAATGAGGATTATTGTCCTTTCACATTTCCAAATTTCTCGTATTATGGTCACAAGGGCATATTGGTCAACATTAGGCAATTAACGCGTAAACGAATGGGGCAAACAACGAACCAAGCCCAGAGGGTTATACCAACATGTAACCTGGTCCTAAGGAAGCCTTAAGGCATTTCTAAACCTATCTAATTCGGGTCAGAACTGAAGTCAAAGCAAAAGTCAAAGTTTTGCGACTTTCGGTTCCGAACCGGGTCTAAACAGAAAATTGTCGGATCAAACAAGCTTAGATCAGTTCTTATACTTATTACCAAGTTATATGAGTGATAAAATAGGTTACACGCCTTCTACATTGTTAATTATGCGTTAAATCGAAGATTAGCATTCTGTTGACTTTTTATAAGCAGCTTTGACCCGACATTTGATCTAGTTAGAGTGCGAATCCGAGGGTGCCCTTTTAAGGGTTTATTGCCCACATAATTACCAACTTATAACTACCTCCAATTCGACTAATCATTGGACCATTAATGATTTATCGATAAGTCAAACCTTAATTACGACGGTTTGACTTCTAAGCTAAAACTAAGTAAGAACTCAATTAAGGAAGGTCAAGCATACTTACCAAGGTCTAATGCACGATTAGGGAGGCTTAGAGAAGGCTCTTGAGCTCCAGAGATGATCAGAAGAGGAGTTGTGAATGTATGATCAAAATGGCCAACATGAGGGTCCTTATATAGTGTTTGTGATTGCTCAAGATTGTGCCAAACAAGCCTACATTGGATCCCTGATGTTAAACATGTGTCCCTAATGCCTAAGAATTAGTTTAGGCGGCTCATGGAAGTGTAAAAGGGCAATATAAGTCGGTTATATGGCTGAACAGACAACCTGTCCGAGTTTCTGCATCTGGGGGTTTGACGCGGCCCGCGTAAGATCTTAACATGTCTTACGCGGCCCGCCTAAGGCATGGTTTCAGGTTCAAAACTTTTTCAGTTTGCACCCTTGGCTCTTGGTTCTTTGAAAGGTCATCCCATCTTTATATCTTGCATTTTGAGCCCCTCTAATTGACTTATAAGAGCTTCAAGTCTTAAACCTACTTTGTTAAGTCCTTGGTCACATTATGTTTACCTGAAAGGTCAAAAATTTCAAGGTTGACGCTTTTAACCCCTCGTATACGAATATTATCATAACTTCTTCATTCTTTATTGAAACTTTGTGAAATTTTAATCACTTATTCTAGTGAGCGTAATTAATCATTACAAAGCTTCGGGTTTGCCAAAAGGTCACTCAGAGGTATACTCTAAACATGTTGACACATTTAACCCCCCGTAGTTTGTAATCTCTCACTTTCTTTCACAATTAGCTTCGTACGATCCATGATTTATTCGTTTAAGGGTATAAACATCATGTGGGGTTATTGTGAAGTATATTTATCCATTGTTGACACTTTGAACCCTTATATTCACATAGTTTCTTCGTTTGTCAACTTTAGTCCTTCTAAAGAGATCTTTTACATGTTTAAAGCTCATGACACGTGTCTATACATTATTGGGCATGAATTTTCGAGGTGTTACATGCTCCGATCTCAGAAGCACTGCCAGTGCGATCAGGAGTGCCAACTGTTTCTCTGGCCGCACTACCGTGCCACCCGAGGCATGACCGTGCCAATGCCAAATCAAGGCTTCTGACCAACATTTCTGATGAACGGCACTACCGTGCCACCCGCGGCACTACCGTGCCGATCTGCTGACCCAAGCAACTTGTCCACTAGTCCACTTGGCTGAGGCGGGATCGCTGAAACTGACGTCACCCGACAACACCTGCCGCACAACCGTGCCAAACTCGCACGGCCGTGCCGATCTGGAAATCTCCTATAAATAGCAGCATTCGCTACTTGTTCAAGTGTTGGGTTTTTCTCCATGTTTCTGGGCGATTTCTGGGTTCCGAAGTAGTCCTGATTAGACCCATTTGAAGCACCAAGATCGAGTGGAAGCATAACCGATCCAACCCGTCAATTCCTTGCTTGTTTATGGTTCGATTCCTTGTTCTTGAACATGTATTCTGATCATTTTGCAAGTTATGAGTTGATGTTAGTTTATGTTTAATGTAGTTTATGTAATAATAGTTATAAACTTGTTTCTTGAATGAACTTTATGTTGTAATCTTGTTTATATGGAACTTTAGTACTTTTTCATGTTTGAATCTTCATAATTATATAATGAACGTTTCATTGATGTTGAGTTCCTGATTATGTTTGATTATCTTGGATAATGAATCTGTGGTTAGTGGGATGGTAACTATTTCTTGATTAATCGCTTGTTTGTAAACTTGTTTACACCATGAGACTCGAGAGTGGTATTGGTTTTATCTAAGATATATCTTATTTTGATTAGGAATACTTTCTTGCACGTAAGGGTTCTAACGAATTATATGGTGTTGATTACATGTTCTTGCATGTGGTTTATGATCCTTGTTTAGTAGTTTTGGTCTGAAATTGCTGACATGGTAGATTTGTCTTCAAGACTTGTAAAGGTGAAATATGTTGTTATATGATCTACTTAAATGCTTATCCTCGTGGCTGTATTGTGACCATCGGTATTGCTTTCTTTGATAAGTGAGGTTAGAAAACTCCTAGCGGATGACTAATCTATCTTTAAAGATTCATATGAATAAATATCAATAGCTCGCTAAAGAATGATTTTAGGTGGTTAACGTGTGTTTATCACGTTAACTTTCCGAAGAAGCATCATGTTAGAACACTCCTAGCGGATGACTAACTGTCTCGAAATTGGAAAATTGATTAAGTGCTTTTGTGACATATTTGATAGATAACATGTTTAGGTTGTTTGTGAAACAAGATAATAGTATATTTATGTTTTAGATGTAATTTAGATAACTTAGTTAGATAATCATTCACCTATCTTTTTATCTGGTAATTTAATGACAAAGATTTAGTACATTATAACGTCCGTGTTCCATGGATCGATATCCGGCTCTTACCAATACTTTGCTACATATATGACGGGATACACTTGTCATTTGTTGTGTATGTTTTAATGTTAAGGTATAAACCATTTTTATAAATATAAAACACATTTCGTTGCATGTGAAGATACTGTAAATAATTGTATACGAACATGAACGTCAAGTTTTTGGCGTCGTTACCGGGGAATACGGCAAAATTAATGAAACAATCTGAGTCATTATTCTACCGGTGAATAAATTGTCAGTAACTGTTAATACTTGTAAATTTCTGTATTTATTTATTTTCTTATTTACTAACTTTTCTTTTTCTATTTTACTAACTCGTGAATACCTAGCCTGGCACGCCTACTAGGACTAACTTTACTAACTCAACTAACCAGCTAACATCACTAAGTTATTACTAACTTTTTACTAACTCTTTAACTAACATTTATTTCCGTCTATTTATTTGATTCAGTTATGTGTTCAGATTCGAACCATTTATTGGCAATCATTTAATTCAGTATTTTAATTTATTAACGTTCAGTTATTTATTTACTTATTTAGTTATTTATTTATTTCTGTCCGTTTAATTATCTGTTCATTCATTTAATTATTTTACTCATCTGTTTATTTATTTACTTCATAAAAATAAAATATAACTTTCTGATAAAATCATCAGATTTTCTGATGAATTCCAATGAATTTATCCGATTTTCTGATGGATTCTGATAAACCCATTAGATGTTTCAAAAACAGTAGTTTTCAATTCTGATGGAACGAAAGCTTTCATCAGATTTTTATCAGAACTTTATCAGATATATCAGAATTTTCTGATATGTATATATAAAAAAAGAGGGGGTTTTCTCAGGATTCTGATGTTCGTCATCAGAAATTCTGGTAAAACAATATAAAAAAACAGTTACCGGATGTAAATATGTAATTAAGCCAGTAAATATTTAATTTGATTTGTTTAAAAACTGTATATTTGTATATTTTGTAATAATATTATTATGTATACTTATTTCTTATATTATTATTATGTTCTTTTTTCTGTATAATGCCTTCCTTTTTACGTGCAGGCTAATGTCCACGCCCCCTGCACCCGCTAACGCTGAGCTAGCCAACGAACCAGAAAATATTCTAAGAAGAAGTAGGCGGCTTCGCGAAAGATCACTTGTAGTTGCACAAAGGATTGCGGCCGCAATCGACGAACCAGTGATTCTTTCTGATAGCGAGAGTTCAGAGGACGACACATGAAGCATTATGGCAGAAGACGGCCAGCCTCTGAATGAGACCGGCCGTCCAGGAGGAGAGGGCTTGCTATCGAGCATCGCCCGACCTACTATAGCAGCACCGAGTTTTGAAATTAAATCTAGTATAATTAATATGTTGCAAAATTCTGTGCAGTTTGATGGGAAGGATCACGAAGATCCAGGTCGGCACATCGCATCATTTCTCGAGGTGTGCTCGACTTTTAAAATTAGAGACGTCTCTGAAGACGCAATTCGTTTGCGACTCTTTCCATTTTCTTTGCGAGACAAAGCCCGATCTTGGCTTTTGTCACTTCCAGCAGGTTCCATCACGACTTGGAATGAGATGGCCGATCTTTTTATGCAAAAATATTTCCCGCCGGAAAAGACAGCTAAGCTTAAGAATCGTATTATGACATTAAAATAGGACGAAGGCGAATCTCTACACGCTGCTTGGGAGAGGTTCAAAGATCTTTTGATCGATGTTCCACATCATGGGTTGTCCAAAAGGCAACTTGTGTTGAACTTCTACCAAGGACTCAACTACGACTCACAAGAACGTTTAGATGTATATGCAGGAGGCGATCTTGGAACAAAAACACCCAACGAAGCCTATGCAATCATAGAGAAAGCTACTTTAAAGTCGAGTTCTCGCCACGGTGGAGTGCGAATCAAAGCATCATCTATTCCTGGAGTTCATCAAGTGGATACATATACGGCTCTTGCAGCACAGATTGGAGCTTTGGCAGCAAGATTTGATCAAGCTCAGAACGTTTTGCAGGTACAATCATCATGTGAGCTGTGTGGAGTGTCACACGAGCCAGGTACATGTGAGCAAGGTGTTATGTTTACAGGCCACGAAGAGGTGGACTCTTTGGGCAATCAAATTAGGCCCCAAAATAACCCCTATAGCAACACGTACAATCCGGGTTGGAGGAATCATCCAAACTTTGGGTGGAAGGCTAATTCCAATAACCAAAACCCACTCGGATATGCTCAACGCGCTCCCGCACCACAACAGTCTCAGGGGCAATCCTTTCAGCCCCATGGACAATCTTTTCAACCATCAGGGCAAACCTTTCAACCGCGTTACAATAATTTAGGTTCAGGAAGCACTTCCCAGCCTCAAACCTCTCAAACCAACTCAAAACTAGAGGAGATGATGACGCAGCTGTTAAACAACTCCAACAATGCCAACCAAATATCTGAAAAGCGATACCAGCAGCATGAGGAGCGTTTCATGGCTCAAGAAGGGGAAATGCGGAGCCATAAGGCTTCAATACAAACCATAGAGAATCAAGTCGGCCAATTGGCCAAGATGTTGTCTGAAAGACCCCAAGGTAGTCTTCCAGGTAACACAGAACTAAACCCAAGAGGGCACGTTAATGCAGAAATGACAAGGAGTGGTAAAGCCACGGGACCTGTCAAATCGGACTCACCACCGATCACTGATACGGTCTAAACTGACGCTTCGGACAAGGTGCACACTAGGCGAGTCCCAGCAAGTACAGCACGGTTCCAGGAGCCAGTTAAAGATTTCATTCCTCCTGTCCCATATCCTCGCAGACTGAAGAAGCAAAAGAACGATGAACAACATGGTAAGTTTTTAGAAATGTTTAAAAAATTACACATAAACATACCATTTGTTGAAGCGTTGGCTCAAATGCCTAAATACGCAAGGTTCTTAAAGACATCCTCACAAACAAGCAGAAACTTGAAAACTTGTCTTGTGTGTTGATGAATGAAAACTATTCAGCCCTTCTCCAAAATCGTCTACCTGAAAAGATGGGAGATCCGGGCAGCTTTACTCTTCCCTGTCTCATTGGCAGCATGTCTGTCAGTCACGCATTAGCCGATTTAGGAGCAAGCATAAACCTTATGCCATATAAAGTTTTTGCTAAATTAGATCTGGGTGAACCTTCACCCACTAGAATGAGCATTCGACTTGCAGATCGTTCAATCAAGTATCGTGGATTCGTTGAAAACATGCTTGTTAAAATCGATAAATTCGTTTTTCCCGTAGATTTTGTTATTCTCGACATGGACGAAGACTCAAAAGTGCCATTGATACTTGGACGCCGGTTCCTCAATACTGCGAGGACGATCATTGACGTGGCAGCTGGCCAAATCACGCTCCGAGTAAATGACAAGCACGTGACTTTTGATATTAAAAGATCAATGCAACATCCGCAAAGTCACGATGACATGCTTTACTATGTCGACATTGTCCATACTTGTGTAAGCTCTCATTTCCAAGGCACTATTGAAGAAATTGAAACGGACACACCTTTTTTATGTGAGAACCAAGACGACATTTCACAAGAGCAGCCAGTCTGCCAAATCAAAGATGATGGTTCTCAAGGTCCAGATCAATTTGTGGAGATTGACCGTGAAGTTGAAGAAAAGTCCAAACCATCGGTTGAAGACCCACCGTCATTGGAGTTAAAAGAACTCCCACCACATCTCGAATATGCATTTCTAGACGAAGGTGTCGCTTGCCAGTCATCATTTCAGCATCTTTAGCAAAAGAAGAAAAGAGGCAACTTCTCGAAGTTCTGACGCTTCACAAGAAAGCTATGGCGTGGAAGATTATGGATATCAAAGGCATTAATCATTCTTTTTGTACTCATAAAATTCTCATGGAAGACGATTATAAGCCTAGTGCACAGCATCAAAGGCGTTTGAATCCTAATATGCAAGACGTGGTGAAGAAAGAAGTAATTAAGTTGTTAGATGCAGGGCTGATTTATCCTATATCTGATTCTATTTGGGTAAGTCCAGTGCAAGTAGTACCCAAGAAAGGTGGTGTTACGGTAGTTCCAAACGATAGGAATGAACTTATTCCTACCTGTACCGTCACCGGATGGCAAGTTTGCATCGATTATCGCAAACTCAACAATGCCACCCATAAGGACCACTTCCCGCTTCCATTCATCAACCAGATGTTGGAACGTCTGTCGGGGAAGTCATTTTTCTGTTTTCTGGATGGGTTCTCTGGGTATTTTCAAATTCCTATTGCTCCTGAGGACCAGGAAAAGACAACTTTCACATGTCCTTTCGGCACATTCGCCTACCGGCGTACGCCTTTTGGGCTGTGTAATGCACCAGCCACATTTTAGCGCTGCATGGTAGCCATTTTTCATGACATGATTGAAAACTCCATGGAAGTATTCATGGATGATTTCTCTGTTTTCGGTAGTTCTTTCGATCAGTGTCTTGGAAATCTGAAAAGAATGTTAGTGAGATGTGAGGAAACTAATCTTGTGCTTAACTGGGAGAAATGCCACTTCATGGTGAAAGAAGGGGTAGTTCTCGGACACAAAATCTCTGAAGCCGGGTTGGAAGTTGATCCAGCAAAAGTGGATATCATTTCTAAACTTACTCCCCCAACCTCGGTTAGAGCGATTAGAAGTTTCCTGGGTCATGCAGGGTTCTATAGGCGATTCATAAAAGACTTTTCAAAAATCGCAAGACCTATGACCCGTTTGTTAGAAAAAGATGCTCCATTTGTGTTTTCAGACGAATGCATGAAAGCATTCAAGCAGCTTAAACAAAGGCTTATCGAAGCCCCTATTTTAGTTGCACCTGACTGGGCGTTGCCATATGAGATAATGTGCAACGCCAGTGATTATGCAATAGGAGCAGTCTTAGGACAACGAAGGGAGAAGCATTTTCATCCTATATACTATGCCAGCAAAACTCTACATGATGCTCAGGAAAATTACACGACTACAGAGAAAGAGCTTTTGGCGGTAGTATATGCTTTTGACAAATTCAGGTCGTACCTTGAGTTGTCCAAAACAATTGTGTATACGGATCATGCAGCAATCAAATACCTTTTTAGCAAACAAGACGCAAAACCGCGTCTTATTAGATGGATCTTGTTACTACAAGAATTTGACATTGAGATCCAAGACAAAAAGGGAGCTTTGAATGTTGCAGCCGACCATCTCTCGAGACTTGAGCATGTCAATTCAGAAAATTCAGCGGAGAAACCAATAAATGACAATTTCCCCCACGAATTTCTCTTGAGTATCGAGATGAATGACGAGTCACCATGGTTCGCGGACTTTGCAAACTACCTCGCATGTGGAATCCTTATCAAAGGATTATCATATCAGCAAAAGAGGAAGTTCTTTGTTGATTTGAAATATTATATTTGGGACGAACCATACTTGTTTAGAATCGGAGTCGATCAGGTGATCCGAAAATGTGTATTTGGAGAAGAGGCAGCAAGCATTCTGCGTTACTGTCACGAAGAGCCGACCGGAGGTCATCATGGAGCAAGCTACACTGCAAAGAAAGTGTTAGACTCAGGGTTTTACTGGCCCACAATTTTTCATGATGCGCATGAATGGGTTACAGCGTGTGATGTTTGCCAGAGGGCAACAAATATCTCCGCACGCAATGAAATGCCTCAGCATCCAATGCAAGTCTGTGAAGTATTCGATGTATGGGGTATCGACTTCATGGGACCATTTCCAGCCTCACGAGGTAACAAATACATCCTAGTTGCTGTAGACTATGTCTCAAAATGGGCCGAAGCTCAAGCTTTGCCTACAAACGATGCTAGGGTAGTTGTGAGGTTCTTAAAAATTTTATTCGCCCGATTTGGTGCTCCAAAAGCACTAATCAGTGACCGTGGAACGCATTTTTGTAATGCGTAGTTAGAACAAGCATTGTCCCGTTATGGTGTTCATCACAGATTGGCTACGCCATATCACCCTCAAACCAGCGGGCAAGTTGAGGTCACAAATCGGGGTTTAAAAAGAATCCTTGATAGGTCCATTAATAATAACCGCAAGGATTGGTCAGACAAGCTAGATGACGCTTTGTGAGCTTTTAGAACAGCATTCAAAACACCTATCGGGACCACACCCTTTAGGTTGGTTTACGGGAAATCTTGTCATCTACCTGTCGAGCTAGAACACAGGGCATATTGGGCCTTGAAGACGGAAAATATGGATTTAAAAAGCGGAGGTGAAGCCCATTTTCTGCAAATCCACGAGCTCGAGGAACTAAGATACCACGCCTATGAAAGTTCTAGCAGGTACAAAGAACGAGTCAAGAGGCTTCATGACAAAAGATTGAAAGAACATAAAGATTTCCGCGTTGGGGATCTTGTTTTGTTGTACTCCTCGCGACTGCGTTTATTCCCCGGGAAATTAAGATCTTGATGGACGGGTCCTTATACGATCAAAGAAGTATTTCCATACGGATCGATCATCATCAAAAATTTAGGCGGCGAAGCATTTAAAGTTAACGGTCATCGATTAAAACGTTACATTAACGGACCGATTGACCCAGTGGAGGAAATTCTTGAACTCCACATCCTGCACACTTAAAACAAGTGTGGGGAGAATGAGTCTAGCTATCGACTCGCTGACAAATTTAGCAATCGTGTTTTCACACGCTAAGGATAAGTTTGTATATATTAGTTTTTAATATTTAAATTCTAGTTCGTTAATTTTTCGGTTTTAAACATAGGAGCATACGAGCTTCATCCATGATTTTTGGATTTTTGAAGTTGAAAAATTGTTATAATATATGAAATAGTGCAAAAATGGAAATTTTTGGTGAAAATTCGGAGTTAAAAGCTTACTGTGAAAAATTACACAAAAAGGCCCAGGTACCGCACGGTCGTGCCAAATCGGCACGGTCATGCCATCCTTAATCAAAACTGATCAGTAGCTCGTACACAGGGCAGTCATCGGATCGCACTACCGTGCGACCGCTGCACTACCATGCTACCCGATAACACTGGCCAAACCATGACAGCGATCCGGATTGGCACGATCGTGCCAAAGCCGCACGACCGTGCGGCTCGAAAAACAAACAGTAAAAAGCGGGGTATTTAAACAGATCTGCAATAAAAACATAACACTTTTACGAAACCCTAGCAGCCGCACGGGAGTTCCAGGTCGCCTCCACCCAAAAACCTCCTAATTTTTGCCTAGATTTCGCTTCAATCACCTTACAAGGTATGTTTCCTACCTATTTTGTAGATTAAACTTGGTTTCTGATGTAGATCTGATGTTTAAACCAAGAAATTTTGGGGTTTTCTTCATAAATGTCAAATAAACCCTCGTTCTTGGGTGATTAATGTTAAATCGATGATTATGATGCTTGATTCAAGATCTATTCTTTGATTAAAAGATAAATTTTGAAAAATACATGTTAAAATCAGTGATTTAGACTATTTTCTGGGGATATTTGCTGTCGCACGGTCAAGTCGCTTAAACGGCTTGATAGTGCCGATCAGAAATCAAGCACAGATCAACGATTCTGAGCTGCGACGCCGAGTCGCACAGCAGTGCCGATTTGGCACGGTGGTGCGACATGAAGTTCTGGAAACAAACTGTTTAGCGATCAGGAAATGGCACGGTAGTGCCAAAGCCGCACGACCGTGCGACTGCTGAAACAGAAACAGAAGCTCGTAAACAGCCTGTTCCGGTGGCAGCAGCGAAATTTTTACATTCTGCTCTCATTTTGTTATACTCTTGTGTACAGATGAATCACAGATTCCTCTAGTTCAGCGAGAACAACCCAAAAGAACAACCCTGTATTGCAAGATTAGAAGCTTTATGGAATAGACGGGGACAAATCGGTGAACCAAGAAGGATCAACTGGGAGACCATAACAACTCTGAACCAAGAGGAGAGGCTATCGAACATGATGTCGCATCCGATGTCAAGGTTGTTCAATATTGCACGACCCGTTTATCTTGAACTAACATTGGAATTCTTTGCTTCATACACTTATGAAAAACCAAGAAGCGAGAATCCAAACTTTAAAAACAGAGAGACAACGGTGAACCAAGAAGGATCAACTGGGAGACCATAACAACTCTGAACCAAGAGGAGAGGCTATCCAACATGATGTCGCATCCGATGTCAAGGTTGTTCAATATTGCACGACCCGTTTATCTTGAACTAACATTGGAATTCTTTGCTTCATACACTTATGAAAAACCAAGAAGCGAGAATCCAAACTTTAAAAACAGAGAGACAATACAGTTCAGGTTGGGGAAAAAGTGGCATAAGTGGATAGTTGCTAGACTTGGAAGAAGATTTGGCATATACTCACCTGAAGACATAAATTCAGAACTTTTCACCAATATCTACAAGTTTGATAGTGATCAGCAACGAGCCAACTTTTGGGAACAAGTAGCAGTCGGACCACCTTATGAAGCTAGAAAAGCTAAAGCTTCACGACTACGAGACCCGCTTCTGAGGGTCCTTCATCAGGTCATGAGTCACACCATCTGTGGACGCATGGACAGTGCAGGGAATTGTCCCACTCTAGATCTTCTTTTAATATATTCCTTAGTAAATGGAGTGCATGTAAACCTCGCAGCTAGAATGGATGAATTCTTTGTACATAGCGCGGGGAGAACTACAAGTAGTGAAATTCATGGCGGGGAATATGTGACTCAATTAGCATATAATTTGGGTATTATGACAGATGAGGTAGTCGACGGTCTCACGATGGTTCACGCAGGAGGAGATGTGGATATGAGGTCTCTGAGAGCGATGGGTTTGGTAGTAGATACAGATAATGGCCCGCGACTGAGGGGTCTAAATGGGGAAATATGGGATCTGCTACCACTATCACCGCAGAACGTAGACGTCAACATGGAAGAGATCGAGCCACCACCACATGACCAACCACAACATGAGGAGCACGAGCACCAGCATTAGTATCAACACCAACAAAACTGGCCTCCAGGTATACCTTCCTACCCTGAATTATACCAGCAGTTCCAGCATATGCAGGTTACTCAAGACGATATAAGAGCCGACCAGTTAGCTATGCAGACATCTCAACAGACCATGCGGGAGGAAATGTATGCAGGATTTTCCTACATCTTTGGAGAGCTACAAGATGTATACCCAGGCCATTTCGCCAACCCTCCACAGTTTCCATTTGGAGACACAGGTACCTATGGGGCGGGTTCATCTGGAACACGCCACCATGATGGTGATGATGATGAGGAGTAGGAGGAGGTAGGGTGAAACAGTTCAGAAACTTATGTTTATGTTATTTCTATTCAGTACTTTGTTTGGGATATTTTTACTTTATGTCTGTTTTAAGTACTTTAGTATGTTTGCTTTGTTTGAATAACATATCCGGTTGAATTATCTAACATTTTGATCAATGGTAATGTTGGCTATTTTAGCGAGTGACATAATTGGCAGATTTGTAAAGAAATGCACACAGAGTTGAGACGACTTCAAACAAAAAGTCCACTCAAACAAGTCAACTCCAACTCTGAGGGAGTACATCTTTCCCTTTTCACATTATTAGTTTAGCTCTTCATAATTGCTTAACTAATATGTATTTCACATTGGGGACAATGTGAAGTTCAAGTGTGGGGAGGGGTTTAAAAGATTTTAAACTTTGTTTGTCCTTAATTGTTCTCATTTCTGTATATATTTTCGAAAAATAAAACAAAAATGGTCAGTTTGTGTTCTTTAGGAAGCATCAAATTTGATTAAAAAATCGACAAGTCAAATTTATGTTGGAAAAAGATAACTAAAAAGCAGTGATAAAACAAAAACGAAAGACTTGCATGTTTATCTTTATATTTATACCCATTCCTTCCGTTTACGTGAGCATATTTTTTAGCCTTTAAAAGCTTTCTTATCAAATGCTTCTTTGTTTTTGCGAAAAAATGAGTGCGCCGGATGTCTTATGTAATTTAGAACTTGTCATTTGTATACTTTTCAAAACCATGAATATGTGAAATTACATAGAAATGATAGAGGCAATTAGGATATCCCCTTTGTCAGCCTTTTTCTTTGTTTATATCCCGCACCCAACACTATCCATTAGTTCGCCATGTTGAGCCTATTTTCCGTATTTTTCTTAAACTTTACCCAAATTTAAAACCCAAATATAACCTTTTCATATTTACCCCTTAATTTTCGTTAAAATTCGGCCATAAGCTTTCTAGTTTAATATAAGTTTCACTTTAATCCTGTTCATAAAAAAACCGTTTGTCAAAACTCTCGAATAAAAGTAAGGAAAGACTATCAAGGAAGAAAAATAGAGAGTTGATTTATAAATAGAATAAACTCTGAAGACCTACGCAAGTAGCTTAGCAACGTGTTCAGAATCCTAGAAAATAAAGCACCAAGTTTTTGGCCAAGTTTTAACCTTTTTTGCTACTTTCAAATATCCATTCCATACCCTAAACCTTAGCCTATCATTACAACCCATCAAAGACCTCTTGATTTATGCTTTTCACATATTAATTGGTGGAGATTAGATCGTTTGACAAGCTTATGATATTTCATGATTCATTGACTAGGCATCGAGTGTTTTACATACACATTATATGTATGATTCAGAAGTTTAACCGAGTGTGTGTGAACATTGTGAGAAATATAAGGATTTACATGCTAAAGTCAGTCGAAAATTGAATTATTGCTTTATAAATTATCCTTTCAAACATCTAACAAAACTTGTTTATTTTAAATCTTTGATGACGACTTTTTGAAAACCAATTTAACCACCAAACAAATTAGGAATCTTCTGAATACTCAGATTTAATTCCGTATTTTATTTTAAAGTTTGCTTGAGGACAAGCAAAGTTCAAGTGTGGGGATGTTTGATATACGTTAAATTATACATGTTTTTATACCCCAAAACACTTCCGTTTTAAGCGTTTTTGACCGAAAACACAACGTTTAGGTACCAAATTCGGTACTTTTGTATTTCAGGTCTTAAACAGAGCATAAAGGAAAAATCTGATGAAAACGGACAAATTCTGATGCATTTCTGACAAGAATGGCAAAAATCTGATGAACTGCCAGGTGTGGCACGACCGTGCCAACAGCGGCACTACCGTGTCGTTGCTCCGATCTCGGAAGCACTGCCAGTGCGATCAGGAGTGCCAACTGTTTCTCGGGCCGCACTACCGTGCCACCCGAGGCATGACCGTGCCAATGCCAAATCAAGGCTTCTGATCAACATTTCTGATGAACGGCACTACCGTGCCGATCTGCTGACCCAAGCAACTTGTCCACTAGTCCACTTGGCTGACCCGGGATCGCTGAAACTGACGTCACCCGACAACACCTGCCGCACGACCGTGCCGATCTGGAAATCTCCTATAAATAGCAGCATTCGCTACTTGTTCAAGTGTTGGGTTTTTCTCCATGTTTCTGGGCGATTTCTGGGTTCCGAAGCAGTCCTGATCAGACCCATTTGAAGCACCAAGATCGAGTGGAAGCACAACCGATCCAACCCGTCAATTCCTTGCTTGTTTATGGTTCGATTCCTTGTTCTTGAACATGTATTCTGATCATTTTGCAAGTTATGAGCTGATGTTAGTTTATGTTTAATGTAGTTTATGTAATAATAGTTATAAACTTGTTTCTTGAATGAACTTTATGTTGTAATCTTGTTTATATGGAACTTTAGTACTTTTTCATGTTTGAATCTTCATGATTATATAATGAACGTTTCATTGATGTTGAGTTCCTGATTATGTTTGATTATCTTGGATAATGAATCTGTGGTTAGTGGGATAGTAACTATTTCTTGATTAATCGCTTGTTTGTAAACTTGTTTACACCATGAGACTCGAGAGGGGTATTGGTTTTATCTAAGATATATCTTATTTTGATTAGGAATGCTTTCTTGCACGTAAGGGTTCTACCAAATAATATGGTGTTGATTACATGTTCTTGCATGTGGTTTATGATCCTTGTTTAGTATTTTTGGTCTGAAATTGCTGACATGGTAGATTTGTATTCAAGACTTGTAAAGGTGAAATATGTTGTTATATGATCTACTTAAATGCTTATCCTCGTGGCTGTATTGTGACCATCGGTATTGCTTTCTTTGATAAGTGAGGTTAGAAAACTCCTAGCGGATGACTAATCTATCTTTAAAGATTCACATGAATGAAATCATTCACCTATCTTTTTATCTGGTAATTTAATGACAAAGATTTAGTACATTATAACGCCCGTGTTCCATGGATCGATATCTGGATCTTACCAATACTTTGCTACATATATGACGGGATACACTTGTCCTTTGTTGTGTGTGTTTTAATGTTAAGGTATAAACCATTTTTATAAATATAAAACACATTTCGTTGCATGTGAAGATAATGTAAATAATTGTATACGAACATGAACGTCAGCATCTTTCTCACCCAGCAACACCACCCCTCTTCTTCTTTCTTTCTCACCCCAGCAACACCACCCCTCTTCTTCTTTCTTTCTCACCCAAGACATCACCACATGCAGTGCCACCACAACCACCACTTTTTTCTCTTTTTCTCTTGTATGATTTCATTGATTTTCAGTTTACTTTTGATTACTGCTTACCCATACCCATGAAAATAGCATCTTTGACTTGAAGTATGAGCATCTTTGACGTTCTTTGAAGAACAATTCATTCACTAACCTTCAAAAACTTAAAAACCACAAACACCTGCATCTTATTCAAACCAAAAAAACATCATTTCGGTACCCAAGATTGAACAACAAGATGAGCCAGCTGTTGTTGTTGATCAACAAACCTTCGTTTAAGATAACATTCAAGAATCTCCATAAGCGATACAAACCGTTTCATCTCAACAAGCTTTTTGCTGAGTTCCGCTTCTCGTGCCCCAGCTCGTTGAAGCCGTGCTTCCGTTTCCGCTAGCCGTAATCGGAGGTTTTCGACGGCCTCTGTGTTGACGTCGGTCAGCGGCGGAGACCTGGTGTTGTTGTCGTCGTGGAACGGTGGTAGGCGTTGGGAGCCGTAGCACATGGTGGTGTGGAGGATGATGGGAAAGTTTTTGTGGTGTGTGAATTGAGGGTTTGTAAGAGAAGAAGTTGAATTTGAGGCTCTTGGTTGTTTTGTGGGATTTGACTGAATTGCAATTTGCACCTTTGGTTACTAAATAACTGACATAAAGATTTAAATAAAATAAAAAAGAAATGACAATTTTATCCTTGAGGAAAAAGACAAAATATCAGGATTGAATTTGAAAAATATGATCTGATTTCATTTTTGGACCAAAATGGCAATAAAAGTGAAACCACAGGGACTCAGATGTAAAAGGTTTCAAATTTGGACTAAAGTGGCAAAAGTGACCAAACCTCAGGGACTAAAATGGCAGTTTACTCTATAAAGAAATAGAAGTTAAATAATAAAAAAAAGGAAAAAAATAAATATTATAAAGAAATAGAAGTTAAATAATAGAAAAAAGAATAATGAATTAATATTATGTTGGTTGTTCGTTGCAACCATTGGTTGCCATACCAACCTGATTGTCTATAAATTTTAATTATTTAATTAAAATAATTTCCTATAATTTTGTCTTATTTGCCAACCGTTTATTCAATTTGACCACCATAGTCACTAGTCTAAGCTCTCATGTGATGTCATCATTTGCAACATTCCCCAAGAATTTAATTCCCTTGATGATACTCATACAATACACAACATAGAGGGGATCAAGCGTAAACAAAAAAACTATGCAATTCATCAGTATTCTACGAAGAAGCCGAAATATATGTCAATGATCACTATTGTAAAAACATTACAAACAATTCATTTTTTAAGGTCTTTAGTATATAAATATGAGAGAAGAGAACAAACATAAGAAATATAAATCATTTGCAGCAGTATGTCATGGCAAACTAACATTAACCACATCTGAATTTAATTATCTAGAGAACAAACAAATATATGGAAAGAGTTGTAGCAATGCTATGCTATCCTTAAATAATTTGTGAAGAAGAAGTGATCAAGATGATAGTACAGTAATAACATAGAACAACTTCATTATATGGATATTAGTATAGAGTTAGAAAATGGTTACACGTATGAGATGTCAAAATAAACATGTACAAAATAAAAGCAAATATAATGCAAGACCTCTCTTTAATTATGATATAATGATTTGAAGTGGCAAATTGGGCGGGGCGGGGAGGGTGGCATGCCAGGTCAAACCGAATTGGGTGAAAACGGGTCGATTAGGCTTATTTTGATACGGGTCGAATCGGGTTTCAGATCAGGCTGGTTTAGAAGTTGTTTTTTTAATAAGAAAGGTTACGATATAAAATCTTGCTTGATCCTCATATACCTAAATATAAACTATTCATAAGAATAGTAATTTAAAGTACGAAAATTAACTGATAGCCGAGTACATGAAAATTATAAGAAAGCTAAACAAAGAAGGAATGAATAACAACTTTTGCGAGTATAAACCTTTCTGCTTTCTTTTAATCCACATGATTGTTTTCGGTGAATGTATCCTTTCCCATCACCTTCATGGCGAATATCACATCCCCGATCACACCTTGTACCAAAATAAAAGAAACGGATTTGGATCAAATTGGTTTCTAAACACCAAAATAAACAAAATGACCGAATTGCCCTTCTCTTTAACAGAAAAAAATGGATGAATTTAACCCAGTGGACTAAAATGGCAACGGTGAAACATTTTTGCACCCACAAAACCACAGGAACTAAAATGGCATTTAACTCTAAAAAAATTAATGCCTAATTAAGCACACAAACCTCTATCTCTATCCCCAAGTAGATAGATATTTTTTTCGTTGTTGATGTTAGTTATTTTAGCTCTGTAAATGATGCCAGTCTAATTGGTTGATGAACCCTGGTTTTTACCCATGGTACCCGAGTTCGATCCCCACTTGAGGCGGTTTATTCCCCTCTGTGGCGGCTCTCAACTTGTCAAGCCTTGATTCAGGGCGAGGTACTTGTGGGGTTTTTTCCCTAGACGCCGGTCACTCTCTGATGTCAGCTGAGGCACGGTTAAGACACTCACGTCTGGCCGAAGAGGGGCGACGGGCCTCCCCAATGAGGGGGTGTGTGAGGTGTCTCGCACCCGAAAAATTGTGACACCTTTTTTATTAAAAAAAAAAAAAAAAAAAAAAAAAAAAAAAAAAAAAAAAAACTATTTTAGCTCTGTGAAGTATTCACCCGCCAAATGTCAACTACCTTTCAAACATGGAGATCCCTTTATCTCTATCCCCAAACCTCCAAAAACCTCCTCATCTTATACCAACACAAACCCAGGAATCAAACCACTTTAACTCGCTAATCAAGCACCACACTAAGCTAAAAGATGATCACGCCATACTCGATACATATACCCGGATGGAATCTTCGGGTTTTTTACCCGATAACACCACTTTGCCTCTGCTTCTCAAAGCGTGTGGCCGGTTACAGGCCGTTGAGAGAGGCAAGAAGCTGCACAATGCTGTTTTGCACACGGGTTTGGTTTCGGATATCCGTGTTCAAACAGCTCTTGTGGATTTTTACGCGAAATGCGGGATGTTGGTTAACGCACGTAAGGTGTTTGATGAAATGTCTGAGAGAGATATCGTTTCATGGAATGCTATGATTTCTGGGTATGTTGGTTGCTTGGAGTATCGACAAGCTCTGGGTTTGTTTTCGCGGATGCAAAATGGGAATTTGAAAGCGAATTCGGTTACGGTTGTTGAGCTGCTTAGGGCGTGTGGGGAGCTTTTGGAGTTGAGGCTTGGGAAGGCAATACATGGGTATTGCTTGAGGCATGGTTTGTTTAATTCAAATCCTCATGTGGATAATTCGTTAATCGGGTTTTATTTAAAATTCGACCCGTCAATTGCAGCTCTTGTTTTCGAAAAACTGGATGCAAGAAACACTGTAAGTTGGAACACTATGATAACCGGCTACGTTAACCACGGGGATTACTTGAAATCTATACAGCTTTTTATCTCAATGTTTACAGAAGGATTTAAATGCGATTCTGTCACGATGTTAGTTGCGATACAGGCGTGTGCTGAGTACGGAAATCTTGAACTCGGAACGCAAGTTCATCAACTAGTTATCAAATTCGGTTATAGCAATATCCGTATAACTACCGCGTTGATGAATATGTACAACAATTTTGCAGATTTAAGATCTTCATACGAGCTATTTAACTCGATCCCAACGAAAGATGTCGTGTTATGGAACTCTATCTTATCTTGCTCTATAGAAAGCGGGCTTATCGATGAATCAATACGTTTATTAACCGATATGCAGTTAGATGAAATTCGGATGAACGAAAGAACTTTGGTCATCTTACTGCCGTTATGTGCTCATCTTTCTAACGGTTTAGTAAACGGTAAAAGCTTACACGCGTATGCGTTTAAGATCGGTAAGGAAAAAAACGCGCATGTTACAAATAGTTTGGTAAATATGTACGCGTTGTTGAATCGCGTTGAAGATGCCACAAGGATTTTCACACGGATGAAGGTTTTGGATGTAATATCTTACAATGTTTTCATCTCTGGTTTGATCCGTAATAGTTTAAAGGTTGAAGCTTGTGAAGTTTTCGTTCAAATGCTCGAGAAAGTTAAACCGAATTCTCAAACGTTAACTTTAATTCTTGCGGCTTTTGATAGCGGAGAGTTTTTGAACGTTGGAAGATCAATCCATGGTTATGTGATGAAATCTGGGGTCCAGATTGATGCGTCTTTGAACACTGCGTTGACCGAAATGTACATAAATTGCGAAGATGAAGAAACTGGTACGGGTTTGTTTGAGAACTATCGCGATAAAGATTCAGTTTCGTGGAACTCGTTACTGTCAACTTATATTAAAAACAATCAAGAACACAAAGCGTTAATTCTTTTCGACCGCATGATCTCGAACGTGAAACCGACACTTGTCACGATAATAAACGTTCTCTCGTTGTATACGCATCTTTCAAATCTCCCTCAAGGTCGATGCTTACATGCGTACACGTTAAGACGGTTTTCATCGCTGGAACGTGAACTATCTCTTGCGAATGCGTTCATAACGATGTATGCAAGATGTGGAAGTTTGGAATATGCGGAAAAAATATTTAATCGTTTACGCGAAAAAGATATCGTTTCGTGGAACGCGATGATTGCGGGTTATGGAATGCACGGATGTGGGGATGATGCGATGTTGACTTTCTCGAAAATGGTCAACGAAGGGGCTAAACCGACTCAGGTGACATTTGTTTCCGCTTTATCGGCTTGTAGCCATTCGGGTATGATTCGTAAAGGTTTAATCCTTTTTCAGTCAATGGTTCAAGATTTTGGCATAACCCCTGAACTTGTACACTATGCGTGTTTGGTTGATATTCTTGCGCGTGGTGGGTTATTGAACGAAGCGAAAAATGTTATCGACACTATGCCTATGGCGCCAGACGCGTCCATTTGGCGAGCTTTGATTGGTGCGTGTCGAATCTATTCGGATACCCACATGGCTAAAAGTGCTTTTGAACATCTTATCGAGTTAGAACCAACAAATGCCGGGAATTACGTGTTATTATCGAATATTTACGCAGCTAACGGTCTTTGGTCCGAGGTGAAAAACTTGCGATTAATTGTCAAAAACAAGCGTTTAAAGAAACCAGCCGGTCGAAGTTGGATTGTCATCAAAAGTAAGGTTCATTTCTTTGCGGCGGGAGATAAAACACACCCACAATCCGAAACGATTTACAAAAGGTTGACTTTTTTGTTGACTTCCATTACCGAAATGGGGTATGTTCCCGATTTGAGTTGGGTTCTTCACGATGAAGATGATGAGAGAAAATTGGCGAGGCTTTCGAGTCATAGCGAGAAACTAGCTATCGCGTTTGGATTAATTAGTGTTAACGGTGGCTCGCCGATCTTGATTACCAAGAACTTAAGGATTTGTGGTGATTGTCATGAGTTTAGTAAATATGTTTCAAAGCTTACAAAGAGGACCATAATTGTTAGGGATGCTAGTCGTTATCACCATTTTGTAGATGGATCTTGCTCTTGTAAGGACTATTGGTGAGAGATTTGGTGCTACTTAAAGTCTTTTGTAACTCACTTGTTAATTTTTTGTTTATAACTAAGGATACATATATTTATATAAGAGTTAATTACTGTTTTCGTTCTTTCGGTTTGTCAAAAATCACTATTTCAGTCCATTAGTTTAAAAATTATGATTTCAGTCCCTGTGGTTTCATTTTCGTAACCATTTCAGTCCATGTGATTTCACTTTCGTAACCATTTCAATCCATTTATTCTGATAGTATAGGGACTGAAATGGTTACGAAAGTGAAACCACAGGGACTGAAATCGCAATATTTAAACTAATGGACTGAAATAGTGATTTTTGACAAACCACAGGGACGATAACAGTAATTAACTCTTTATATAATGTGTACACATGTGTTTATGTAATTCACTTGTTAAATTTATGTTTATAATTAAGGATACATGTGTTTAGTGCTACTAAAACTCTTTTGTAATTCACTTGTTAGCAAGCTTTAACATAATTATAAAAATAGTATCATTACTAAAGTTCATCTCTATACACTTGTATGAATTAAAATTACATTTTTTAACACCACCAAATATAAACTTGTTTGGTTGTGAAGGATAAAACTTGCTACAAATTTTTTCTATGTAAAAAAAAAAAACTTAAATTTGAATTTCATCAAACGAACACGAACAAGACCTTGTTTGTGTTTGTTTGTTAAGGATATATTCACGAATTGTTCATGACACTTAACGTACAACATTTTCTATTCATGTTCGTTCATTAAAGAAATGAATGTCTTCGTGCTCATTTGTTAATTTTAGGTAACGAATGTTTATGCGTTCATTGACACAACCCAACATGGACTTTTATAAACACAAATGAAAACAAACGAACATAACCAAGCGTTCATAAACAAAATATATAATATATTAATACTTCTTAAATATTTTATTTATCGGAATTTTGAAGTATTATTCCATATATAACTTTGCAACTTTATTGTGCATCATCACTTGTACATTGTGTTTTGGGTGTTTTTCAAAAAAAAAAGTTTATTTTTTTTAACCCAGTGTTTTGGGTGTTTTTCAAAAAAAAAGTTTATTTTTTATTTTTAACCCAAACGTTTTTACCTTTTACAATTTTAACCCTACATAATTTTTTTAACTTTAACCCGAAACGTTTCATTATTTGCAATTTAACTTAACAACTTTTGTCACTTATACTTTTCATCTTTCACAAATTTTCGTTTTACGTATAGTTCTAAATTTTTCGAGTTAATATGACGCAACGTGCATGTGTGGTTCAACGTTTTTACCTCTATTTTTCCATGTTTAACAGGTTCGTCGCAACACGCATATCCTAGGTCGAGTCAGTGTTGGTGGTCGACAACGGTTATGTGACATTAGTACTATTTGACACCGTTTTACGCCCCGCCGCAACGCGGGGTGTGCTTTGGGGGGTTTTCTAAGAAAAAATGGTTATGCATATGGTTGTCGTAACGTTGGCTTTGGGGGTTTTCCAAAAAAAAATTGATTTTTTTTTACTTTTCACCCAAAAGTATTTCATAAATTACTTTTAATTCAAAACTATTTTTTTTTTACTTTTAACCCAAAATTTTTTATCTTTCGCAATCTATCCTCATAACTTTTTTTACTTTCAACTTTGGTCCTTTATAGTTTTCATTTTCCGCAAATTTTTCGTTTTATGCTTGGTTCTAAATTTTGTGACTTAACACATCGCAACGTGCGTCTTTGGTTTAACGTTTTTACGTTTCGTTCAAAATTTTGCGAGTTAGCACAACGCAACGTGCGTGTGTGGGTGAACGTTTTTACATCGTCTATTTTCCCCGTTTGACAGGTTTAACATAACGTGCGGGTCCTAGATTGACTTAGTTATAACTAAAGAATCCCCGCCGCATTGCGGCGGGTCGCAATCCTAGTTTAAATAAAATATAAAAAGTAAAAACACTAATGAACTATCAAACACAAACAAGCAAAAAAAAAAAAACAAGATACCGAACATTCATGAACAGAAAATGAAAGAGCGTTGCCTCTGTTCATGTTCGTTCATTTATTTAACATTTAACGAACAAATAGAAACAAACTTCCAGCCAAACAGTTCACGAACTGTTCGCTGAACGTTCGGTTCGTTTGCAGCTATATGCACATCTAATATGTTACGCGTTAATTAAACAACGCACACGATCTCATAATTATCATTCTTTTTTAACTATGGCGCGTAAATATCAAACTTTCAAATGAGAAACTAATAACATATGAAGCATCAAACCAATCTAAAAACAATTATATATATGCACAATGTCATATACATATAAGGAGATTTCCCTATAATTCTTCTTCATTCTACCTAAACAAGATCGAAACAACAACAATAAACCTTCAACTCCTCAATCATAGTTCTCCCAATTGGCGTCGTCAGAAGGCCATATCACCGTCTCCATGAGGCGCTCACGCATCAACGCCAAATTCTGGTCCGATAGATCTTTATACATGGCGGCATGATCCACTTTCTAATGTTTTAAACACCCACAATTATGATTTTTTAGAAATAAAAAGAACTTAAAAGACAACACTAAATTATTAATAATTTGATACCTTAATCCACCTTCCATAGAGGTGAAGACGGGTCACCATTACTCTTTCTGCAAGCTCATGTTTCTCCTGCGGTAACAATTTACACCAATAAAACAAGACGGTTTTCCTTGACGTAACAATTTTAACCAATTAATATTTAAGGGGTTAAATGGATTGAAAGCTATGCAGTTAATATCGCTGATATATTGGTTAAACCGATTAAAACAAGACGGTTTTCCTTAAGCTGGCGGTTTAAACCAATTAATATTAAAGGTCAATTCAGTATATATTTTATTGATAACGGGTCAAAACAAATTGAAAGTTAGCATAATATGCTATGCAGTCGGTCAAGAACCGATATTTGAGATATAGGTTATCGCGGTGGGATATCAGTAATTTTTATATGATGCAAAATTTATATATCAGTAATTCATTATACTCTCCTAGCGTTAACAAATTAATCTTTTACAGCTTGCAAAACACTGACAATTGTAGCAAGTAGAAACCAACTGACTTACACTTAAAACACTAACATTTAAGACTAACAATTAACAATTAAGACTTAAAACACTAATAGCAGCAATAAAAAGAAAGACGAATGGTAGAACTAAGAAGAAAGGTACTGATATCAAGAAAATCAGTGATATATCGATCAAATATCGGCCAAACGTTGGTCAAATATCAGTCAATATCGCCAATAATATCGGTACCGATATTTGACACCGATATATTACATGTGACCGATAACCGATATATAGGGGTGTAAACAAGCCCAGAGGCTCGAGAGCTACTCGTGATCGGCTCAGTTAAAAGCTCGAACGAGTCGAGCTTTAACGAGCCCGAGCCCGAGCTCGAGCTTGAAATAGAGGTCGTTTAGTTATCGAGCCCGAGCTCGAGCCTGAAAGTTATCGAGCTCGAGCCTGAAATACGAAGCTCGTTTAGGCTCGCGAGCCTAAACGAGCCCAAACAAAATATTATTTTTTATATATAATATAGTATAATAATAATGCCGATAACATTGGCGAGCCGAACTCGAGCCGAGCTTTTGGATCATTTGAGCAATGTTGACGCAAGCTCGAGCCGAGCTTTTAACTCGTATGAGGTTGTTCTCTAAATAGCTCGAGCCGAGCTCGAGCTTAGGATTTTACTAGCAAGCCAAGCTCGAGCTCAAATATGTAGGTTCGAACCGAGCAGAGCTCGAGCTCGAGCTTCATCAAAACATGACGAGCCGAGCTCGAGCCTAGTCGAGCTCGGCCCGGCTCGTTTACACCCCTACCGATATATCACCTATTTAACTGCATAGATAAGATTTCTTTTTGACCATATACCTTTTGGAGGACACGAAGAAAGCGCTTTCCATCGTTCGGTTTGTTCGTCACCACGAAACTGTTAACGAGAGAGCAGAAATTCAGTTTCACAAAACCGCAAACAACATGAGATATGGAAGAAAGATGTAAGTAGACTTACTCATAAAACCAACGGTATTCCGTTGGGTTCATCTCATAAAGTTGGTTCATAACAGTCCTCACGGCTTTGTAAGTGAATAGATTAAAGAGTTGCTGCGAACACAATAGTTTTTCGGTCATATATCTTATGGGTGTCAACAAGTTGAGTCGGGTGAAACATACACGACGCCTAACATTATTTAATATCACATAAATACTCTTATGGGCCCACATCTTTAGTTATGCCCGTGTAAGCAACGACTAAGAAAATGACAGAACACTTTTGCTTGTTTGTTATCACTTATGCTTCTTGAAACAAACTTATAGTAGATTTCTTACAGAAAAACAACGGGGTGTTTGGCGACGTGCCTTAAAAGTGATTCTGTCATATCGAATAATCAAAATATAATGGGAAATTGCAATAGAACGGGTTGTAGAACATAGTGTATGGGCGGCTTTGAATAGATTTTCGTAATTGAAGCTGTAAATGTAATAATCACATAATCAAATGCTGAAGAACTAAAAGGCAAATTCTAGCTGTTGGAGCTAATAAAATAGTAAATAAAATGACCAAATGTGATAGTTTCACTCAGTGTTGTAAACATCGGTATTAATCGGCGCCTAGGCGCTAGTCGCGCGTTGACTGATTAATTTTGAGCTAGTCAGACCATTGGTCGGTAGTCGGTCCAAGTCGGTTCAAGGCGGCCCAAGTCGGCCAAATCGTTTCTAGTCGGCCCACTTTTTTCTAGTTTAAATCTGGCCCAAACAAATTTTTTTAACCATTAAATACATTGATATTAATGTATGTGTATATATATAAATTTAAAAATTATATATATAAATTCCGATCCGATTAATCCTGATTAATCCCTAGCCAGTACTCCACTGCCCGACTAGCGCCTAGCGATCTCTACAACACTGGTTTCACTAAAGTTAGAATAAAAGTGTATTGAAGTACATTGGCGGAGCATGAATGAGAGGGGGGGGGGGGGGGGGGTCTTAAAGCCAAAATCTATTATTTATCTAACCAAAAGCATACTATACTTATCTAACATAAAAGCTAATCACGGCGAGTCACAATAATCACTTTTAAAACACAAATAGTAAACTTTATAAGACTTTTTCAAAGGGTTAATGCATCTTGGCTTGAAATTTATAAATATATTCTACAAATCAGAATTACAGAGCTAATGTAGATAATCATGGCACATAAATAAACAAATCTTTATAATTGAGTAAAGATTTAGCAAGTGCTTACTGCTTGAACATCACGAAAAGTGTCATCATACTGACCACCAAGTTCATTAACAACCACAAGACCTTTAGACTTCCTCTGCACCTTATAACAAGGTATTCTCACAGAGTAATTTGACTGAACAAAAGAGCTTCTTAACTCCAAAGAACCAGGAACAAACAACTGCTTTTTACCAACAGATTTATGCCCATTTTGAGTATAATAATTCACATGACCTTTTGAACTCAGTGAATCCACACACAAACATGGTGAAGTATGTGAATCAATAACTGATGAACCCACCACAGATATACCCCCCACCATTCTTCACAATTTCAGCCCCAAAACAAGCTTCTTGATGGTAAAAATTCAAACTTTTTGCCCAAATCTAATGAAGGAAGAATCTTTATGAAGATTTAAGAGATACCCAGATGAAAAGTTTTGAGATTTTTTTGTGGGTGTGTGTAAAGTTTGGAAATTTATGACTAAAAACCAAGATTTGATGATTTGGGTGAAGAAATGGGTGGGTACAAAGGGATAAAGAGTTGAACAAATGTGAAGGAAAACAAGTAGTTTTTGAAGAGAGTTTGTGGGTAGTAGAAGCTATGACCAGAAATAAACATGAGGTCTGAAATCCTCCAACCCATTTAGGGTTTATTTTGGGGATGTTTGAATCTTCAAATCAAAAGTGGGAATTTTGTGTCTTGACAATAAACGTGTATGGTCAGTTTGTAATGTGGACAAGTGTAGGGTCTCTTGTGTATCAAGCATGTGTAGTGTTTTAAGTTTTAAGTTTTAGAATAAACTGCGAAAATAGTCCCTGAAGTTTGATCACTTTTGTCACTTCAGTTCAAAATTCAAATCTTTAGAATCTGGATCCCTATGGTTTCATTTTTGTTGTTATTTTCATCCAAAATCAAAATCTGATCATATTTTTCAGTTAAATCCAGCTTTTTTGTTTTTTTTTCCTCCCTTTTAAAGAAGGGCAAAATGGTCTTTTAATGTTTTAGTACAACAAATTAAAAAATATGACCATTTTGCCCTTCATTAAAAGGAGGAAAAAGATATAAAAAAAATTGGATTTTAACTCAAAAATCTGACCAGATTTTGCTTTTGGATGAAAATTGCAACAAAATTGAAACCACATGGACTCAGATTCAAAATGTTTAAGGTTTAGACTAAAGTGTCAAAAGTGACCAAACCTCAGGGACTATTTTGGCAGTTTACTCTAAGTTTTATGTTATAAGTTCCAAAATTGCTATCGGAGAATGTTACTTGTGGGGAAGGTTACCTAACTTCTCTTTAGTTCAACTAACTTTCTCCTTTGATTTTGCTTTTTTGGGAAGGTAACCATGTCTAACACGACTATGTTTATGTTGTTGTTTTTGCTTGTTATCTATATTGGTTAGTCAAATTCATTTAACCATAATCAAATTCAGTTCGAACTAATTTAGGTGTATAAATGATGGGTGTAATTTAATAGAAGAAAAAGATATGAGTTACTTACCTTATTTTTCTGTTTAAGAGTGTTTGTGACAGGAATAGATGAAAAGATATATAATTGGTGAAACACTAGGCAGAGAAAATTTCACATGTGAAAACACATATGTTCGCATACTTTACTATAGAAACAAATAATAATGTTGACATTTTATGATGTCGGTTGTAAAGTTTTACAACAAAAAGTCAATTGATTGGAATTCGTCGTGGTTTTTATCGCTGATTTAATTTCTTTCGTGGAGTTAGCATCCTGCTTAATCTCAGTTGCTAATTGTGTGACTGGTATAAATCTCACCCTTATTTTATGACTGAAATTGTAACTAAAATTAAATAAAAATGAATGCACGTCATGGAGGAAGCATCATAGCATTTATGATGCCGAAAGATCCACCCCTATATACATGAGTCGACGGTCTCGTTAACAGGGTCACTAGGATAGAAATATTTTCTCGAACAAAGTTATTCATTACTTGATTCCTAAAATCTACATTTTGTCCAGCTTGAAATGGATATAGATAATACGCCAGTATTGGAGTTGACTGAAATGACAGTTAGGACATCGATGTTGAATCATCAAATAGTATTGCATTATTATCAATCCTTCCGGCATTATGACATTTCGATATTGAAACCTTTTGAGTGAAAAGGAGTCGTGTTTGCATACCATTGAGCTTCCGTCTTTCTCTTGTTTTTTTATAAATACCTAAGAACTTCCACGCTTTTCTTCAAAAACTACAAAATCGAATTCCACCTACTCGTCACCATCATCAATAAGTGGAACCGCCCTCACTAACACTTCATATGTCAATCCATTGTGTTTTCTTGCTATAGCTATCACACTCCCTTCCCCCACTTCTAACGCTTGTCATGTCATTACAAATATACCGTGTATTGAATATACACATCCAAAACACGCTCGAGTCAGACATGGATAATGCCAATTCGCCAAGTCTATCTGCTCCAATAACATCAACATCAGTTACGAGTATCAAATCAATCAGAGTGATTCGTGAGTAAAAATGATCTCAACCTAGCTTTTGAGCTCACCATATATATATAGAAACGGGATCAGGAGAAAACGCCCAAAAGTGTGAGAACGGTGAGAACGCATCCTGGCCCAACACGTGTCACGCGACATAGAAAAGGGCGGAGGGACTTTTTTGTCATTTTATCTTCCGCTTTTCCAATTCCGCTTTTCACAATATTGAATTATTTTTGGGGTTTAAGATTGTTGGCGTTAACCAAATTCAATAATTATATGGCGTTTTTAATGGTTTCATTGTATTAACATTTTGGCGTTTATGGCGTTATGGCGTTTATGGCGTTTTTTCAAATCTCTCTGAATGACGTTTTTCAAGGCGTTTTAGAGAAGATGGCCCATTGTTCTATTATTTTGGCGTTTTACAATTCTAAAATTATATTACAACCACAGGGAAAAAATAGAAGTGGAAAAAATAAATTAAAAATTCTAATCGGATCTCTCTTCACAATCTTCATTGTCATCAATCTCTCTCTTCTTTAATACTTCAAGAACTGTCACCAAATATATGACGTTTTATGTAAAACTTAACAAACCCATCGGTTTGATTATTTTGCCTACTCGTCTGTTGAATTGGCTTTTTGTGGATGTTTGGGGACATAGATGTATGACGTGTGGGTGGGTTTTTTCGCTTTGTTTTTCAACTTGATATTCATCTTTATAATCATTCCACCCTTCAGTGTCATTGATCTCTTCTCCTCATCCAAGCCTTCTTCAAGAACAAAGAATACAAAATGACATATGACTGTCATCAGTATCTTTTTCTTGAATTTTAGTCCATCTCATGCAGCAAAATCTTACTGAGTTACTCCCCTCAGCTAACAATCCATTCAGTGAAACTTCACGAAGAACAATACCGAATATCCAAGAAAGCAAATTAGCCATCTTTGATTTTTTTTTAATTTTTTGGCGTTTTACAGTGAGTGGTATTTAGTAGTATTGACATTTTTTTTATCAAATGGAAGTTGCTGAGACGTATCATTTTATAGGATGTCTTTTTGGCGCGTAAGTTAGGCGGTGCATTATTATAATAAAGTATTCGTCGTTTCAGTTACTGTTTGTAGTTATTGTTTTTTATAAGATTTATCTCTGAAGTATGTAACACGTCCCATCTTTCAAGTTTGGCGTTTTAGATTCTAATATAATAAATTTTCCCTCTCTTCAGTTTTACTGTTTTGTAGTTACTGTTTCTAGTTACATTTGGTTTTTATATATTTATTTTTTTTTATTTTTTGGGTTTTTATAATACTTGTCCAAAGTAATTTTATTATGGTTTGGTAGTTTTTGAGGCGTTTTATGGCATGTTGGCGTTTTGATAAGCATTTGGCTGTGTGGCGTTTTTATTACATATGGCGTTGTTATTATATAACCATCAACTGAAAAAGAAAATTAAAAAAATATATATATTGATCTTCCAAATCTTCACTGTCACCAGTCTCTTTCTTCTTTTGAAGCATCTTCACTGGCTGTTTCGACTTTCGTATGATTTTTTTATTTTTGTTTTTTGAAGTAGTTTTTTGTCGCCGTGTGGAAGCACAAAGTCTGAAATCAGCCTCTTTTTCTTGAATATTTGTCCATCTCATGCAGTAAAATGTTATTGAGTTTACACCCTTCAGCCAACAATCTTTGAATTTCCAATGAACGATATTTGATATTTTAACTTTTTTGGCGTTTTACCGAGAAAAAGAACGTCACTAAATAAAAGCACCTTAAAACTTTAAATTTGATCATGCTAAATCAATAATGTTCTGTTGTGTGGTGATGGACAACATTGTTAATCCTCAGTTAATAAAGATGTCTGACAATGTTGTCCATCCCATACAGCTAAACTTTATTGACAACAAACCTCAATAATGTTTTTGTATATTTTGGTGTTATAATTGGATGGAAGTTGAGGATAAAGTCAATAAGATTTTACCCAATAAAATGGACAATATCTTCACTTAAAGATTTTGTCCATTACATTGAGCGAACTCTTACCGGCAACCAAACTGAATTTCAAATAAAAGTTTTGGTTTAGAGGATATTTGATGTTTGGGTGTTTTGGCGTTTCTAAGACGAATGGTATATATTAAATATAGCATTTGGGGTTTTGTGTGTTTTAATGGAAGGTCTGAGATGTTGTATATATAGGATGTTTTTTTGGCGGTTTTTTTAGGCGGGATTTTATTATAATTAATTTTGGCGTTTT